>NC_090440.1:1486673638-1486976356 GCF_031143425.1 Pleurodeles waltl | reverse complement strand
CTGCATTTGTATACTTTGGGAGGAGGGGGCATAGACACAGTAGAAGAGGACACAGGGGATGTGTGCATGGATATGGGGGTGGTGACTGCCAGTGAGGGGCGTGTAGTGATAGGCGTGATGGTGATGAATGTAGTGGATGAGGATGTAGTGAATGCAGGTGTGAATGGAGATGCTACTGGGAGGGAGGTGGACGAGGAGGAGGAGGGGGACACAGTGGAGGCAGTGGATGTTGGTGTGTCTGCATCTGGATGGTGCTTGTATGAGTGCATGTGGGATGACATGTGGTGCTTGTGTTTGCCTGAGCCACTTCTGTGTGTTGATTTGGGTACATGCTGGTCTGAAGGTGTGCTTGAGATAGGCTGGGGTTGAGAGGATTGGGAGAGGGTAGAGGAAGTTAGAGGGGGGAGACTACAGACAGGGACAATGGCTTCCATCGGGGAGTTGGCTTGAGCCTGGAATGATCTCTGTTGGGCCGCCACGCCAGAATGAATGCACTCCAGGAATGCATTTGTTTGTTGCAAATGCCCTGGCAGACCCTGGATGGCATTCAATATGGTTGACTGCCCAACAGAGATGGATCTCAGGAGGTCAATAGCCTCTTCACTGAGGGCAGCAGGGCTGACTGGGGCAGGGCCTGAAGTGTCTGGGACGAAGGAGATGCCCACCCTCCTGTGTGAGCGGCCACGGGAAACATGCTGAGGGGCTGCTGGGAGGGCGGTGCTGGTACGGGGTGGCGGATGTAACTGTAGTTGGGGTGGGCACAAAGGTGTCCGCCACCACCAGGGAGCTTCCATTGGAGGAGGTGTCGCTATCCAAAATGTCTCCTCCAGTCTCCGCCGTGGTGCTCCCGTCGCCCTCCATCCCACTGGTGCCCTCACCGTCGGTGGATTCGGCCTCCTGGGCCATCTGGGATGCAGCTCCCTCTGACGCCAGTGCCTCTGCTCTCCGCCAGATGATGCTAATGCACACAAGGACAGGTGACAAAACAATAAGGGTGGGAAGAGACAGAGGATACACTTGGTTAATGCCAGCAACAACACCACTGTTGCCATACACAACACAAAGGGAACAGCCCTATGCACTAGGCCATGCGCTACCAGTTACAATGCTAGTCACCAGGCTATGGGGTGCAATGCCTAATGCCAATAGCAGCACACCGGGAACCCACAGGACCCTGGTGGTTTGGAGTGCATCTGAGCCTGCCCATCATGGAACCTTCCCTGCCATGTTTGTCCTGGCCTAGGGGCACCCACAGACCCACATCCCTCACCCAGATAACACCTCAACAAGCGCATTTCATGATTCTGAAACTGTACTCACCCCCTTGTGGCTGCTGTGATGCCTTCAAGCGCCCATCCAACTCTGGATAGGCCACCACCAGTATGCAAATCATCAGGGGGGGGTCAGGGTACGAGGGGCACCCCTTCCTCGTTGGGAGGCCATCCTCAGATGGGTCTCTGTCGTCTTCTTTGCCCAGCGGCTCAGGTTCTCCCACCGTTTGCGACAGTGAGTGCTCTGCCTGTCAAAGACCCCCAGTGTCCGCACCTCCTTGGCGATGGCACTCCAAATACCCTTTTTCTGTTGGGCACTGACCTGCAGAAAAAGATATATAAGAAAAGGTATTAGTCATACCGTCCGGCCTGTTACACTCATGGCCCACCATATCCCTCCATCCCTTTATGCACAGACATTGCCCACCATACATGCAGCACTCTGCCTCGAACCCCTCAGATACCCCCCTACCTCTGAGGCTTTCACACATAGCAATCCATACAGTCATGTCCCATGCATCGTGCTCACAATGTACTCACCTGTTGGTCTGGAGAACCATAAAGTAAATGGTACTGGGGTAGGACCCCATCGACTAATCTCTGCAACTCCTCGGAAGTGAAGGCAGGGGCCCTTTCCCCAGACACTCAAGCCAGGGTCACTTCTAGACACAGGTCACAGCAGCATTTGCAGTGTAGGTCCTCTCTTGTTGAAGGTCCGGTAGCAAGTGAGTGAACAGATAGAAAATGGCGGTCACGTCCGCGGCGGTGCGTACCGTCACTGCCGGCGTACATCACCATTGGCTCCTGGAACACATAGGCCCCATGACAACCAATGAGGTGTTGCACGGCGGTCGCCGACTGCCTCCCGCAACGGTGCACAACGTTAGCAGAATTACCTCATGTCCACTTGTCCCTCCTAACAGGTCAGGTGGCCGCCATTTCAGGGGGGAGCAGGCCATGGCACCTAACTGCGTCACACCAGACATCAGCACATCAATGGACCTACACGTTCACATACTGTTTCTGTAGGAAAATGCATGGCATTTTACTCTGAGGATATCCTTGAATATGACGATTTGCTCACCGTTTTTCACCCTAGAGTTCAGCCGCTGAGGATGAATAGGAGATGGAGACATACCCCCGTGTACAGACCCCTGGTGGACCTGTCAACAATGGACGACAGGCACAATATCCTAACCTACAGAATTGATAGGACCACAATCCAAGAGCTGTGTGCCCAATTGGTGTTTGATCGGGCGTACTTGATTATCAGTCGCCAGAAAAGAAACCGGCACATCAGAAGATGGAAGACTGATGGAAGTTATGGGTATCTCCTCCCGTTGGAATTCGGTTATTTTGAAGAATATCTGGGCGGTTTGTTCTGAAAACAGGGTTAGATTTGTGAATCGGGCTGTGTGCCCTCATAAGAAGCCACTGGGGATCAGAAGTTGAAGTTAGAGAATCAGTCCCTTTGTGCGCCCTCTCCCCGAGGGAACGCACCTACATTGTCATCTGGACGGATTCGGGTGGGAAGGACAAGAATTTAAAAGACCTGCGACATTAGTTACCTAATATTGAAAAGGAACTGCCCTGACGAAGGCGGTTTTACAAATTGAATGGTTACCGCCGAAACACGCGTAGGCCTAGTTCCTACAGGTGTTACAATGGATTATGAATTGAGTCACAACATTTCATTAGTATGAACACTGTTAAGGCTCCAAGAAGAAGAAGTGTACATTTAATTTACATCTTATTATACCTTGGACAATTTGGATTTTCTTTTGCCCATGTTATGTCTTTAATATCTGTTGTCTCTTGTTTTGTGTAACATTGTGTCTTTGTTTATTCATTATATATAAGTGTTTGTGTCTTTCCTTGTGAATATGTAAATATTTTTATATCTAACTTTGATTATTGCGTTCTCATGTTTTTGTACATACATATGTAATAAATATAATTTTTCATATTTATGTTATCTTGATTCTCTGATTGTTTATATTTTAGACAACAGTGAGCATTAGTTGTAGCTCATTCTCTTTTCTTGTACCCAATTGGTGCCGGACCTGATATCAGCTATCCGCCACCCCACTGGGATCCCCCCTCTTGTGCAGGTCCTGTCAGTGCTCCATTTCTTGGCAAGTGAGTCCTTCCAAGCGACAGTGGCCGTGGCAGCAGGGCTGTCACAGCCTATGTTCTCAAAGCTGCTAACCAGAGTGTTGTCAGCCCTGATGAAACACATGCGCAGCTACATCGTATTCCCCAAGGTGGAGTATTTAGCCAAAGTGAAGGCTGACGTCTCTTCACTGGGACATATGCCCAACATTATTGGTGCTATTGATGGTACACATATTGCCTTTTTTCCACCCCGGAGAAATAGACAGATGTTCAGAAATCAAAAGAGATTTCACTCTCCGAATGAGCAGATGGTGTGCCTGGCGGACCAGTACATCTTCCATGTCAATGCAAAGTATCCTGGGTCTGTGCATAATGCCTTTATCTTGAGGAATAGCAGCATTCCATATGTGATGTCTCAACTCCAGAGGCACAGGGTGTGGCTAACAGGTGAGCCCATGGTCCCCACCCAGTGTCTGTTGGTATATGGGTGTGGGGTTGGCCCTAAGGGTGCGTGTCTGGCTAACAGGTATCCTTCAATAGTTACAGGTGACTCTGGTTACCGCAACCTCTCATGGCTACTGACCCCAGTGAGGAATGCCAAGACAAGGGCAGAGGAACGTTACAATGAGGCACATGGGTGAACAAGGAGGATCATTGAATGCACCTTTGGCCTCCTGAAGGCCAGATTCCAGTGCCTCCATCTGACAGGTGTATCCCTGTGCTACTCACCCAAGAAGGTGTGCCAGATCATTTTTGCATGTTGCACAACCCGGGCTTGAGACGCCAGGTGCTTTTTCTGCAGGAGGATGAGGCTGGAAATGGTCGTGTGGTAGCGGTGGAGCCTGTGGACAGTGACAAAGAGGAGTCAGAGGAAGAGGACGTGGACAACAGAACAACTATAACTCAACAGTACTTCCAGTGACACACAGGTTAGACACTGTAACTTCACCTTCCATTTCAGTTTTGTTTTGGACATTGTACATGGCAGCCTGATTTTCCAAATTCTATGGCCACTTACTGTACCCTTTGGCATCTCTATTTTCAGATATATGTGCCCCACTCTGGCTCCTGGTGTGTTTACTGCTGCCCACTACAGGTCATACCTGTGTATACATAACTTTACAATTGAATTGCAATGTTTAAAGCTTGTTAAACAAATACATATTTCAATCAATTGACAGACTCCATACTTGTAATTGTTTGAAGGGTGATTATGTATATGCTAATAAGTGGAGGGGGTATTGCAATGGGCTGGTTTGCTGATGGAGGAATGTCCAGGATAGAGTCCAGTCTATTGGTATCACAGGTGCATTGTCCAAGGGGGCATAGTAAGTGGAGCAATGGCAGTTCAAGGTGGACAGGGTGACATAGTGGGACACAGAGGTGACGTTCAGGGGAGTCTTATTTCCTGGTGGGGGTCTTGGCAATGTTCTCTGGCTTCTGCCTGAATCGCAGGGACCTTTTGCGTGGTGGTTCTCCTTCTGCAGGGGGAGGGGTGCTGGTGGCCTGTTGTTCCTGTGGCGGGCCCTCCTGTCCACTAGCATTAGCAGAGGTGGAGAGCTGTTCATTAGTGTGGCTAGTGTCAGGGGCTTGTTGGTGTGCCACTGCCTCCCTCATGGTGTCGGCCATGTCTGCCAGCACCCCTGCAATGGTGACCAGGGTGGTGTGGATGTCTTTCAGGTCCTCCCTGATCCCCAGTTACTGTCCCTCCTACAGCCGCTGGGTCTCCTGCAACTTGGCCAGTATCTGGCCCATGGTCTCCTGGGAATTGTGGTATGCTCCCAGGATGTTGGTGAGTGCCTTGTGGAGAGTCAGTTCCCTGGGCCTGTCCTCCCCCTGTCGCACAGCAGTCCTCCCAGCTTCCCTGTTGTCCTGTGCCTCTGTCCCCTGAACCATGTGTCCACTGCCACTGAGCCCAGGTCCCTGATCGTTGTGTGTCTGAGGGGGAATGCTCTGTGGTGGTATGGGACTGTGCCTGGGTCACTGACTGTCCAGAGGTCCCTGATGGGCCAGGTTGGTCATCCAGATCCAGGCGTGCAGAGCTGCTGTCATCACTGCGGGCCTCTTCGGGGGGACTGGATGTTGCTGGCACCTCCTCTCCAGTGACGTGTGGGGGTCCTGTGGGTATGTGAAAGAAGTGTTATTGTTACTGCATGTGACATCTTGTGCATGGGTATGTTTCCCCCTCTGGTTGTTATTACCAAAGCAGCTTTGGCTTGTGTGAGTTGTGATTTGGTTGGCTAATTGATTGTCACTAGTGTGCATGCTGTGGTGATGGGTGTCCATGCAGGGTTGTGAGTGGTGTCCATGCATTGGTGGTGCATGCATTGCTGGTTACTGGAATTGGTGGGTTGTGATGGTGGGGTGTATGTGAGGTGGTGGGGTGATGGGGGTGAGGGTAGGGGTGAGGGTATGTGATGGCATGCAGGTAAGGGGGTGACAGTAATAGAGATTTGACTTACCAGAGTCCAGTCCTCCTACTCCTGCCAGACCCTCAGGATGCATGATCGCCAAGACTTGTTCCTCCCATGTTGTTAGTTGTGGGGGAGGAGGTGGGGGCCCACCGCCAGTCCTCTGTACAGCTACCTTGTATCTTACAACCAAGGAACGCACCTTCCCCCATAGGTCGTTCCACCTCTTCCTGATGTCATCCCTTGTTCTGGGGTGCTGTCCCACGGCATTGACCCTGTCCACGACTCTCCGCCATAGCTCCATCTTCCTAGCAATGGACATCTGCTGCACCTGTGCTCCAAATAGCTGTGGCTCTACCCGGATGATATCCTCCACCATGACCCTCAGCTCCTCCTCTGAGAACCTGGGGTGTCTTTGTGGTGCCATGTGTGTAGTGTGAGTGGTGGGTGTGTGAGTGTGTGTGGGGTGATGTGTTGGGGTGTGTGCTGCGTTAATGGTGTTTGGGTGATGGTGTTCTGTGGCTCTGGTCCTGTGGGTCCTCCTGGCGTGTCTCTCTCTCTGTTGGCAATTGTTTGCTCTGGTAAAGGGCTGTGGGTAATGTGGGTGTGTGTTTTATAGTGGTTTGTGGATATGGTGTGTGTATGTGTGTCTGGTGTGTGTATTTTGAATTGTCCAATGTAGTGTTGTTTTGTTAGGTTGTGTGTATTTTGAGCGCGGCGGTATGTACTGCCAATGGTTTATTGCGGTTGAATGTCCGCCGCTGTGATTCATGGGTCATGATGCTGTGGGCATATTTCTGTTGGCATAACGGTGTGGGTTTTGGTACCGCCAGTTTATCACTGACCGTTAGTGTGGCAGACTTGTGTGTGTGTGTCTGTATAGTGGCAGATTTTTATGTGTGGGTCATAATACGTGTACCAGTATGCCGCCGCAGTCACAGTATGTTGGCGGTAGTCAGCATGGTGGTAAGCGGCACTTACCTCCAGTGTCATAATGAGGGCCAATGTGTTGAGTGTCATGGTGGATGAAATCGTTAGGGTAGAGCCACAGCTGTTTGGAGCACAGGTCCAGCAAATGTCGATTACCAGGAAAATTGAGGTGTGGCAGAGAATAGTCGACAGGGTCAACTCAGTAGGCAACCATCCAAGCACAAGGGCGGAAATCAGGAAGAGGTGGAACGACCTACCGGGAAGGTGCATTCCATGGCATCACAACACAGATTGCGTGCACAAGACTGGTGGTGGGCCCCTACTCCTCCCCCACAGTTTACATCATGGGAGGAGAAGGTCTTGGACATTCTGCATCCAAAGGGCCTGACTGGAATACCTGGGGGTGTGGACTCTGGTAAGGACCCACATCTTCCATGTCAGACTATTGCTGTGTCCAGCATGCCTCCTCATAACCCAACTCCTCCCCAATTCACTGTATTTCTCACTACACCTCCCACATATCCACCTAATGACCCTCTCCTGCATGCTACACCTCTACCCAGCCCAAATGCCCACACTGCCCTTGGCAAAGGCACAGTTTGAATTGGCTAATACTATCACTACAACTCCCACAATGCACTAGCCCATCTACGTGAATACCTGGAATTTGCACATCACATCACATCCCTTGCATGTATGACTACTGTACTACCTATACCAGCTAGATTGTACTACTGAGGACCACAGCATGGCAATGCCAGCATGCAATGGCACAACACAATGCCAAAGAAGCCTAAACACAACTACAGCACTGTGACTAATCCAATTGGCCACTAATCAAGATCCACAACCCACAAACCGACCCACCATGGTATGGAATGTAAGATGGCAGACTCCATGCAAAGCACAGCAGGCACAGACAAGACAATTCACCTTGCATACACACATACCCTTCTCCCACTGGGGCACCATGCTGTAATGTCCAGCCATTACCTCTCACAACGTGCAAGCCTGAATAGTCAATATCTAATAGTGTAGAACAGTGATGTGAACTATCAGGTAGTACCAGAACCCATCCACAGAGTAAAAGTTACTAAACCTGAATGGCACCAACCAATGTGGAGTATGGTACACATGTCGCAGACCACTAACTACCACCAGTGGTATTCTGTGCAGAATCTGTCATTGTCCTTGCTGGGGTTCATGTCAAGCCACTGTATGCATATGATAAAGAGAGAACCAAAGACACGTTCAACATTCAACTCCCTCTCTCACTCCATCCATAGGTACCCCTACCAGTGCCACCATAGAAAGGATACCGGAGACTGCCAGCCCTCCTCAGGATAAAGGCCCCAGTAAGGACAACACGTCTGGATGTCAGGACACAGATGCCCTACCTGGCCCATCTGTGACACCTGGTCAGTCTACGACTCCCTGCCTCATCCTTCCCACATCTATCCCCTCAACCCTGTGGCTTCTGCATCAACCCTTTGTCCCCAAACCTGTGTCCGAAAGATTGTTCAAACTATTGGGTGCCACACAGTGCAGGTACCTTAGTCAGCACCTCAAACCCCAGACAATGAAGTTCCTGCAAACACTGAGAGTGGGCACACCATGCCAGTGGCACAGGCCCATGGGAGGGGGGTTTTTAGGAGGTAAGCTGTGGCCCAGAAAATGGGACTGCCAAAGGGACCCTACGGAACAAGAAACCATCTCCCAAGTCCTGGGAGCTTTCTAACAATTCCAGGACAGGATGGGCCAGATCATCACTATGGTGGGGGAAAACCATATGCTGCAGAGGGAATGCCACCAGGAGGTCATGCAGCAGTGGGAGGCACACAATGCCACCATGGCCTCCATTGCAGGGGTGTTGAGGGATATCAACACCACCCTACATGCTTCAAACACCCACCAGCAGGCAACGTCTGCTAGCAACATAACATCTGAGCCATCCACATCAGGGGCAGTTAGTAGAATGGAGGCCCTGGCAGGGGAACCACAGCCATTAGACTCCCTCTGTAGCAGAAGAACCTCCCTTAAACGTGGTAATCCATCCAGACATCTGACTGTAGCAGATGTCAAGACCCAACCCACTCCCAGGAAGTGAACCTCACCTGGTTTGTTTCCATTGTGTGCCACTGAGACAACCTGTTGACTGTTTAATGATATAATTCCATCTTCCCATTGGCACATCAACACTGGAGCTGTGCAATCAACTGATGTACCACCTACGCTGATGATTCCATCTACCATGACCTCACCCATCACCTGTTAGACAATGTATGCACCATAATATTGTACTCACAATTTCATTATATTGACAATAAACACAAATGAAACACAGCTACTTTAAATGTGCCTTCAATAAAACATAAACAAATGTAATGATTGCAAAATGTGATCTGGTCATGCCCCTCTACATCCAACAGCCAGTGTAAAGGACAGCAGAGGGAGGCATCCTCAGCAAGAGATACAGTAGAACAGCTATGTTCACGGACAGATGTCAGAGAGTCAAAAATCCATGGCCACACAACAGTAAAGTCAATATTCCAACCTGTAAAAAGACAATGACAGATAATACCATTGTGAAAGTTGAGACACTTTTACTATGCAGCTCCTCCAACACACACATAGCAATAGGACCAGATGACACCCCACTAATGTGTCAACTTAGGAGGACTATTGTCAGCACTTCATGTGGATATACAAGACTTGAAACCCACACTCACCATACCTGTTTGTCACTGGAAGCACTGAGTGATGAACTCAGTCCTACAGTCAGCTGCACCTTCCTCCTCTGCCCCCTCATCACTTGCCATGCCAGCATTACCAGCCACTAGTCCAGGTGCCTCACCCTCATCAGCTAACAAAGGTATCTGATGTCTCAGGGCAAGTTTGTGGAGCATGGAATAGGTTACTATTATCTGGTATACTTTTTGGGGTGAGTAGAGGAGGGCACCTCCAGATAGGTCCAGTCACCTGAAACTGGCCTTCAGACGCCAAATGCTCTTTTTATTACATGGCTCGTCCTCCTATGGGCCTCATTGACAGAGTTCACCATCCGTGGCAGGATACCACACTGGTGTCAATAGCCAGGGAAGGTTAAGATAGTCACCTATGTTACAAAATGGTAGGACCAGTGAAAATACAAGCACAGCGACAGGGAAGAATGTGAAGACAGGTGCCATAACAGTGAAACACCTTCATATGCATACATACCGAGGAGCCAGGCCCTCTCTGTGTAGTTGTGCCATCATGTGTGAGACACTGCTATTCCTCAAAATATAGGTGTCATGCACATATCCTGGAAACTTGGCTGTGACCTGCGAGATGTGGTGGTCTGCCAGATGCACCACCTAAACATTTATGGAGAGGTAGTTCTTCCTGTTCATATACACTTCTTCTTTGGCACTGGGAGGGACCAGGGCTATATGGTGCCATCAAAGGCCTTTATCACATTAGGGATGGTTCCCATATCATAAAAGTCTGCCTTAACATAGCCAAATCCGCATGTTGGGGGAACCTGATGTAGCTGTCCAGGTGTTTCAACAATGCACACAGTACATCCCTCAACACAATACTGAACATGGGCTGTGACATCCGTGCTGTCAAGCACACTGTATTCTTAAAGGAGCCTGTGCAAGAAAGTGTAGCACTGACAGGATTTGTACTGTGGGTGGGATACAATAGGGATTGTGTATGGCTGGTAAGACATCAGGCTCCAACTGTCTACATAGATCCATGATGGTCGGACAATTCAGACAATAGGTCTGGATGATATGCCTATCCTCAAGAGTTTCAAGGTAAACTAGTGGACGTTACACTGGTAGTTGTGTCAATCTCCTCATGACAGGATATCTAGAAAGAGAGGAGAGAATGTACATTGAGAAATGCACTTGACACATGTAAGCAGAACATGTCATGATCGCACACACCTAACTCTGTAGGACATGCGCAGCACTGCTGACACATACTATAATGGGCATGCAGAAGCAGGTTGGACACCATCCTTTCAGCATATTGCTGAATCTTTAAGTCATATGGGACACATATCACATGTGTAATGTACCATATGTGGCACACTGAGCTGTCCTGCACTGATCAATAGAATAGTATTAGGATATACCAATATAGTGCCACCGTCTAAGAGCCTTTGAGTATCTGAACATGCCCATTATCACATATACTGCCACATCACGTCACTGTGTCATGTATGTCACATGTCTTTGCACTACCATGATGGCACAACATAGACATTCTCCGCCATTTGGCTGAATATGTGTATGCCACACTTATTTAGGCACATCAAGGTATCTGTGCACAGAATGGCAGCTGCCTGTCCTGCTGCACTGGACAGTTGGAAGTGACCTAAGTCAGCTGGAGTATGTTGTCATGGCAGTAAGCGGTCACAACCGCCGTGCAACTTGTCATTGGTTAACATTGCTGCCTACGGTAGACTGGGGCCAATGGCGATGACCGCTGGGCAGTGACAGTCCTTTAAATGGCGGCTGTGACTGCCATTTTCTGCAGCCTTGCTCACGTGAGACCTGACTCTATTGCTAACAGGACCTCCACGACCTGAGCTGCTGTGTACTGTCTCTGGGAGCCATCATGCCATGTCCTGCAGGAGATGGGGCCCCAGCCTTCACAGCTGGCGGAGCACCCAATGTCATGACTTTCTCCTTTTGTCTGTGTCATACATGCAGGTAAACACCCATCAGAAGAAAGGGATCTGGTGTGTCATTGTCTAGCAAGTGCAGAACCTTGGGGTTCACAGCTGGCGGAGCACCCAATGTCATAAGTGGTGGGAGGATCTAACGCTGGACCCGGAAGACAGCGGAGGACCAGCTGGTGATGTACTCCCAATGAGGGAGGGGTGCACATTGGACCCTGAGCCCCCTAATGGCCCACATTTTTGGCAGCGGCCTTCCCTGAGGTGGATGGGTGTTTTAGGGCAGCACAGAGGGCACAAAGGGTGAGTACTGACTGTATCCTGGGACTTGGCTTGGGTTGTATGGGATTAGGTGCTTCACTGAAGCTTTATGACAATGTAGTCAATATAACATGTATGTAGACTAGTGGTAATGGATGGTAACCACTCGGGCTGAGTATAAGTAGTAGATTTGTTTTTTTGTTTTCATGGTTTACTGTCAGTGGACGTACATCTACCATATCAAGACATCTCCATTTCTTTATTGTGGAGATGGTCTAATGACAATGGCACATGTGCGACTCTATCCTGCCTATACAATGGATGTGAGCTTGTGGATCACCCTAACCATTGATGTTGGCCTGCTCCATCCATCTGCATTTGTGGCTCTTAGGTGGCAGTCCCCTCCCATCTGTGTACCGTACCTGTATATTCAACTGTGTGACTCTTGTTTTATCACAGAGACTATATACATCAAGTACTGGTAATGGTATTTACTGAATGTGAGGCAGCCATTAAATGTACACCACAGATAGATTCCTTCTCTACAGCCAACGACCTTTACAGAAAACAATTCACTCAGACAGGGTGTGGTTTAAATACCTATTTTATGCAGCCACACCCAATCTGAGTCATAGGGAGCCACACCCAATCATGCTCTGGGTAATTATTTATGCATCACATGATCTCTGGGAATCATAATCAGAGTTTTTCCACATGGAGCATTACAGAAATACAAATTTGCCTACTGCAAAAGCCACATCACATGACCAGACCTTTGACAGCAGTAAGTGTGACATCAGCTATCTCTGCAAGGAGCATGTGTGACAAGAAGTGCATCAAACCTGTGCATCACACACATTATACATCAATTGGTCCCTAGCGTTAATTCAACCACCACACGCCAGGAATGCGGTTATCCATTTAAAATGTATTGATCCTTGAATGCAGGGGAATTTTCAGGCATATGTGTAAAAAAAAAGGTCCGCAATTGAGACAGGAAGTGATGTAATAGGATATCCTGCTTGCAGAATTGGTGCAGTGGGTGTACTTTCACTTTCACTTTGCAGTCTGTGATTATTCTAGACTGTGTGGCTGTGTCTTGACTTGTCTCTGTGAAATATTGTGAACTTGTCTCCTGTGTGCTATTGATATTTTATTTTGGTGTTTTGTAAGTGTCTGTGGTATCCTGTGTACATGTTTTTTTGTCATTTATTGCAGTTAGATTTGTCTTTGTACTGTTGGGAGTCTGTTTGTGGGTATTGTTAGATGCGGTATTGTTGGGCTGTCTGTGGGTTAGTTAAGTTTCTTTTCCTACCTCCTTTCCCTGTTTTTCACTCTTTTCCCTTCTCTCTCCTTATTTTGTTGAGATGTTGGGAAGGCCACATCTGGGCTGAATGGGTGAGGAGGAGCGAGGTGCATTTGTGTGGCTGGTGTGCCACTTCTTCCCCCTGATGTTGGAGGCTGGGGGCCGTGTGATACAGGGGTATCACGCGAGGCAAGAAGGCTCAGACGGGCAAAGGTGCTGTTCTACCTACGGCACATATTCAACTGCCAGCGCAACGACCACCAGCTGAAGCATCGCTGGGCTGACCTGGCGGCCCAAGAGCTGGACCTGCTGGACCACCTAGGTGTGGTGATTGGTGAGTACAAAATTGACTAATGTGCACAGTACAATGCTATGGAGTGACAGTATCAGATTTTGTGACATGCTGCATGGAATGGACTTTGCGAATGCAAGTTGAACAAACTATGGCCCTGATTTATTAAATTTTTGCAACACATTACTGTTATTTGTTGACGCAAAAGCTGCGCAAACTTACAAAAGACAAATGTATTTTGTAATTTAGTGCTGCTTTTGCGTCAATAGATGATGGTAATGCAGCACAAACCAAATTATGAATCAGGGCCTGTGAGTGTACTAGGAATGGGATGTATTTCACATGGTAATACAAGGAACCAATGTAGTCCCCAGTTTTTTTTAAAAATGTCCGAACAGTATTTATGGCCATACGTACCAAGCTCTTGCTAACCTCTGCTATTATCTTAGGCCCATATCTCTACTTTGTTTTAGGTGCATTTGTGTTATTTCTGTATGCAAAAGTATAGCACACTTGCTACAATCAAATTTATATTGCTAATGTGCATAGCTGTAGCGTAAACAAATGAAGCAAATGCAACACACAAAGAATGACACATCTGGCCCTAAGTTCATTGTTTCTGTGTGTTTACGTCTGGACAGATAATCTTTCACATGGCCAAACCCAAATGTGCCAGGAGACAACCAGATTGCAGTAGCACAAAACAGGTTCATCTTGTGGCTTTTCAGAGTAGCAGGGCCCAACAACATTATTGACTTGGGTGCAATTGCTGGTACTGAGCTCGTGCAGTTACTATCTGTTTCACTTTAGTGCCAAACTATTTTGTAAAGTGAATGGGTCATCATGGGATCCCTGCTCTTTGTAAATGCATGGTCACAAACTATTTGATAGCATGATGTTGTGCAAGGGACCACTGACTGCTTCCATTATACTATTTTAGTGAAGAGATAGGTTGTTATTTTACTTTTGGTACACCACTGCTGATATAGTGCAGCATTTGTACAAATGTTAACTTCTCAGTATGAAGGCTATCACTGACATGGTGGTATGCTAAGATCAGCAAGCCAGCATTCTTGTGAGGGCCGCCATTCCCAAGGTGCTTTCAAATAGAGACCTACATCTTCATGATTGCAGAAGTAGGATATTTGCTAACCCATGTTTTTATTAGCGGACAGTGTCAGTTCGGTTGTACTACCTCTGATCACCCAACTTGCCAATTCTAAGTTGCTGACTCTGGCAAAGTGTGATTTACAATACCTGATATAGGTACACATGGCCCAGAGTAACACGTTTCAGGTGCTACATCTGTGCCCATGCATTCCGTCAAGGATGATCAACTAAGACACTGTCAGCATACATTTTTGTTGTTGTTTTGAATCAGAAAAGTGGCCAATCCATGTTTAGCGTAACATTGTCATAAAGTAACACACAGGATACTTGCCATCATGTTGTCATAGGGGACATATACGGCTCAGGGTGCACTGCCAATGTGGCATATGTAACCTACATACAACACTGGTACACCTATTATGGACCACTGCAAGCACAATAATTCATGAACGCAAATCAACCCACATGAGCATCACACAGTTACTCATTGTCCCTTGATGCACAAGCCACAATACCTGAGTCACTGGTATTGCAGTGCACCAGGAATGTGGCATTGCATGTGTCTCCCAATTACAAATGATGAAATGGACTACCCTCCGGAATGTGTTTAGCACAAAATTGAGTATTCATGTTTGGCACCACATTATTGTTAGGGACAGTGCATGTGTGCATATGTGTGTCTATCACTCACTGGAGTGACAGTGTCAATGCATGTTTGCAGTGGTATGTCTGTTGGGGAGTCTACATGCCTGATGTGCAGCTCTATCATATAAAATGTCATACACAGTGATTTGTTGTTCCAACTTTTGTACAGGAGCAGATACTGTGCACATATCACCCTTCCATGTTTTACAGGTGGACCAGCCCCCTACACAATAGGTGAAGTGGCTTGATTTGCGGTCTCAACGTACCCAGTAAGTGTTCATATGATTGTCCTGTGTTGTGTTTGCAGCTATTGTGTGATTGACTCCTGTGTGTTGGACTCATTGCAAGATATGATGTGCTGGCACGTGAACTGATATGTGACTTGACTGGAGGTTTACATATTGTTCCATGGAAGAATTAGACATTCATCGGTGGAGAGTGATATATTGGGAGTCGAGTGCTGGGCAATAGGCATGGACAGGTGAAAAAGGTGATTTGTTGCTACATGTATGACAAAAATTGATTTGGAGGTGGCCAGTGTCATAATTTAGTCAGCAAGTCATACCCTAATTTACACAGAACAGTGATGCATCAGTTTTACTCACAGACGTGTGCATGCCTGTTAAGTATTGAACATGTAGGACTGTATGGGTGACTGTCCTGCAGCATCTAGCTCCACATTCTGTTTTACTGTGGACTCTCTGTGTTTCAGGCAGCCTGGCCTCTTTTAAAGTGGTGTTTTTTTTTATTTGTTTTGCCGTCACTGTGTGAATTGCCTTGCTAGTTTGTGGCACACACCCCCACCCCCCTGTTTTTCTCTTCTCAGTAAAAAGGCTACATACATCTTGCAGAGTGTGTTTTTAGGAGACTGTTTTAATCTGTTTCTGTGATTTAAATTGTGCTTGAAAACTGTCTGCCCCCCTGTATTTTTGCCTTTAAAAAAGCCCGATTTCAGAGTGCGCGCCCAGCAGTATTCCAGTGTTTGTTTCTTAAACAATCCCTCCCTTACCTGGAAAGTAGACTCTGCTAGCTTGGAAGTGTGGATTCAGCCAGTCTGTATCCAAGGAGATTCTGAATAGAGCAGCAGTTGCCTTTCCCCCTGCCCACAGGGACTGGACTTCAGTTAACTTGCTCCTTATAGAAGTTCCTATTGGTTGGTGCATATGTTGTTGTGATAGGTTGTTTGGAGATGGTCTTTCATTGGTAGCTGGCTCCAGGGCTGGGGTTATGATTGGTGGATAGGGCTGGGAATCTTATTGGCTGTTGGTTCTAGGGCTGTGATTGGTGGATAGGGCTGAGGCTCTGATTGGCTGTTGGTTCTAGGGCTGTGATTTGTGGATAGGGCCGAGGCTCTGATTGGCTGTTGGTTCAAGGGCTGTGATTGGTGGATAGGGCTGAGGCTCTGATTGGCTGTTGGTTCTAGGGCTGTGATTGGTGGATAGGGCTGGGAATCTTATTGGCTGTTGGTTCTAGGGCTGTGATTGGTGGATAGGGCTGAGGCTCTGATTGGTTGCTGGTTTTAGGGATGGGGCTTTGATTGGTGGTCAGGAATAGGGCTATGATTGGTGATTAGGGTTGGTTCTCCCATTAGTTGGTTGAATCAGGGTTGGAATTTGGATTGGCTAGGGTTAGGACCAGCTCCTTATTGGCCAGTAGGGCTATTAAAGGCTAGGACTCAGGACGTCTCAGCCCGGGCGTTGTGGTTAAGGGCAGATAGGACAAGGGCAGCTGCCTGTTTGGGCCTGTTCGGGACAGGTGGGGACTAGGGACTAGGGCCAGAAATGCTGCCCAATTCTCAATGTACCAGGAATGGTTCCAGCCCCTACACATCCCTCAACATGCAAACACATATTCTATAAAGACATCCAACACATGCATCACAAACTGACCACAGGCAGATTGCATTCCCCCCTCACCCAACACAATACCCTTCATACAACACATATACACATATCCCCCACAACTATTACAGTCAAACACCTGCATTCTCACAGCAAACACTACTCTGTCCACCCCCACTAACACAACCTGCCATCACCCACACAACACAAAACTACAGTATACATTTCTCTCAGTCTCTGCCTTCCAGATACACACTCTCTGCTCATACTAACCAACAACACTATCCGCTGTTTGCGACACACAGACCACCTGTCATCATAACAATGCCCAAACTCTGCCTTCAGACACACCATCTACAAACACTCTTCCCATCTGTTCACCAATTACACACAACCATACAATCCCCACATTTCACTCTACCACACATAATACCTCTTCCAGTCTTCACAGCTAACACTAACTCCCCTGACACACATCCATCACCTCTTACACACCACATTACATTCATCTCAAAAACACAGCAACACCCCATCTAACACTCAAATTCCACTCACCAGCACTAACTCACATACAAATCCCTCACCAAAAACAACTACACCAATATCCCCTCTCACTATTCCACAAAAACAAAACCGACCACAAACATCAGCACATCAAAGCAACACAAACTTACATTACACTTATTGTCATACCCACTTCCACCCTCAGGACTACACAAAGAATACAAATTCCATCCTATCTTCACCCCTACTTTCTCACTCTTCACAAACACCTACCACAAGCACCCCAACCCAGCAACTTTCATTCACTCGCCTCTCCTCCATTGCACAATTTAGAGCCTTACATCATGATCCATATGCTCCTCCACCACCCCTAACCCATACTCCATCCACACTAAACAAACGCAAACAAAATAAAAAACATGCCACTCTTAGCAACCTTGCATCCCCTTGTCTATTACATAATAAAACTACCCCACAAAAAACAGTACACTCCTCGTGGCTCTCTCAGCCACCAAGTCCACCACCCACACACACAGATTCAACAAAAGGCCTCCTTAACCTGCTGGAAGAGGAACACTATATTGAAAGGCAATACTATTGTGAGCCTCAAACAGTTATCACAACTAGCAACACTCCTCCTTCAAGCTCACATTATACTACTTACCCTTCTCCTAAACAAAACAACACTACCACTAATACACCTTTTCTCAACTGCCAGCTCATAAATGCTTGATCACTCTAAAAAAACAAGCACCACATCTACGACCTGCTCACAGACACACAACCTGACTTACTATTCATAACGGAATCCTGGTTGGGAGATGACATGGCGCCAGTGTTACATGAAGCCGTTCCTCCAGGCTATCAAACCATCACACAAAACCGTATAGGCAAGAGAGGAGGTGGACTAGCTATTATATTCAAACAGGCATTGAACCTCAGTAAAACAGAAAGCATCTCCATACAAGGTTGTGAAGCCCTCCTCACCAGATGCCACCCTACTCCAAATTCCTCCTGTAACTTTCTCCTCCTTTACAGACTTCCACCTAACAACTCAACATTCCCAGATGCTTTTCTAGACACAGTCTCAAACCTTATTACACTATACTCCAACCTATGCATTCTTGGGGATCTAAACACTTGGTTTGACAAACCCAATATGCCCCATCCAAAAGCTATCACCACTGGCCTAGTCGCATTGAACATACATCAGATTGTACACAATCCCACACACATCGCTAGACACATCCTAGATGTCATTTTTGCTAAGCCTGAACTAGTTACTATTCATAGCATCACGCCAATCACTTGGTCAGACTACCATTTGATAACTTTCCTACATACAACTCCACAAATCAACACACCCCACAACTACTTATATACATACACCCATCGATCATGGAGCAAACTCAATTTGGAAGACTTAGAAACACAACTAACAGCCAACACAGATCTAGATACAATTAATTCTGTGCCAAAACTTTGAGTGGCTACAGGAAGCTTTTGATATCCTAATACCGCTAAAAAAAACTCAACACAGCAAAAGAAAACCAACACCTTGGAGAAACACAGAACTTAAAAAGATAAAGCAAGAAATCAGAAAGTTGCAGCGGACCTGGCTCAAAACAATCAACAGTCAAGACAAACTGCAGCTACACAAACTTAACAGGATATACAAATCATCAATCAAAAAAGATTAAAAAAAGGTACTACTCAGACAGAATTAAAAATGCTCAATCTACAACCAAGAAATTTTATAAAATTCTCAATGAATTTTGAAAACCTACATGCATGGAAGGAAGTCATCCCACTACTCAAGATTTCACAAACAAATTGGCTACTCACCACACAACCAAGGCAGACACATTGGACTCCTATTTAAAACAGAAGAAAAACATCAACTCCAACCCCTTTCATAAAATACCCTCTAAGAATAAACCAACCCAACCTCTACAGTGCTTCAAACAAATATCCCAGGATGAATTTATGGATGTGGTCAAAGCAAGCAGACCTTCTGGCTGCCCTTCTGACCCTTGCCCACCACAAATCTTCAAGAACATTCTTCTATCTACTTCTGCTGCCACACCTGTAAGAAGAATCATCAACAACTCTTTAACTTCAGGAACTTTTCCTGTATACCTGAAAAAGGCATACATATGACCTTTATTAAAGAAAACAAACCTGGACCCGCAAGACCCCAACAACTAGAGACCAATCACAAATGGACCTTTCCTGGGCAAATTGATAGAAAGAGCAGCATTCGCCCAGATGTCGCAATTCATTGAAGACAATTCTATACTTTCAGGCTTCCAAACTAGATTCCGCCCAGGAAGAAGCACTGAATCGGCACTCATAGCAATCTGGGATGATCTTAAAAACACAGTCGACCGAAATGGAGTTGCTGCACTACTTCTATTGGACCTCTCAACTGCCTTTGATACGGTTGACCATGACACCCTAATTCAAAGACTCCACGAAGCCGGCATACAAGGGATTGCTCTCGACTGGATTACTTCCTATCTTCAAAAAAGATCTAATATCATCCACTCGCCTCCCTTCTCATCCAAACCCTACCTCACAAAAGCAGGGATCCCCCAAGGGTCAATCATCTCACCTTTGCTTTTCAACATCTACATGATATGTTTACCAGAAATGATCAATGATTTCCATCTCACGTGCTACAACTATGCAGATGACGCACAAATACTACTTAAATTAGAATGCCCCAAAAACATTGAAAACTCCGAAATCTTTAGTTGCCTCAGAGCCGTTGATCAGTGGATGACCTGGAGCCACCCCAAACTAAATACCTCCAAAACAGGAATACTCATATGTGGTGACTCAAAAAATTATGACCCTCTGTGCGTCTGGCCCGGCGATCTTGGACCACCTCCTCAATTATCCAAGGAAGTTAAAAACCTAGGAATCACCATGGATTCCAAGTTAACTATGAATGCCCAAGTGGACAAATTAGCACAAACAAGCTTCATCACCTTGAAGACTTTACAACGCATCTTTCCCCACCTCGGATTTCCACACAAGGTGCAAGCTACTATCTCGCTTGTACTATCCAAGCTGGATTATGCCAATGGCCTCTACCATGGATCATCTCTATCTGTTATGAAAAAACTACAACGTATCCAGAATTCCGCAGCCAGGCTACTATTACATATAAAGCCGCAAGCCCACATCTCCCCTGCCTTGAGAGTACTACACTGGTTACCCGTTGCCAGAAGATGCACTTTCAAGCTGCTTTGTATCACCCACAAAGCTATACGTGGAACAGGACCACTTTTTATCAGAAACAAAATAACCAAATACATCCAACAAAGAAACCTCCGCTCAAGATTGGCACCCCGCCTTAGAACACCACCATACAAGAAAAAGACTATAGGTGGTACATCCTTCTCCGTTCAAGCAGCCACACTGTGGAATTCATTACCCCAACTATAAGAGCCACAGATAACTTTCTTGTCTTCAGAAAACTACTCAAGAGTTGGCTCTTTCCTTCATAACCACCATATTCAAACAACTATGAACTGCATATGCCTATGTTAAATATTTGTTTCAGATTATGTGTATATTTCTAATTATGTATAGTTTCTTTAGAAAATATGTATCGCTACTATGTCATAACAATAAAATATATACACACTCTTTAAACCTGTTTGAGTAAGTATATTTTACCCATGGTTCTAATTATGTATTGTATGTGCATAAGTGTATGTATTCATGTGTGTTTGTGTATGTATCTATTAATTTCTGCTCTCATCTTATCACACTTATCTACCCATCATCATATGTCATGTCTCTATCAAACTATCCTCCATTCTCACTCTGACTCATCCCAAATCCTTTCTACTACTTTCATCTCCTAAATAACTCTGCCTAAGCTCTTCCCTTCGCTTCCACATCTAACTCACCAAACCTCACTCTACTACCGTGACCTCCCACACAACCCTACTAAATCCTGCCGCATTTATCTCATCCTGCTACTATGCTCTCCCTAACTCTTCCACACACTCTTTCCTCCTCCATCCCCCTTTACTCATCCCAAGCCTTTGAGTTGAGTAAATTAAGGATATACTCCCAATTAACACTTCTGGATTTCTTTCCTCCTCCACCCCTCGATTACTCCTGTCAATCTAACTAACAAACTCTCATATCTGCAGCTCAAATTAACTCATAATAATACTAAAACTGTACTCATTATTTCCCGATACTAATCCATCACTAATTCTTGTTGGGTTCCAGAGTAGCGTGCTACTCACTTAAAAGCGCTTCGACGCCTCGTCAGGGGTAGTAAGCACTATATAAATAAGATTACAATACAATACAATACATGTTGTACTCCATTTATGTGACACTTGAGAGAAATGTCATAGGTGTGCATGCAGGTCAAGGCCAGATGGGTGCTTGCATCAATGTGCTAGATTTTGGAAATGTGTCAGTGAGATCTAATGATGTTGACAATGGCCCGCAAATAGAAAAATGAATTTAGATGTGATTGTCCAATGGTTGACTCAATCCTAGTTGGCAGACCTCCTTACCTGTGGTGGACTGACTAAACCCATGGACAGCTGTCCAAAGCTTCATGGTTGCCCTTGATGTTTGAAAGTATGTGTTGCATGTCCATCCCCCCCTGAGGCACAGGGTTAGGGTGAGAAAATATGTGTAGCTAGGTGTGATGGTCACAGTGAAGATGATAGACATGTAATTCAAGCAACCATGTGTTCCAAACTATAATACCCCCTCATGATTACCAACTGCATACTGCCCTGGCAGTTCCATATACAAATCACAGGTCTTGTGTGCCTTGAATTTGATACAGAAGATAGTGATTAGTCGGACTGCCACATGTTGAGTACTTGCAGCATTTGTAATATGACTAATAGAAGTACAAATATGCACAGATCATTTGATTAAGTACACACCTTGTTGTGCATTGCTGTGCTGTTAGTTGATGGGTAGGCTGTGTTGGCATGTCATTCCTCAGGGACATTCTATCATCTGTACTGTGATTTGGACTACATGTGCTATTTTTGATGAAGTGTACATCTGTACATGTATCACACAATGATGTCACTAATGTTTGCCTGTCTCTATTTTTACAGCTGCCAACATGAATGCCCAGGAGATACAGGAATTTCAGAGGCGGGCAGTGCGGTACCGCCACATACTTGATGAGGAGGCTGGGTTCCGCAATATGGAAAGGAGGTATTGTCATGAGAGAGCCACAGGGGTATGGAGGGCATTTAGCCAAGGGAGGCCAGCATTGCCCACAACTGCCACCACCACCACAGCTCAGACCACAGTGGCCCCAGGGATGACAGCCACTCCAGCAGGTCCCTTGACCTCGTAAGCCCAAGGCCCAAAAGCAGCACCTTCTGCACCTCCCCCTCCAACCATGGCACCAGCACCAGATTCAACAGGTGCTACCCAGACGACCCCAGCTACAGTATTGGACATGACAATTCAGGTCACTACAATGTGCAATAGCAGGAGAGTGTGGCGGATTAAGAAGATCCTGAGGAGGGCCAATTTGTGACTTGTTGATCCTCAACCATAATTCCGTCCCCTCCCTCCTCTTCCCTTGTTCTTTTCTTTAGTGGGTTTAGGGGGCTTAGTGTTAGGTTAGAGTAGGCTGTTTAGTTAGGATAAGTGGGCTGGGGTGGAGGGTGGTATAATATTACATGTTTGTTTATGGGTGGGTGGGTAGGGGATGATGTTGGGGTTTATTTGTATAAAAAAAAAGAAAAAGAAAAAGAAAAATTATAAAAGAAAAAAAGAAAAGAAAAAATATATATATATATTTGTTTAGGATAAGTTAGTATGTGTTTAGGTTAGTACATGTTGTCCTTCTCGTGTCCCGTCATATAACGGGGTGGGGGTTTATGTTTAGAGTGTTGAGTTACATGTGGTAAGTAAGTTTAGCTTAGGGTAGTTAGGGCCAGTTGTGGGTAATGTTTAGTTAGGACAGGTTAGGTTAGCTTAGGTGTTTCCCATAGTTTAAGTTTCCTTTCATATTGATATAATAAAGTTTTATGTACTACTTTACAGTATGTGTCATAGGCTTGGGGTTCAGGGCCTTTGCATGAGGGTAAAGTGTCAATTTTGTATTTGCATTTGTGTTCCATCCTGCATCCAAATCCCATTCTTGACATGGTTGTTTCCACTTCCAAATGAGCTGTCACATTAGCAGCTACAGCAATGTTACTTTTCTATGCATCTGCCATCTATTGCACCCACCACTCAAGATAACTATGGTTCCCAATGTGTTGTAAAGGTTGGTGTGATTTTAAATCTGTCATCATTTGAATCCTGTGTTGGAATCTTTGGCACTGTGGGATGTCTGCCTTCAGCCTGATGTTCATGTGAACCCTGATAAGCTGAGTGATGTCATAATCTTATGAAGTTCAGTATACATTCCTCACACCTATGATTTCTTACATTTTACCCCCAGGTTACGTAACTGTCCTTACACTTGTACACATCCATTCCTGCTGTATGATGGGTGTGTTATTAAAGCTTAGAGTCAGATGTCACATACATAATGATTGTCTTGAAGGGAGCGTGGGCCACATGGAGTTTCATCTTGTACATACTTTGGACCTGACATATTCAGTTCTACACAGAATTATACTGTTTGTGATCTTTTAACTTCAGAAACAAGCCTAAGGAAGCACAGACAATAACAAAATCCAGACCCTTGTGCATAGTTATCAGCCCACATTCTTTCTACATTGTTGTATTGACATTCTGTGGCCATTGACATGTTACATGCATCACAAATCTTCTACACAGTTGATGGGTCACATTACACAGAGACAAAGTGGTTGTGTAAGTGCTGTAGTGCAATATTTACATAATCCAGGATTTTAAGTCCATTAGTGTGATGCCTACTATTGTGAAGCAACACAAGTGCAATGTTGAGGGACATGTCATTGGACATGCTGTGGTGAAGAGTCATTTAGTGCAGAGGAACATGAATTGCCAATGAGGTAGTGAGAGACAATTGCAGTGCTTAGTTGTAAGGTAAACAGTGTGCTGGAGACCAGTGCATATTACCAACTGTAGCAAGACTGACATGTTACAAGCACAGGACATAGGAAGCCAGTGCCCAAGTGGCATGGACTGGTGCTACCAGGTACTCCTATGGATGAAGGTGATCTGTTACACGTCTTCATCTTCTGATGTGTGTGTCATTTCCTCTGTCCTTGGTGGTGATGGGTTTGAAAGGGCAACACACACTTCAGTGTTTGAAGAATTGGACTCAGAATTCCTTTTAGCTGACAACTGTGGGGCTATTAAGGGCATTACTGCAGCTAGGAGGAGCTGCTGGTTCTTGAGTATAGCAGCTACATTGCTGTGGTAGGCAGCCAGGTCGGCCCTGAGGAGGTCATGATTGCAGTCTTGCACACAGTGAAATGTTTGGGATGCCAGGTGTTGTGGCAACTATCTAACTGCTGTGATGAAATCCCACACACACTGTTGTAGTCCTTGCAGTAGGGATTGTTGCACTTGCATGGCTGCTGCCTGTTCTGCAGATGACATCATGCACATGCTCATCCCCTCAAGGCTGGCTGCCATATTTTGCATCCCCACCTGCATCTCCTTGGCCAGCTCCCACTGTACTCCCACTACTGTCCTCTCAAAGGTGGTACCAGTGTCATCTGAGTCCTCAGTTGGGTTGGAGCTGGCAGGTTGTACTAATGGGGTAGTGGGTGGGTCCTCTGTGATGGTTGCTACATCCGTGCTACTCCATGCGACTGAAGGTGGGGTCTGGAGGGTTCCAAGGACATCTTGGAGGGTTTGCTGGCTAATGGTTGTCATCTTGTCATCCATGTCATCAGGGAAATCCAGGACAGGCATATCCACAGGAGAGCCATCGTCCTCTGCAATGAGATATTGTACAATTAGTGTGTTTGACTTTCTATTAATGAGATATTGTAATCTTGGTTCCTGTTCATTGTTCCTGTCATTAATATTAGCATTGTCACAGGCTTATGCCCCACCTGCATGTCACATGTAGTGTGGGCAGTTTGGGGAATTGTCTGCGTCATATCCTCTAGGTGTAGGTTCAGTCTACATTGTACATTTCCACCTTCCTGTCCTACTCAACCCTTCCTCTACTTCCATTAGCATGGTGAGGCCTTGAAATGGCTGTGGGTGTTCTGATGCAACTTGCACCACACATAACAATATGGGACTGACCCAGTCTCTGATATTTCACATACACCGATACATTAATGAGACCAAGCACATACTATGTATAGCATTGGCATGGCACGATACAGGTGTCAGCATTGGTAGTGTGTCATGTTGATGTTTGCCAATGTGTGCTACATTGCATTGCACTGATGGGCCTGGCAGTGTTCCATTTCCTCTTATGACTGTAATGGTGTGTTTCACTAGCTAGACACATATGTCCTCCTCCTCAATGCTGTTGTCTTAGCAGTATGACATTTGAGATGTTGCAAGGTGGCATTGCAGCTATTGTAACACAGGCACGGGGTTGATCCGGGAATGGGCAGCATGGGTATAACATTACTGCTGTGTACTTCATAATGTAAGTAACAATACATGATGTTTATTGCACCTATAGGCATGAGAATTTAACAGGATTTACACTTTGTTAGGAATTAAAGGGGATTGATAATGTTGTCATCCTGAACCCTCTATTTTGGGTGTGTTTGATCCATGGGCACCTAACTGCCATTTGCTACTTGACCAGCACACACAGCACAGGTGGTAGTGGCAACTGTTGTCAATGGTAAATGCCACTTACGGATATGGCCTGAGACTGGATATTGAGCCCTAGCTCATGTTGTGACAATACCAGCTGTTGCGTGACCGCTGCCCAGTTTTATGTTCTACCCTACCCTCCTGTACTGGCTTTACCTTTCCAACAACCTTGGCATGGCCATGCAAAGGTTGTTGGTGTAGTATTGTGCTGTGCCCCTAGTTTCCCCTGCACAGCCCATACACCAGTTCCGTGGCCCTTTGCCCTTTCCACTGCCTGATTTCCATGGCTGACATGCATTGTGTAGTAGGTATGTACCTCCCCCGTTACAGTTATCATTTAGGCATTTCTGTCCCCCATGCAACTTACCCTGCATCTGTGTTGTTTCCTGGTAGTCTGCGCTGTCCTGTCCTTGAATTTCTGTGATGATCTCCTCTGGGATGACGGCTTCCACCATCTCCTCCATCTGGTCCACAGCCTCCTGCGGTGTTGGACTCCCACCTCCAGTCTGCAGTGCTGCCTTCCTGTTCCTTGCCACTTTTTCCTTGGTCCTGCGCTTGCAGTCATGCCAGTGTTTCTTGCACTCTGTGACTGTCATCCGGACCTCTCACACACTGTTGATTTTGTCGGCAATTTGTTGCCAAATTGCCTCTCTCCTCCCAATTGGCAATTTTGAGGTGACAAAAAGTTGATGCTGGTGTTCCGTCACCTCTCTGACCAGTATTTCCTGGTACTCTGCACTGAAACATCACTTCATTTTCTTCTTCTCCCTCTCCTGGGTCTTGTCTGTGTCCTCCTGGCCGGTTTCTGGTCGATGGGGTCTCCCTGGGATCTCTCCTGGTTTCTGGGATCCATTTTGGGGCTCCTGAGCACTGTTTGCTGCATTTGCACCGCTTTTTGACGCTATTGCGGGGAAAAATGGTGTGTATTCGGTTTGCAACATCGTAAACCAGATTAGAGTCATTTTCTCCGCGTTAACGTCATTTTGCATTATGACGTGCCACATTGGTTAGAGTAAAAAAAGTGACTCTAAGCCGTGCTTTGCTCCATGGTGCATGAAAGTATAAATTTGACGCCCGGGTGGTGCAAATAAATGGCGTTAGACTGTGTTAAAGTTTTTGACGCAAAACTGCATTCGTGCAGTTTTGCATCGTAAAGTATAAATATGGCCCTCAGAGTCTAATATGGCCTTGACCTCGTACTCCAATTGATCATCCTCTGAGATTGGAATGGGTCTTTTTGGGCAGTGCATAGAGTCTGCTATTGGTTTTATTAAGGAGACGCAGAACACTGGTTGAATCAGTAGTGAATTGGGAAGTTTTAGCTTCACGGCCACCTCGCTAATCTTTTCAATGATGGTAAAAGGACCCACAAATCTTGGATGAAACTTTTGTGCTCTCTTCAAGTTTGTGTTTAGTTGGTAACCAAACTTTTTGTCTTGCTTCATAGTTTGGTCCCTGACATCTTTTTTTGTCTGCATATATTTTGTATGACTATTTCGCTAATGTTAGGTTGCCTTGCAATTTTTTTTTAGTGTCGTTCAATTGTTGTAAAAAGTCTTGTACAGCAGGAGTAGTTAACTGAGGTACTACACTCAAATCCAACATTCGAGTATGATACCCATAATTGCAAAAAAAGGGTGAATATTCAGTGGATACATGAATTACATAGTTATAAGTAAATTTGGCTGCCCACAAACACTCAGTCCAATCCAATTCTGAATATAGGAGACAACAATGCAAATATTGCTCTATACACTAGTCAACTCTTTCGGTTTGCCCATCTGATTGTGGATGGTGACTTGATGACAAATGGACATCCATATCCAATTCCTGACAACGCCATTTCCAAAATGTGGATGCAAACTGTGTTCCGCGGTCAGACACGACCCCTAAAGGAAGGCTATGCAGATGGACTATTGATTTTTGGAATACATGGGCTAATTGAATAGCTGAGGGTAAAGCTTTTAGAAGGATAAAATGTGCCATTTTGGTCAAATGATCTACCACTACTAAAACAGTTGTGAACCCAGCATTGGATTTTGGTAATTCTTTCACAAAGTCTAAAGATACAGGCCCTCATTATGACACTGGCTGTAAATTCCGCTTACCGCCATGCTGATGGCTGCCAACATACAGCCGTGGTGGTGGATATCTGTTAACCAAATTATGACACACACACACACACACCAATCTGACAGAATACAGTCACACACACAAATCCACCAGCCCAAAGGACAGTGCTAAAGTGGCGGTACCAACACCCATACCGTTACGCCAACAAAACAACGCCCACCACATTATGACCAATGAATCTCCGTGGCGGACATTCAACTGCGGTAAACCATTGGCAGTACATACCACCACGATCAGAATGGATACCCACATACAAAACAACACTACATTGGCCAATACTAAAAACACACACCTGACACCCGTACACACCCCACACCCACACACCACTATAAAACCCACACCCACAGTACCCACAACCCTTTGCTAACACCAAAAGACTGCAAGATTTAGCCACCCACACCACAGAGACAACTACAAACTTATCACTGACAGCCATACATCCCTCACACACCCCTCATCACACACCCCTCCACATCGCCTAACACACTCACCACCACACAACATACAAGACCCATAGCACCACAAAGGCACCCCTGTTTCACTGAAGAGGAGTTAAGGGTCCTGGTGGAGGAAATTGTCAGGGTAGAGCCACAGCTATTTGGAGCACAGGTACAGCAGATTTCCATTACCCGGAAGATGGAGTAATGGCAGAGCATCGTGGACAGGGTGAACACCATGGGACAGCACCCAAGAACAAGGGAAGACATCAGGAAGAGGTGGAACAACCTTTCGAGGGAAGGTATGTTCCATTCCAGCAAGGCACTAGCTTGCTATACAAAGGACTGGCAGTGGACCCTCACCTCCTCCCCACAGCCCACAGCATGGGAGAAGCAAGTATTGGCATTACTGCATACCGAGGGACTCACAGTAGTTGCCGGAGGACTGGACACTGGTAACTCAACATTTAACACTTATTACCCCCATACCTGCATGCCATCTCACACTCTCACCCTCACTCCCATCACTCCACTGCAACCCATGCACTGCACCTACACATATGACTACCCCCAAAGCCAAATCCTGCATGATATACCAATGCATGGACAAGCCTCCCAGCCCTGCATGGACACCCATCACCAAAGCATGCACAGCATAGGGAAACTAATTATCCCACAATAAATCACCACACACAAACAAAAGATGGCAGAGCAACAGCCACCATAGAGGAGATGATAGGGATGTACAATATGTCATACACCTGAAGCATAATACATCACTCACATCCCCACAGGTACCCCAGCCAATGTCAGCGAAGAGGAGGTCCATGTCTATCCAGTCCCACAACAGAAGATGCCCCCAGTGATGACAGTAACTCTGGACTTCTGGATCTGGATGGCCTACCTGGCCCATCAGGGACCACTGGACAGCTGGTTACCCAAGCCCACTGACATACCACCACAGAGCCTACCCCGTCAGGATCCAACACCACAGTACCCACCCAGCGTACCCACACCTCTGTCCCAACGACATGTCAGTCAGCAGTGTGCCCACCTGTACAGGGATCCCAGGCCACACCTCATACCTAGGACAATCAGGGACCTGGAGTCAGTGACAGTGGGCACACCGTTCAGGGGACATAGGCACAGGCCAACAAGGACACTGGGAGGACTGCTGTGCACCAGGGGGAGGACAGGAGCAGGGAACCGACTCTCCAGGAGGCACTCTCCGAGATCCTGGGAGCCTATCAACATTCCCAGGACACCAATCAGATCCTAGACAACGTGCAGGAGAACAGGCAGCTGCAGGAGAGACAGTATCACGGGATCAGGAAGGACTTGCAGGCCATCAACACCACCCTTATCTCCATTGCAGGGATGCTGGCAGACATGGCCAACATCATGAGGGAGGCAACAGCACACCAGTGGGCCCTTACCACTAGCCAGTCCATTGACCAGCCCTCCACTTCTGCTGCACTAGTGGGCAGGAGGCCCCGCCACAGGATACACAGGCCTCCAGCACCCCACCCCTGGCAGAAGGTGAACCACCCCACAAACTTTCCCTGCAAACCACACTGAAGCCAGAGACACTTGCCAAGACCACTGCCAGGAAATTAGACTCTACTGATTGTCCCCCTTGTATCCCACACAGTCACCTTGTCCAATTTGAACTGACTTTGCTCCCCTTCCTATGGGCACTTGGACACTGCACCTGTGCTACAAACAGACTGGAACAATACCCTGGACTTTCCTCCATCATCAACCCATTCCATTGCACTTTCCCCTCAATTTCTTATCACTACAATAAACACCCTTGGACACACCTCAACTACTTGTATATCATGTGTTGAAAATGTGTATTCATGGAAACAGTTACATCCATTGCAAATCTACTATACATTGTGGAAGCATAGAAATAATGACCTGTAGCTGGCTGTAGTCAGCACACAGTTGTTATGTCACCTACATCTGCAATATGACAAACCATAGGTGACAGTAGATAGAGTTAAAATGAAGTGAATGGCATCTTTCCACAGCCACACAGAATACACCAATAGTCATAGAAATGTTAATCTACACTGTCTCAGTTGTGTGTCATTAGAAGTACTGAAGGATTACTGATGTTCTATTGTACTCATCATCATTCTCAGCATCTTCATCCTTACTGTCCTCAGGGTCCACTGCTGCCACAGGTTCATCTCCCGTCCCCTCCTCTTGCAGAAAAGGTACATGGCGCCTGAGGCTCAGGTTGTGCAACATGCAGCATGCCACTACTATCTGGCAGACCTTCTCAGGTGAGTAACACAGGGATCCACCTGTCAGATGATGGCACCCGAACCTGGCATTTAGGATGCCGAAGGTTCTCTCGATGATCTGTCTGGTCCTCCCATGTGCCTCATTATAACATTCTTCAACCCTTGTTATGGCATTCCTCACAGGGGTCAGCAGCCTAAATAGGTTTGGGTAGCCAGAGTCACCTGCAAGTATTGAGGGACAACATTTAGCCACACACAATCTTATGGGGTTGACACCAGAGGCATACGCTAACATACAGTAAGTGGGGACCAAGGCTCACCTATTAGCCACACCCTGTGCCTCTGTAGTTGGGCAATCACATTTGGGATGCTGCTATTCCTCAGAACAAAGGCATTATGCACCGACCCAAGATACTTAGCATTGACGTGGGAGATGTACTGGTCTGCTAGGCACACCATTTGCACATTCATTGAGTGGAGACTCTTAAGATTCCTGAACACCTGTTCATCCTGGCGGGGGCACAAACGCAATATGAGTGTACTGTCAATCGCATCAATAATATTGGGGCTATGTCCCATTGCATAGAATTCGGCCTTCACTGTGGCCAAATCCTCCACCTGGGGAAAAGATATGTAGCTGCACCTGTGTTTCACCAGGGCAGACAAAACTCTTGCCAGCAGAATTAAAAACAGTGGCTGTGACATTCCTGCTGCCAAGCCCACTGTCACTTGGAAAGACCCAGTTGCCAGGAAATGGAGCACTGATAGCACTTGCACAACAAGGAGGATCCCAGTGGGATGACGGATAGCTGATATCAGGGGAGGCTCCAACTAGGCACACACCTCTGTGATTGTGGCCCTGTCCAGTCTATATCTCATTGTTATGTGCCTGTCCTCCAGTGTAGCCAAGTCAACCAGAGTCTGTACAGGGGGTTATTTCTCCACGTCCTATTCATCTGCAGCGGTAGGTATCTAAGGGACACAAGATTACAAGATTAAGTAGGCTGTCACAGTTGGAACAACAAAACCACAACTGCAGTCCACTTATGTATTAGGATAGTGTAAATGGCGAAGTATGTGCCAATTTAATCTGTGATGCAGTAATTGTCGATAGGCCTGTTTCCCCCCATGAAATGGCGACCTCCTGTCCTGTATGGAGGGACAGGTGGAAGTGTGGTGATTTCACCAATGTTGGGTGTCGTGGCGGAGGGCGGTCTTGCACCGCTGTGGAATTCCTCATTGGATAATATGGGGCTCTATGGAGTACAGTGGCCAATGGGGATGTACGCCGGCGGTGACGGTGTACTCCAGCGCGGACGTGACCACCATTTTCTATCTGATTCCTCACTTGTTTCCTAACCTTCAACAGTAGAAGACCTGGACTGCGTGTGCTGCTGCGACCTGTATCTGAAACCTACCATGGCCCGTGGGACCGGGGAAAGGGCCCCAGCCTTCTCTTCGGAGGAGTTGGAGCAACTGGTACGGACAGCTCCATGGGCCTCCAGACCAACAGGTGAGTAAATTTTGGCCACGATGCATGTGGCAAGGATGAATGGAGAAGTGTGTGAAAGCACTGTGTAAGTGTGGGTGGGGGATTGTCTGTTGGCGGTGTACATGTTGTGCGCTGGCCTATGTGTGTGCCAGTGGTGATGGAATTGGGTATGGTGGGCCATTAGTGTGACAGGCTGGACTGTTTAATGGTGTTTTCCTGTCTATCTTTCCCCTGCAGGTCAGCGCCCATCAAAAGAAGGGATTATGGCCTGCCATCGCACAGGACGTGCGGACCCTGGGGATCTATGGAAGGCGGAGCACCCATTGTTGGAAACAGAGGGAGGACCTGAGACGCTGGGCATGGAAGACTGCGGAGGCCCAGCTGGGGATGGCCTCCCAATAAGGAAGGGGTACCCATCGGATCCTGACCCCCCCTGATGGCCAGCATACTGGCAGGGCTTACCCTGAGCTGGATGGGCGCTTGAGAGAATCACAGCAGCCACAAGGGGGTGAGTACAGTGTGTTTCATTATATTGTTTGGCTGGTGGGGTGGTATCCGGGTGGTGGATGTGTGTTAGTGGGTACCCCTAAGACCAGGCCAGAGATTGCAGCATGGGTCAACTGAAGGGTAATGGTTGCATGACAAATACAGGTAACATAGCTTGTTAGCAATCAATTTCAGGCAGGGCATCATGGGTCCCAGGTGTGCTGCAGTTGGCGGTGTGTGGTCCTCATCTTGCCTTAGTGACTAGTCATATTCACTGGTAGTGCAGTGCATAGTCCTTAAGCCTGTTCCCTGTGTGTGACGGGGATCTGCAGGCCAATAGTGGTGTTAGTGTAGTCATTGACCAAGTGTATCCTTTGTCTCCCCCCTTTCTTGTTTTGTCATCCTGTCCTTGTGTGCATTAGCATCATCTGGTGGAGGAGCAGGGGCACTGGTGACAGAGGGAGCTGAATCCCACAGGACCCTGGAGGCAGAGTCCACCTACACCGAGGGAACCAGTGGGATGGAGGGTGAGGGGAGCATCACGGTGGAGGCTGGAGGAGACAACACAGATTTAGATACCTCCTCTGATGGGAGCTCCCTGGTGGTGGCAGACACCTCTGTGACCACCCCAGCTGTAGGTACAGCTGCCACCCTGTACCAACACAGCCTTCTCAGTAGCCCCTCAGTGAGTTGCCTGTGCCCGCATCTCCTTCACCCCAGGTACCTCAGGCCTTTCCCCAGTGAGCCCTGCTGCCCTGAGTGAGGAGGTTATTGCCCTCCTGAGATCCAATCAACCATTGTGAATGTCATCCAGGGGCTGGCATCCCAGATGCAGCAATGCAATGCATTCCTGGAGGGCTTTCACGGTGGATTGGCCTCCCAACAGAGATCGATTCAGGCTCTGGCCTCGTCTCTGATGGCAGCCATTGTCCCTGTTTCTACCGTCCCCTCTCCAGCTACCATTTCCCAGTCCCAATCTCCTCAACCCCAACCCATCTCAGGCACACATACAGACGAGCATTCACACAAGACAACACCAAAGAGTGGCACAGGCAGACACAAGCTCCACACTTCATCCCACAAGCACTCATGCAAACACCATGCTGTTGCAGATACAACCAAATCCACTACCTCCACTGTCTCCCCCTCCCCTTCCTCCTCCACCTCCCTCCCAGTCACATCCACACTCACACCTACGTGAACTGCCTCAACATCCACCACCAGCATCACCACACCAAGCAGCACACAGACCTCATTAGCAGACACTCCCACAACATCCATCCATTTGTCCCCTGTGTCCTTTACCACCATGTCTGTCCCCCCTCCAAAAGGACACAAACGCCAGCACTCAGATACCCAACAGCCATCCACCTCACACACGCACATTGCCCATGCACCTGCATCCACGTCCAGCAGACGCACCTCCAACAACCACTCCCTCAACCTCCACTCCCAACCCTCTTCCATGCTCCCTCCCTACTGTGCCTAAAAAGCTTTTCCTTGCCCAACTTGTCCTCTTCCCTCCCCCTCCCCAAGTCTGCCCATACAACCGGAGTGCCAACCAGCCAGCCCAGTAACTCATCCAAACAGTCCATGGGGACAGTGAAGGCACCCCCTAGTCATGGAGGCTGGACTGTGAGGGATTCCACTCCAACAGCCAGAAAGGGGAAGGAGCCGCAACACCCACATCCAGGAAGGGGAAGGAGCCCACAGCAACTACAGCTAGGAAGGGGAAGGAGTCCACAACAACTACAGCAGGAGGGAGTCCACAACAACTACAGCCAGGAAGGCGAAGGAGTCCACAACACCAACAGCCAGGAAGAAGTCCACAACAACTACAGCCAGGAAGGGGAAGGAGTCCACACCTCCTGCTATGGAGAGAATGAAGCCCTTGACTCCATCAGAGATTGGGAGGGTGAAACCAACAACACCACCGCCACCACCTGTAGTCACGGAGCCCTCACCGCCAGCAGAGGCAGCCCAGGAGGCAACATCACCTGTTGCCACAGAGCAGTACTCCACACCAGCTGAGGCAGTGCAGCTATCACCGTCAGTAGAGGCAGGCCAGGAGGCACTGTCAACTGTTGCCACAGAGAAGCACTCCATACCAGCTGAGGCAGTGCAACTACCACTGCCAGCAGATGACATGTAGGGCACCCACCAGGGACTGCTGCACAAGGTGCCCCTCCAGAATGAGTGGGCATGTTCCCCAGCTCAGAGACTGTAACCTTGCACTCCCCAGCATTGAGAAATGGGCATGGAGCCCCCCCAGAACCAGTGGGCAAGTTGGGCAAGTCACTCACTCCAGAGACTTTGGCCTTGCACTCCCCAGGACAGAGAAATGGGCATAGAGCCCCCGTTAGAACCAGTGGGCAAGTCACCCACTACAGAGACTGTGGCCTTGCACTCCCCAGGACAAAGAAATGGGCCTGAAGCCCCCTCCAGAACCAGTGGGAAAGTCACCCACTCCAGAGACTGTGGCCTTGCACTACCCAGGACAGAGAAGTGGGCATGGAACCCCCTCCAGAACCAGTGCGAAAGTCACCCACTCCAGAGACTGTGGCCTTGCACTCCCCAGCAAAGAGAAATGGACATGGAGTCCCCTTCAGAACCAGTGTGGAAGTTTCCATATTTAGCAGAGGTACCGCCCATCCTTCTGAGGTACCTGCTCGCTTGCAAAATGATTCCCCTGCAGTGTTCTCTCCGGATGTGTAAGGATACAAGGTGGGCCTTGAACTGTGCCCTGTGGCCTTGTGTGCATGGATTGGGCATTGGCCCTTTATGAACATTTGTATATATTTGGTTTGTGTGATGGGTTTTGCTATGCTAATACATTGTCAGTACTTCAGGAATCTGGTCCTTGTTTTATTATGTTGTGTGCTGTGTGCCATTGGTTTACATGTGCAGCTGGTTGTGTGTATGGTGTGTGTGTGTATGGTGTGTGTTGTGTGTGTGTGTGTGTGTCTCTGTTGTTTTCCTCCTTCCCTCCCTCCCTCCTTTGTGTGCTAGGCCCAGAAAGGGTGGCAGTTTGCAGTGTCTTAATATGGTGGGCGGTACTTTGTCTTCCGCCTAGCTGTTGGTGGCTACCACCATGGTGAGTGTTGTTTCTGCCCTGGCAGTTTGTGTGGTGCATTGGCTGTCAATGGGAGTTATCTCCGCCATGGTCATAATTTGGCAGAACTTACTATCAGATTGTTGGCGGTATTTCCGCCACTTTATCAGTCGCTGCCAGGGTCGTAATGAGGGCCACAGTGTGCCAAGGTGTAGGTGGTGTGGGCAAGGGTTGTAAAAGACCAGCTGGGGCTTGATGTAAATTCTTTCCTATATGCACAGGTTACCCAATTTGCTACAAAGGCCTTTGCGCCTTTGGAAATGAATGGCCACCAAAAGTGTCAATGAAGGATCTCTAGAGTCTTTTTCTCCCCTGGGTGACCAGCAAGCTTTCTAATATGCCACCACTCACAGGGTTTATCTTGCAGTGTTTTTGTGGCTAGATATAACTTTTGTACTACTTACTTCAATCCACCACAACTAGTAATGCCAGTAGTTTGGTGTTGTAGAGTTTCTATGGCTACTGTACTTTCCTGCTCCCATTGCACCTTTTGCAAGAAAACCGAATCAAAGATACTGGCCCCAACTTTGTTGTCTGATGAATTAATAAAAGGTGGTTCTTTCACTTGTTCAGTAATGGTGTGAGCTAACATAGAAAGTGCATCTGCTTTTCTATTCTTGCAACCTTTTAGGAACTAGATAATAAAGTCACAATCATTAAAGAATTGAGACCACCTCAACTGTCGTGCGGACTTGAGCTATGATCAGTTAAAATGGTAACGGTATTCAAACTCCCTAGGAGATAATGCCTCTACTACTCAAAGGCCTGTTTAATTGCTAGTAATTCTCGATTTGCTACTGATTAATCACAGAATGAAGGTCACTGGTTCCAGGATTGTGTTGAGACCAGACCCCACCTATCGCTACTTGAGAGGTATCTGCCTCTACCACAAATGGTTGTGTAGGATCTGGGTGTCGTAAAATGGGGACTGTACAAACTTGTCTTTAAATTGGTAAAAAAACCTGATTCGCCTCTTCTCCCCCCTCAAAAATAATTTCTTTCCTAAGTGACTTTGTGACGGGAGCTACAATGGTGAGAAAGTGATCAATGAAATGTATATAAAAACTGGCAAACCCTGGGAAGCTTTGTACTTCTTTGACACTTTGTGGAGCTTTCCACTGAGCAATAGCTTGAACTTCTCTTGGGTCCATTTGTAACCATTTGATGTTATATGCCACAAGGAATTCCAATTCTTGAAAATGGAAACTATATTTTTCTATCTTTGCAAAGACGTAATGTCATAAGGCTTGTAAAATGGTGTTCACATATGCAAAATATTCTTCATAGGAATTATAATAGATCAAAATATCGTCAATATAGACAACAGCACACGGATCAATAAAATCACGTAGTGCCTCGTTGATAAAATATTAGAAAGCAGCAGGGGTATTGCAGAGTCCGAAATGTATGACAAGGTACTCATAAAACCAAATTTGGTCCGGAAGGCTGTTTTCCACTCGTCACCCTCCTGGACACTCACAAGATGGTACACCCCTTGCAAATCCAATTTTGTTTATATGCATGCATTTTAAACCTGATCTACAAGGGTTGCGATCAAAGGTAATATATATATATTTTTGGTTGTAATCTTGTTTAGGGCTCTATAATCAATACAAGCCCTATGTTCCCCTCTTTTCTGAGAAACAGAAAACAGTGGCAATGAAGGTGGGGACCTAGAAGGTCTTATCAATCAAATGGCTAGCATGTCATCTAAATACTGTCCCAAATGTAAATTCTCTCTTTCAGTTAGAGTGTAAAATCTACTGCAAGGAATTTGCAGCCTGGCTGTAAAACTATCCGACTGTCAAAGGGGCAATGCAGTGGTAACACAGTGGCCTTCCCCTTGTTGATGACATCTGCAAAAACTTGGAATACTGACGGTAGCTCAGGTTCTTCTTTCTCTGCATTTCCTATTCTCAAGGGAATATCTTCATCTGGTTGGACTTCCTCCTAACTGTGGTCTTTACAGAACTTGGACTGCAAGGTAACACTTTGTGTAGCCCAGTTTATAGTGGGATTATGTTTTTTCAGCCATGGGATTTCTAATATAACTTTGAATTGGGGGGCAGACATCGCATTGAATTGTATGATCTTGTGATGATCAGTATAAGCACATTACTAACTCACAAATAGTTTTGGTGACTGGGCCTGAGGAATAAGGGCTCCCATCAATAGTTTTAAGTACCTCAGGAGTGGGTTTAGGTAAAAGCAGCATCCCAAGTTGTTTTGCAAAGGCGATACCCATGACATTCCCAGTGGCCCCCAAATCCACCAGAAGCTTGAACTGGGTGATCTAATGATTGCCATTCCATCAGTGCAGATATATATAAATGATGGAATTCTCCCTCTGGGAACTGGCGTGGGCAACAAAATGGGAGTCTTCTGGTCTTTTTTCACTCAAACAACTAGTCTCCATTGTCATGAGTCGGGTGTTCTAGTTTTCCTCAAACCTCTCACTTTCAGAGGGCTTTATTAGAGGTCATTAGATTTTTTAGAACCTCTCAGAACTGGGTAAATGCACTGATGATCTTACTGAGGCCTGCTTTAGTGTCTAAACAGATATCACAGGGCCTCCAACCTTTCTTTATCAAATCCTTTAGTAAATTATTACAGTCCATCGTATTCCATTTCACAAGCACACTGCTGTTACTTCACAAGTACACATTTTCCTGACCCAGATCACTAATAGGATGATCTACCCATACTTTTAGTCTACTAAAATGAGGATTATGGTTACTAGAACAATTTGTAACAGAATGAACATCATACCCTTACTGAGAGAATAAGATGTAATCAATGGTAGTACTGATGCCACCCCACCCCCAGTAAATATTGGTAAAATCTAATCCGGTACTGGGCAGACAACAGCAACAATTTCATCAACAGTCCCATGAGAGCCTAGCCATAACAAGGATGTTTAGAGTGCATACTATCAGAACCATACAGTATCAGTTAAACTACAAACAGCAGCTGTTCTATGTGTTCATCCTTTTACATTAAAATCTACTGCCCAAATCAAATGAAATGCCAACTTGCTGTTTGCCATGCACTTATCTTACTTATCTATTTCAAGTTCCAACTCATTTATACTGAAGGTTTACATCTTGGATTAGAATTATTATGGTATCGATTAATACAGCACTTTTCAAGTCAGTGATCTGAGCAAGCAACAGTTAGAAATAAGGAGAAGAAACAATGCTTTTGATCTTACTAATTTTAGAAGTGGTAGAGATGAAAATACAGAGTCCTCCCCTAGGTCTTCCTGGATGAGATATTTTCAGCTGGACTGCAAAATTAAAATAATCCATCTAAGTATGAAGATCAAGTGAGCAAGCTTTCTGACAGCAAACTATGTTGCAAGCACTGTCAGATCTAATTCAATCAGGGTTATTTAATTTAGAACTGATCCCAACAACACTCCAGGAAACTTGAAGCAGATGCCTACCTATAGGGCCCTTTACTTGAGATAAACATGCTTCTGCCTCTGGGTTAACTACAGTGAGTGCCAGTGATATTTCTCAATATACACAAATGTGCTTTGTACCTAGCATACTTAAACACAACAGGTCCATGCAAGGTAGTCAATCAATCTTCTCTAAATTATCAATAGGGGTGAAAACAATTAGCAGTTTCAACATTGTATTCTCTGACAAGAACAGGATATTTGATCTTCAATTCTTGCATCTTGTGTGTCTGTGCAACACAATCTTGAGGCCAAGGAGAAGAGACCTTAAATTATAAGCTGAGGCAGAGAGCTCTATACACCTGCGTAGGAGGTGACTAACAAAACAGGATTCCTAAAATTCACCACAATACACTCCCCAAGATACTTTTCTGGCCGTAATGATCGTCTTAAAAAGATACAACCTGTTGCCAGAGTATTGGTTTAACCAATGTACTAATTTATTTAGTAAGGCTCTCCAAATTTCCTCATGTATTTGACTCTGGGAAGGAACATTCTCAAGAACAATCACATAGGGGGGCACATACAGGGGGAGGTTATAGAGCATCCCTACTGGGTACTGGTTTGTTAATCTGTACATGAGGACAAGTTGGCAAGGGAGCCTTAGAAGTACTAATCAGACGTTGCCTTGGGGGGCAGACTTTATTTCCAGTGCCTCAATATAGACTGGATTCTCTTTCTGCTCCTCCAGGGAAGACTTCTGTTTCCTATACTTTACCGTAGGAGTGTTCATCCTAACTGCTGCCTTGCTTTAAATACCACATTCTCCCTTCTGAGCAGGAGGTCTTTGAAAATGTATGCATGTACCCAACCTAATTCCAGGGAACCAATTCTTGAGATTCTCTGTTCTTTTCATAATTTTATTGCAGAGACATTTAATAGTATCTTCAAATGATGTTAAACACCTAGTAAAATGATCACATAATACAAGGTACAAATCATTAAAATTGAGTAATTTAGGGTAACAGACACCAACAGTCTCTCCCCCTCCCAACATTAATCTCCACTTGACTATGCATGTTTGTAGACTCAGGAAGCTTAGTAGCTGGAAAAAAGCCCCCGCCCTCATGATCCTTCTTTTTCTGTTTCTTCTTTGTTGGTGAGGATTTATCCATGTGTTGGCTATCAGACATAATAGGTAAAGAGTCATTAAATATGCAGGACTTTTTATAGGTAGCTGATCCTTATTGGATCTAGATGTAGGGCTCTAAACATTTGGGGGATCCTAGAAAAACTAATGAGGGGGAGGGGTTCAGAAAATGACATGGGGTGGCTATGATTTCATTATGCTCCAAGCCTCTCCTGTGCCAGGTCAATCTCTGTGTTTATCACATGATCCTACTAGAAAGAAAATTAGTGAATGAAGATACAGCTTTAGAGCTCTCAGCCTTCACTCCACGGGGTTAATTGATTTTTCTCCGACCTATTTAGTCGCAGGTTTCCCAACAACAACCACAGGGATACAGCAAACTTAGATTTTCCATTATATTACAAAGAGGGGTTGCCAAGATTCCTGCGGACTCTGACAGGTGCAGGTGGGCCCATTCTTGGCCTAGTCTGCACTTGGGTCATACCTGGGTGCATCCCAAGCATGTACCATGCTACAGAAGTGAAGAAAGCACTATAAGAGCTGGTGTTCCTCCTTGCAGCCCACCATCAGCAACAGCAACACCCCTGGATGTCTGGAGGCTGTATTCCCCCTGACTAAACACTCGGGCATCAAGAGTCAAATAAGACTAAACATGGTAAGACCAAAGCCATGATAGACCTGAAGAAAAAAGTAATGACAAAAATGACTGCAAAGGCCTGACACCAAGGAGCATAACAGCATCTCTCTAGAGCTCCTGGCATGCTGGTCCCTGGTTTATTGGAAAATTTCCTACTCGCAGTGAGACCACCTGAACAGTGGCAGAGAGGTGCCCACAGAGCTACCACCACTACTGACTGCAGCAGGCTTACAAAGTAGTCTTTAGTCATGCAGCATAGACAACAAGTGGTTAGCTCAGTAGCTGTGGAAGGGAGGCTACCACAAGGGAGGTCATGGTGGCAGTCTTGAGTGAGGGTAACAGGAATTTCCCTCCTCTACAAAAACTGGGAACCATTTGAAGTTGGAAATGTCTATTACCTATGTAAATTGAACTTTGTTAGACTGTTTCAGAATTATTCCAGGGCATTTGCCTTCACCTGAGGGGAGACTTACTGAATTATCTTGTATGTGACAAGATATTGCAGCAAGCGACAGATCCCTGAATCTTTACTCATTTGGCACTGACCTCAGAATACCTGCTGGGCATTCAGTTGGCACACTGTGGCTCATATTTGTACTTTTTTTGCGCCTAATTACCATCAGTTTTACTCAAAAGCGGCACAAACTTACAAAATACAATTGTATTTTGTAAGTATACGCCACTTTTGCATAAAATAATTATGCTAATGTGGCGCAAAAAAGTATAAATCAGGGCCTATATATCCAAAGAGAGTATCCCCCAGTCCTGATGGTTTGTTTCGTCAATCCACTTCTGAGGCACTATCTAACCACCTCGATAATTTTTAGCTCTGTACTTGTTTACCTTCTCATTACCTAGAGATCACACATGTCCAAGTGAAGGCCTACCTGTCAACTTCTTTTCACTGAGGATATCTCTAATGTGAAGCTAACTGACATCAAGACTCCAATGGGCTCCATCAATGATGCAGTCTCTAAAATAGCTGTCTGTTAGACTTGGCATCTTTGGCATGGTCTCCCCTAACCTTTTGCCTGTTTCCCAGGTTGTTGATGTGTGCTGGACTCTGTTTTTGCTGTTTTTGTTACTCTGGGCACTTTACCAATTCTATCCAGTGCTAAAGTGCAAGTGCTCCTATCGCCGCACCTTCTGAGATGCGGCTGAAAAAAAAATGCGCTGCCAGCTTAGGGACAAAAAACAAAGCTCCACTGGCATTGTGGCTGGTAGATCGATGCACTCAGCTGGAGAAGCCACGTGCAACACCCGTTGATGGACCCTGATAACGTCGCATCCCACATAGTGTGTTTTGCTGATACCGTGCTGCAGGATTTTCGATGTAAACCTTGCTGGGCGTGGAAAATTACACAAATTCTACTCAGACCCGAGTGCTTGCTAGAATCAACCCATCATTCTCCAGCGAAGAGGAAAAACGATGCACACCAGCCTGAACCGAGGAGGAGACCGACGCAGGGTCTCGTTTGCGGGTGAGATATTCACTCATCGCTAGGCTTTTCTGACGCACACTCGCCCGTGCCTGTTATTTTGACGCTAACAGTGTTTTTACTGATTTCTCGAGGATTTAAGACTCTTTTGCTTTTATAATTAATAACTTGACTTGTATATTTTGGATTTTTGTCGTTTTGGTATTATTTTGTTTAGATAAATATTTCCTATTTTTCTAAACCTGTGTTGTGTCATTTTGTAGTGCTTTCACTGAGTTACTAGGTGTGTTGGTACAAATACTTTAAACCTAAACTCTGAAGTTAAGCATGCCTGATTGTGCCAAGCTACCAAGGGGGAGAATGGGGGTTAACTAAGCGTGATTCTCATTTACCCTGACTAGAGTGATGGTCCTTGCTTGGACAGGGGGTGTCCAAACTGCCAACCAAAGACCACATTTGTAACATTGGTAATCAGCGATTGGGATTGGACTTGTATTTGTACTTGACATACAGTGATTAAGTGTACACTACTGTTTTCAATGCAGACCACTACGTGACCACATACTACTTGTTTTGTGATTTAGCTTTTTCTCTTTTTTGGATTTTTCCCTACTTCCATTTTGTGGTAATCCTTGAATGACTTTTGAACTTCATTCGGAACTTGTTTTCTGCCTTTGCAACTTTGCACTTCTGTTGACTTTTCATCATGTCTCAGTCTGGAGATGCATCAGCTAGACCTGCTTTTGATTTAAGGAGACTGGAGAGTTACACAACTGGCCCAATGTAAACAGTTCTGTGAGGATCTTGCCTGCCCCATTAAGAGCTCCACAAGGAAGGAGGAGCTGAAAAAGGCACTGAGGGCCTGGGTGGCAGCCAAGGAAGCTGAGGGGCACACAGAAGATGAGGAGGAGGAGGAGGAGGTGCAGTGTCTCATTTAAGGGTCTGACTCCTGAAGAGTTGCAGGACAGACAGGCAGAGGATGGACATAGAGGAGAAAATGTTATTGTTGGCTCATGAGCTCAGCTTGAGGGAGCTGAATCAGAGGAGCCAGTCTACTAGGGATGGTGGCAGCAACATCACAGTGCAGCCTGAGAGGAGGGTGCACATTCCTAACGACCATGTGCAGGATTACAAGAGGGAGGATGGCATACTGCTGCGGTTTAAGGGTTATGAGTCTGTTCTCCATATGAATCTGGTCCCTGTAGCTCATTGGGGGCGGGTCTGTGGAAGAACTTTGAGGTAGAGGGGAGGGACAGTCTGACATCCTTAGGGGATTCCCAGGGGTTTACTTACCCTATCATGAAGGATGCCCTGATCACTAGGTATGGTCTCACTCCTGATCAGTATAAGGACAAGTTTAGGTCGTATAAGGATAAGGAATCCGCTGGGAGAGCACCAGGGTCCAAAAGAGGTATGGGGGAGACCACGCCAAGGGTGGGTAGTGTCCCTCTCAGAAGAAAGGGGGGTAAGGGTAAACAGGTGGAGTTCTCTTAAGGCCCCAATATGATTCCCAGGGTAAGGATTCCCAGCCCTCAGTGAGAAGAAGCCATGGTTCTCCAAAGGGAAATCTGTGGTATGGGGTCCCCCACGTAAGTGCTATGCATGTGACCAAGTGGGTCATGTGAAGGGGGTCCCCAAATGCCCCAAGAGTTTACCGGCCCCCAGGAGGAGTTGGTTCCAGGTGTGTGGGAGCCAGCTGAGATGACCCTTGTCTCACTAGGGGACAGTGAGATGGTCCATAGAACCCTAGTGCCTGAGAACACTAAGAAGTACCAGCAGTGGGTGACCATCAATGGACAGAGGGTGGAGGCTCTGCGAGACTCAGGAGCCAGTGTGACTACAGTGAGGAGTCACCTTGTGTCTGAAGAGCAGATAGATCCCTGGGTACTTCACCAAGTAGTTGCGGTAGACAACTCAGAGCGCCTGTGCAGAGTGGTGCAGGTTCCCTTTGAATGGGGGGGTCTCAGGCTCCTTGAAAGTAGCTGTGAGTCCAACCTTGCCTGTAGATTGTTTGCTTGGCAATGACCTGGAGGATTCCCCCTGGAAGGTGGTGGAACACAGGTCACACTTGGAGATGTTGGGTCTGCCTGGGTGGGTATGCGTATCCACGAGGTCTTTGGCAGCTAGGGTGATCAGGAGACCCTGGAGCCTGAAAGAGTGGCCCAGGTATCTGCCAGAAGGAGAAAGGACAAGGGCAAGGGAATTGAGCCCCAGAAGTTCCCACAGCCCAGGAGGAGTCTGAATCTAAGGGGGGGCCCTGGAGCCTACAGGGGAACAAGTAGCTGAACTGGATGAGGTCCCTGAGATGTCAAAGTGGCAGCAAGAAGGGGCACCCACCAGGGAAGCATTCTGTGAGGCACAGAAGTCATGCCCTACTCTGGAGGGATTGCGGCAGCAGGCTGCAAACCAGGCATCTGGCAAGGAGCCTGGATCACATTTGATTTACTGGGAGGATGGCCTCCAATACAGTTAGCCTAAGGTTTCTGAGCCTGGGTCAGCCCATGTTCTGGTGGTACCCCAGTGCTTCAGAGCCTTCCTACTGGGTCTGGCTCATGATGTGCCTTTAGCTGGTCATTTGGGACAGGACAAGACCTTTGTGCGGCTTGTCACCCACTTCTATTGGCCCCAAATGCACAGGCACTCTGATGCTCATTGTAGGTCGTGCCCAACTTGTCAGGCAATTGGCAAGAGTGGGGGGAAATGTAATGCTCCCCTCCAAACTTTTCCTGTTCTTAGTCCCCCCTTTGAAAGGGTTGGTATTGACATTGTGGGGCCTCTGGATCCCAAGGCAGCTATGGGCAACATGTTTGTCCTGGTCTTGGTGGACCATGCCACCCGGTACCCAGAAGCCATTCCTTTGAGGTCAATCACTGCCCCTGTGGTGGGCCATGCCTTGATGGGAGTTTTTACCCCATGGGGTTCCCCAAGGAAGTGGTGTCCGATAGGGGTACCAACTTCCTATCAAGGTATATGAAGTCTCTGTGGAAGGTGTGTGGGGTAACCTAGAAGTTCACCACACCTTACCACCACCAAAGCAATGGTCTGGTTGAGAGATTCAACCGCAGCTTGAAAGGCATGATCATGGGCCTGTCAGAGCCCTTGAGGTAGAAGTGGGAAGTCCCCTTGCCATGCCTTCTGTTCACTTACAGGGAGGTGCCTCAAAAGGGGCTTGGCTTTAGTCCTTTTGAGCTGATCTATGGCCACCCAGAGAGGGGACCTTTATGTCTGTGAAGGAGGCTTTGGAAAAAGCTCTTAGTAAACCCCCCCAGGTATTATTCAGTTACATGCTGGCTTTGAGAAACCAGACTGCCTGCTTCTAGAGTCTCGCACAGGAGAACCTAGAAGCAACACAGGAGGATATGAAACGCTGGTATGACCAGAATGCCACTCTGGTCAAGTTTCAACCTGATCAAAAAGTGTGAGTGATGGCACCAGTGGATCCTAGGGCGCTCTAGGACAAGTGGACTGGGCCATTCGATGTGGTAGAGTGCAAGAGTGAAGTCACCTACCTGGTGGACTTGCAGACTCCTAGGAACCTTTCGAGGGTCCTGCATCTTAACCGGATCAAGCCACACTTGGAATGGACAGAGTTGTCCATGCTCCTAGCGACAGATGATGGGGAAGAGCAGGAGAGTGAGCCTCTTCCTGAACTCCTGTCTGCAGGAGCGAAAGATAGGACTGTGGAGGGAGAGAACCTCTCCCCTCCCTGACTGCAGAGCAGCAGAGGGACTGTCACCTGGTGTTGGGACAGTTCACCTCACTGTTTTCCTTGATCCCAGGGGTCATACACTTGTGCACACATGATGTGGACAATTGGGACAGTACACCCATTAAATAAAAAGGTTTACAGGGTGACTGACAAGGTCAGGGCTAGCATCAAGGATGAGGTATCCAGGATGTTAACCTTAGGGGTTATTGAGCATTCCAGCAGCCCTTGTGCCAGCCCTGTGGTTTTGGTCCCAAAAGGTGCTGCTCCTTGTGCCACCCCAGAACTCAGTTTTTGCGTGGACTACTGAGGTCTCAATGCATTCACTAAAACTGACCCGCACCCCATCTCCCGAGTTGATGAGCTCATAGATTGGTTGGGAGCTGCCAAATACCTCAGCATGTTTCATTTAAATTCTGGGTATTGGCAGATTGCAATATTGCACAATTGTTGCTCCCTTGACTGAGTTGACCTCCAAAAAGCAACCCAGAAAGTCTTGCCAGACGGCTTTTGATGCCCTGAAGGCTGCCATGTGCACCTGTGCTGAAGGCACCTGACTATTCCAAGGAATTTGTTGTGCAAACAGACACCTCAGAGAATGGTGATCGGAGCAGTACTCTCACTGCTTAGTAAAGAGGGCCTAGCTCAACCTGTAGCCTTCATTAGCAGGAGATTACTTCCTAGGGAACGTAGGTGGAGTGCCATAGAGTGTGAAGCTTTTGCTATGGTCTGAGCGCTGAAGAAGCTAAGACCCTACTTGTTTGTGACTCACTTCCGGGTTCAGACCGACTACAGGCCCCTCAGATGGTTAATGCAGATGAGGGGTGAGAATCCAAAACTGTTGAGGTGGTCCATTTCCCTGCAGGGGATGGACTTTATGGTGGAAGACCGTCCTGGCACAGAACACGCCAATGTTGTTGGTCTGGCCAGATTCTTCCGCTTTAGTGATGAAAAACCTCATAAGGTTGGGTAGTTGCTCCCCACTTTTAGCTGGGGGGACACGTGTTAGACTTGGTATCCTTGGCATGATCTCCCCTAACTTTTTGCCTCTGTTTCCCAGGTTGTTGATGTGTGCTGGACTCTGTTGTGTTGTTTTTGGGCACTTTACCACTGCTATCCAGTGCTAAAGTGCAAGTGCTCCTATGTAAAATGTAAGTGTTATTGGATTTACAGGATTAGCACATTTGATTTACTGGTAGGTCCTTAGTACAGTGCACTAGAGGTGCCCGGGACCTGTAAATCAAATTCTACTAGTGTGCCTGCAGCACAGGATGTGCCACCCACATTAGAAGCCCTGTAAAAATGGCTCAGACATGCCACTTCAGTGTGTGTGTGTGTGCAGTTTTGAACTGCCAATTCGACTTGGCAAGTGTACCCACTTGCCAGGAATGAACCTTCCCTTTTCTCACATGTAAGACACCCCTAAGGTAGGCCCTAGGTGGCCCCATGGGCAGGGTGCAGTGTATGTTTAAGGTAAGACCTATTCTAATGTGTTTTAAATGTCCTGACAGCGAAATACTGCCAAATTCGTTTTTCACTTTTGCAAGGCCTATCCCTCTCACAGGTTAAGATGGGGGCTACCTTTAAATATGATTAAAGCGTAGATTCACTTTGGGTGCCGATAGACATGTGGAGTTTGGGGTCTCTGAGCTCACAATTTAAAAATACATCTTTTTAGTAAAGTTGGTTTTGAGATTGTGTGTTTGAAAATGCCACTTTTAGAAAGTGGGCATTTTCTTGCTTGAATCATTCTGTGACTCTGCCTGTTTGTGGATTCCCTGTCTGAGTCAGTTTGACAGTTGGGCTGTTTGTACCTCTCTCTAGACAGTGACACAAAGGGAGGTGGGGTGTAACTTGCATATCCTGATGAGCCATCTGTGCTAGGTGGGAGGGGAGGAGTGGTCACTTACACCTGAAAGGGCTGTGCCTGCTCTCACACAATACACTCTCCAACCTCCTGGTGTGTGTCTTGGGCCTGGCCGGGGCAAGGCAGGATTTCACAAACAAGAAAGACTTTCCTCCGAAGTAAGCCTACTTCAAAGGCCAAAATGGGCATAAAAAGGGCACCCAAAACCACAGACTTTAGATCACTTCTGGATATCAAGAGGAACCTCTGCCTGGAAAAGCTCTGAAGAGCTGAGGAGAAGTTCTGCCCTGCTTGTGACTGTGCTTTGTGAATTTATCCTGCAGCTGCTGCTTCTTCCTGTGCAAGGGGACAAAGACTGGACGTTGTTGGCATTCCTGCTTGTGAAGAAATCTCCAAGGGCTTAAAATTGAGCTTGCCTCCTGTTGTTGAAGTCTCAGGTCCATCAAAGACTTCTGCCAGCACCAGGACTCTGAGCTGATACTCCTGCCTTGCCAAATGGTGCCCTATCCTGTTCCTGGGACCTTTGAAGGTGAAGCTGGCAGACCAAGATTGAAAATCCATGCACAGACTGCCGTGCAGGGAAAATATCGACACCCCGTCTGAGACGCGGCTGCAAAACGAGAGGCCGCCGGCTTCGTGGCAGAAATCAATGTTTCACTGGCATCGCAGCTGGAAGATTGATGGACACAGCTGAAGAAACAACGCACAACACCTGCTGACGGAGGCTGATAATATCGCAACCCACATAGCGCGGTTTGGCTGATACCGTGCAGCAGGATTTTTGACGCAAACCTTGCTGGGCACGGAAAAACAATACAAAGACTGGCCGGAACCGAGTGCTTGCCCAGATCAACGCATCGCTCTCCTGCGGAGAGAAAAAAAGATTCACCCCTACCCGACCAGAGGAGGAGAACGACGCACGGTCTTGCTTGAGGGTGAGAAATCGATGCATCGCTAGCCTTTTCCGATGCACACTTGGCCGTGTGTGTTACTTTGACGCTACCCAGGTACTTTTCAGCGCTAACAATGTTTTACTGTTTTCTCAAGGATTTAAGACTCTTTTGCTTTTAAAATTAACAACGACTTGTGTATGTTGGATTTTTTTCATTTTGGTCTTGTTTTGTTTATATATATATTTCCTATTTTTCTAAACCTGTGTTGTGTCATTTTGTAGTGCTTTCACTGAGTTACTGAGTGTGTTGGTACAATTACTTTACAACCAAACTCTGAAGTTAAGCCTGCCTGCTTGTGCCAAGCTACCAAGGGGGATGGCGGAGGTTAACTAAGGGTGATTCTCTTTTAACCTGACTAGGGTGAATGTCCTAGCGTGGATAGAGGGTAATCTGACTGCTAACCCAAGACCTCATTTCTAACACTGTCCAGTTGTTCAGATCAGATTCTGCCACCTTTCATCATTGACTAAATGCAACAGACACATGAATAAAGAACATGGAGGTATGCATCAATGGCATGCCAGTGTGGTCTTTGGAGATATGGTCGCCGAAAAGGAAAGTGATTGACTCAGAAGACAAGAGCAGATGAGACAATATTCAAATCAAAAAAGTGCCGGAAAAAATGGAGGAGTGAACATGTTTATGTTTCTCTGCAACCTTTCGCAAAAATGTATTAAACTGCCATTTGCCCCGCAGTTGAAGATACAATGAGCACAGAGAGTCAGATGACATAATTCCACCTCTTCCTAATAGAGACACTGACCTTTCTGGCATGTCTCCCGAGATATCAACAAGTGCAGTAGATCATTTCAGCAGTGAGAAAAGATGATCCCTACAAATTTGAGAACCACCAAACCTTCATCTGAATTGATTTCCCCCACAAAACAAATAATGTGTCAAAACTATTCCTGGCTTTGTGTCCCACCTCTAAAACCATGAAATACATTCTGGTATTTTTTGTAAACAGGATGTGATGCTTCAGATGGTAGACTTCAAGAGTATGATGCCCCTGATGAAATGAAAACATTTCTGGATGCACTGGACATCAGAGATATTAATACTTGAGAACTCACTGAGGAGCCAACATCACCAGCTAAAGTAGGAGTAGTTCAATCATCTGAAGATCAAGAAGAAGGTGGGAGGCTTGAGACAGTCATACAAGCTGGTCATCGGAAATTGGGAAAATCCTCACCAAGCAACACAGCGCTTAACGAGAAAAATTACATTCTCAGTTTAAAGTTTAAAGTTTTAATTAAAGTTTGTTCAAAGGTTTGATGTGGCTTCAATGACCCATCTGGTAAACACACCCTCACCTGATGAGCTACTAGTGTTATACTGACATTGAAGACCCAGCTGCTGTGGGACACCCATGCTACTCAACCTCACCGGTACTGATTTGATGGATCTCGCCAATATAACACATGGGATCTGTCCTAGGACATGAGTCCACAGCCATTCTGCTTTTTGTGAATGTGTTAGTATTATATGTTATATATATTTGATTTCTGACATTGTTGTTCACTGAACTCTTGACACAACACAACCTTATACTCATAAGTTTGATGTACACTGTGGACATCAGGCTCTGTCCCCACAGACTTAGGGCCTGTTTACGATCTTGGCAGATGGAATACTCCATCACAAATGTGACAGATATTCTGGCCACTGTATTACGATCCCATACAGTGGACAGGATATCAGTCACATTTGTGATGGAGTTATCGCATCAGGCAAGATCGCAAGCTGGCCCAAACTCTTTATCGTACACTCAGATGAAACAGTTATAACTAGGTGAGTCTGCCTTGCCCCAGATATACAGCACTAGCTGTTCACACTCTCCAGACTTGCCAGGTGAGACGTTGGTATTATAGACATGGCTCTGAGTCACATTAAGCTAGTACTAAGACAAAAGTGACCTTAGACTACTTCCAAGATGACCCCTAGTCTGCCCTTTGTACCCCTCTTGGTTGACCTTGGTTTTCCTCTACTGGCGATACCCGGCATTACCTGAATGCCTCTTCTGCCCACTGGTTCACTCAGACCATTAAGGATAAACTTTCTCAACATACATGGTCTGACATAGTTCATTAAGAGGAAGGAAGTTCTGTATTACCTAAAACATCAGCACCTTGCTATAGTATTGATTCTATGTGATATACTGAACATAATAAGCTCAGATGTGACTAGGTGGGTACAGTGATACATGCTAGTGGAAAACAAAACACCGTCATGCACCCTACAATATTGATGCATACAATATAAAAACACAAAAATATAGGAAATTAAATATCAATAACACAAATATTGACTTCCGATACGTAACTATTAAAACCACTAATATTGAGAGCACAAACATTGCTTTTTAAAAATACAATTTTTACTTATATCGAAAACACAATTACCAGAAACAAAAAGATTGTTACCTTTAAATAAATCACGTAAAAAAAATGTCCACTCCATCTCTCGGCCACTTATTATAAGGGTGCACACGCTAGTGTAGGGTCCTGAATATCTCAATATCAGCATCCAAATATATAAAAACAGCAGTCTGAGTACTGTAATTTCAATTTAGCAGCAGCATTAGACCTCTTCACATTTTGTTGTAAAACCACCTTGATCACAGGCCATAACTCAAACCATTTAAAAAATGCACTCCCACACAGGCATACAAGGCTGTTACTAACATTTCAGTAAAGCATATGGAGACACCTCTAACAATCTGCACTAAATTTAGAATATTCTACAAACATCCAATTTGCCTTTAAAATAAAATAAATGATAGCACTAGCCTATGTTACTATTATAATGGTAGCTAACCACTACAATTTACTAACAGAAAGTCATTTCTACCAAGAAAAGGAAGACAAACTAAGCTACCTAATGTATTATTTCAAAGACAAATGGGTTAGCAGACTTCATCGTTGTGGACACAGAAGCCAAACCAAATTTAAAAAATTGTGGTGGATGCCCATGACAGCACCTTGGCACATAAACCCCCCCCCCAAAAAAAAAACAATGCAATAGAAGGATGGCACAATGCTTTCCAGTCCACACTAAGCAGGACCTAACATACACTCTATAGCCACATAACAAACAGAGCAAAGCTACCAACAGTTATAAATGGAGCAACCAGTCAGCCAAATTGCCCCCAAACTTGGCAAACAAATATACAACATTTACAATTTAAAGTCAAACTCTTCATATTTAGAAATGCTAGCCAAAAGCATATTATAAAATAAATGCTATCCAAACAAAATTGCAAAAAACATGACAAATTATTTTATTAATGAAGAATAAATACAACATTTTAATATGTGAGACTAAAAATACAATAATATTCCATTGTAAATGAAGGCTGAGATAAAAAATAATGTACAGATTACATAAACAAAAAATGTATCCGTCACCAACCAACAAACTGAAAAACAGCCTCAATCCATCACATAAACTGAATACAGCTAAGCCCAGGGAGAAATATAATTCCACTCACTGAATTTGCGAAACTCAGGTAACTCTGCGTTACATGTGTAATGCTGCGTTCCTGTCAAATTTCATCATTTGGTGCATGGCAGAATTATATTTATGTTCACGCATGCAAGGCTTGTAACGTGTGATCGCAAGCATGCATGAGATTTGCCACCCTCCAGCATGATTTCCAACCACCATGGAGCCTTCTGGCACCATTTTGGCACACTAGCACTCATGAGCAGCTGCTTGTTAAGTAGAGTTTCGACTCGAGAAGCAGCTTGATCAACTTGAAAATATCTTTTTGAGTTGATGTTCTACTGGAATAGATGGTTCAGGTTGTTTTTTTGTATGAATACATTTTTTTTAATTTCAATTGTTTTTTAACTCACTTTGTTTGCCAATCCTGCTGCACATATACTATTGGGTATAAAGGACTTTGGTTTTGGGACATCACAGCAAGTAAGTTAAAAAACTTTTAGATGTGCATGTTGTTTGATAGATGGCATGCACCAGTATTATATTTGTACTTTTATTCAATATTTAAATTTAATTGTGGTTGTGGTGGGTGACCTGGAATTGTAGTAGGGGCCCAGTATTTTTTTTGCATTACATTTTTCATCTTTGTAAGGGAAAAAGGTTGCACATTTAGGTACATTTCTCAATTTTTATTAAATTTGCATTATTCTTTTATTTTACCATGTGGCTTAGTCTGCTTACAGGCCATCCAGCCAGTACTAGTTACTGGATTTATGGAACCACTGTTTCTGTGGTACATGTTGATGTTGTTTTAAAACATCTAGGATTGTTTTGGCCAGGGATGACATTGGATTAAATGCTATTTTTTTAATTTCACATTTATTTTCTGAAAAAATGTGTATTTTGGTGGGGTTATATGATATCACGGCTTGGGAGGAATTTTGTTGGAAAAATGTTCATAGTTGAATAGATTTAGTTTTTGGTTCTGCTGAATTAATTGCAGGGCTTTCTTCATTGTTTACCTCCTTTGTCTAGCTAGTGTATATATTTTACATACGCCACCATTTTGTCTATTGATTTTCATGCCATGTGGTCAGCTGCGATTTTGTGGAATCAGTGTCCACCCATAGGCCTGCATGCGTTCTTTGTTGTCCATACCTTCTTTCTTGTTGTTGTTGTTGTTTGCCCATGTGACCAGCATCCATTTTTTGTGGCCCGTCTTTGTGATTTTGCTATAGGTCTGCATGAGTGTTTGTTTTCTACGCCTCTTTGTTTAGTGTTGTTGTTTGACCCTGTGGCCGGCAGCCATTTTGTGTAAGCATTCAGTGTGCTTTTGTCATAAGATTGCATGTATCCTTTGTTCTCCAATGCTTCCTTTCTTGCTGTTGTTTGACCATTTGGCCAGTGGCCATTTTGTGTAGGTAGCCAATGTGCTTTTGCCGTATACCTGCATGTGTTTTTTGTTCATCAATGCCTCCTTACTTGCTGTTGTTGTTGTTTGACCATGTGGCTGGTGGCCATTTTACATCAGCAGTAAGTGTGCTTTTGCTGTAGACCTGCATGTTCTCCAGTGCCTTCATGCTTGCTGTTGTTGTTATTTGAATATGTGTCTAGTTGCCATTTTGTGTAGGTAGCCAATGTGCTTTGCCATAGGCCTACATGGGTTATTTGTACTCCAATGCCTTTTGCTTTCTATTGTTGGTTAATCATTTGCCTGGTGGCCATTCTATATAAGCAGTCAGTGTTTTTGCCATAGGTCTGCATGGGTTCTTTGTTCTCCTTGCATCCTTGCTTTTTGCTGTGTTGTCTAACCATGCGGCTGTCAGCCACTTTGTATTTGCAGTCAGTGTGCTTTTGCCATAAGCCTGCATGTCTTCTTTGTTCTCCATGACTCCTTGCTTGCTGTTGCTGTTTGACCATGTGGCCTGCAGCCATTTTCAGCCAGCCACCTAATGTATTATTAATTCCCTTTTCACAGTTTTCAAAGTCATTTTCTAGGGACATAGAATGTTTTTTTCTTTGTTCCCTTATGTCGATGTCAGTTTAATGTGCTTGAGGATCATTGTAGTATATGTATGAACTGTGTTTCTAATAGTATGCACTTTTTCAATTTTCCCTGCACCTCATTGCCTCCCAATGGATTTCTCATAATTAGTTCCTAGTGACATATCTGCAATTTTCTTTTTTGCATTTTCCCTCTACCCCCTGCCTGCCATATGTCTTCTTCTCTTAGGCCATAGACCCGCACCAGCAATAATTTTCCATGCCCCCCTCTGCATGGGAGCACACTACTATTAATTTTTTAAGGATTATTCCATTCCCTCCCCCTGCCTGCCATAGGTGCACACTAACATTCATTTTTTAAACATTATTCCATTTTCCCTGTTCCCTCTGCCCGCCATAGTTACACACACCAGCTGTCATTTTTAAAGGATTATTCCATTTCCCCCTCACCCCCCGGCCTTCCATAGGTGCTGCCTTATACCAACATTCATTTTGAAGGATTATTCCATTTCCCCCTGCACCCCGCCTGCCATAGCTATACATTTGTCTGATGATTATTCCATTTTTACCTCACCACCCTGCCTTCCATAGGCACACACCTCTTATTATGTTGTGGATTGGAATCAATACACTGTTGCCATTAATTTATTATTTGGGAAAACCTCGCTAAATTATGTTGTCTGTATTATGAATAGTTCAATCTGCAAAAATACCATGTTTCACTAAATGCTTATTGTTTTTAGGTGCACAAAATACATCACCCACAATATTTGTAGATAGATGCTCGGCACACAGTGATGCGATCACAACATGTGACACCTCTGCTTCCACGCCATGCCATGCTTCAACTTTAAAAAAAAAAAAGTGGTGGGCCTGCTGCACTGTCCTCCGAGCAGGCTGGGAGCAGCATTCCTGCAACAACTATGGCACTACACCAACCTAAGTCCAGGGCCATGTCTCTCAGAGAGGCAGCCACTACAATCATGGCGAGAGGCAGTTAGTTTGAATTTGAGTTGTCTCAGTCACAATCCAGTACCCATTTGCCATAGGAAACTGAGATAAGTGGTAACACAAGCCGCAGCCTGGGTCGGCCATAGTTCTTTCTGAAGTAGGAGGAGGACATACCTCTTCTTGAATCATTGGCATCTAGATCTCCATCACGAAAAATAAAGTATACTTTACCTTCTTCTCTAAGCCCTTCTATGATTATCTCAAAATGTATTGGACCCCGGATGAGTCCAAGAGCCGCCATGAGAGGCAAGGAAAAGGAAAGTTCCTGAAAGCCTCAGAATTATGTAAGAGGAAGAGGAGAATGACCCAGTCATTTTAATGGAAGCTGCCTCACATGACACCAACATTACCCCTCCTATTCAACCTGCTCGGATTGATGTGGCACTGGCTCCACCACCATCACCACCGACAGCTTCCATATTTGTAAGGCCAGTGTTGAGGCCTGAATCCGCCACTACCTCAGTTAAAGAGAGGCAATTGTTGACACACCTACCTACCTCCAGTACTTAAAGCATTGGTAGTGGCACTAGCAGCACACTCAAAACGTCCTCTTCCCTAGTTTGGGACTTCTTTACTATTAGCAAGCAGGAAGATAACATTGCGATATGCCCAATTTTCCACACAATTCTTTCTCTAGGTAAGAATGGTTCACACCGTGGTACCGGAGGCCAAACAGCCAATATGAAAAAACATACACAAACCAGTGAGAGGAGTTGGTGGAGATAAGAGAGGGGAATTAGCTCCAATCACTCTAGGAGGTGATAGTGAGGGAAAAGGGGGTGACAGCTTTATACAAATCAGCCATGTCCTTGGCAGTGCACCAGTAACATCACCCGCATCAGCAAAATTTAAATGGCACAAGACTCAGTTGGAGACACCACTACATAGAGTGAGGACTACCCCAAGATGCACATTGAGTATACCATCTCCTAGTCCTCTCCGGAAGTCGTCCTGCATCAGTGGCACCCCAACAGGGAAAAAAAATACAAGCTACTATTACAGGCATGTTTAGGCAGGAAGGGCCCTACGAACGCAACCACCCAGCAACACATTTGTAAAACAAGAACCTGGCTAAAATATGCTGGACCTCCTCCCTTTTTCTTTTGTGGAAGGAGTTGTAGTTTTTGAATTTGAGGAAGCCATCTACCTGAAATGGAAGGTTCTCAGCCAGTCCTATTTTGCCTGAGTTGCTGTTCCAGCACTCCATCACAACGTGGTGCAATTGGTTGGACAATCTTTGCAGGAGAGTGCTGTTCATAATACCCACCTGTAGACAGACAGTTGTCATGCAACTGATTACACGTGCATCACTGCACACTGGATCTCTTTGGTGGGGATTAGTCAACAGCTCTGTGCAGGTCTCTCCACAAAAGAAACTCCTAAGGTTGTTTACTGTCATGCAGCATAAGCATAAGCAATGTTCACCATGGAGGAATCTCATACAGCTGTAAGCATCCTGGAAGACTTTAACAGAAAGGTGTTTGAATGGCCGCAACCCAGAGGTCTCAAAATTTAATTTGTTGCCATGTACAACGACTGTAATATAGTCAAGGCCATGGCATATGATGGATATTTCAGGGTCCTGTGTGTGGTGCATTGCATCGACCGGATTCTGATTGGGCAGGACTTTCTAAAAAAAGAAGATATAGTCAGCCACATACTCACCATCTGCAAAAGAGTCTGCACTCATTTAAGCCATTAATTCAAAGCCCAGAAGCAGCTGAAAAATATTTAGCATGTTAGTAGAGTAGTGGTTAAAACCCACATACAGGCGGTACCATCTCTTTGGAACTCAACCTACTACATGTTTAAATGTCTGTTTGAGCAGGACAGATGGATCACCTACTAAGTCCTTCAAAGAGGAGGGGATACAACTGGTTAAAGCATGATCATGTAGGTGGACAAAATGCCCCTTGTAAAATCCCTGACACAAATTATACTTCCCTTTCAGATTTTCATATGGTAAGTCAGCAAGGAGGACGGTAAAATGAGTCAAGCTATCCTGTTCTTACATCTTCTACAGAACCACCTAAAAAAGGTGTTGCAAAGATTCACCAGTGAGAACCCACATGAGTTGGTTGGAACCTTAATCCTTCGATTGGCTGCAATGAGAGATTGTGTCCTCCAAAGAGTACATCTGTGCCACAAATACTTGATCCATGATACAAAAAAGTACTGGCCAATTTCAATCATTTTTCCAAAGGATATGTTTCACTATACAAGATGTGGATAGTTGAGCAAGTGGAAGACCTGGAAGAGGAACAGCTAGAAGTTAGAGTCTTGGCCAGAAGTTCAGACATGCAGCCTTCTACCTCTATTGAGGTCAGTGCTGTTGTCTCACAGCAGCCAACACCAGCACAAGCAAGAAAACTAGCAACAGAGGAATCAGACCCAACTCCTGCAGTGGCTTGGTTTCAAGTGGCAGGGCTTAAATCCAGTGCAGAGGCAAAGGCAACAGAGGCCAAGCAAGTGGCAGCACCAATGACCATTCAGAGGATAGTGCAAGACTATCTGGATGACCCAAAAGAGGTCTAGGTGGACCAAAACTACTCTTTGGTATTTTGGAATGGGAAGATGTACCAATTTCCACAGCTCAGCAGGCTGGAAATAAAGTATCTGGCTTGTCTCATAGCTAGCATCTCCACCGAGCATGTTTTCAGTGCAGCTGTGCAGTTCTCACAGCCAGAAGAACCAGAGAGTTTCACCATGATTAAAACAAACCGATACTTAATACCACTTGGTTACACTGTGTCTAAAATACTACAGGAGGAGGATAGGAGCATTTGATCTGACTCAACTGTAAACATCCTAAGTTTGAGGATGAACTCTGACTGAGTAGGCCACCATGGAACTTTCAGATTATTTACTGTCAAGCTGGTTTGCAAAGTAAAAATATGGACACAACTAGAGGAATGTTATTTATTTTTTGTCTGATTTAGGCAGCCCCCTCATTTATTCACACGTATGGCTGGGCAGGAGTTGGACCAATATGCACTGAAGAAGCCTTCACAGGCCTTTAAAGACATGCAAACTAAAATGCCTGCCTCCGTTCCATGGCTATCCTGCTTTCTTTCGTTCCCCAGCATGACTGCCCATTAAATATCATTCACTTACAAGACTGCCATTATGTTGCCTCCATGAGAACAGAGGAGATATAATATGACAATAGTGGATTGGAACAGGTAACTATTGCACCAATGTGTGATATATATTGAGTGAGTGTGAGTGATGATGACCTGTGTCACATGGTGGCAGACAGTGAGGGTGTTTGCACACTTGATTTTGATGATATGCAATGTTTGGAGGCTGATGGGTGATTTTGCCTGTATGTGTTTGGTCCTTTCACACTTAGCTAGATTTACTTGTATGATCCACTCCTTGCTATACATTTTGTTCAGGTTCTTCAGAGACCAGAAGAGTCAGTTTAATTAACAAATACTAATCTACATAAAATGCTCACATTTTCATTTTCTCCATGTTCATCAAGAACAGTGCACTACACGTCTATCTCTCTCAACCTCATTCGGGTTAGAAGTCAGACTGATTCATTACTCTGAGTCAGGCTCAGGAGGACTCAGTGGGATTCCTCAGTAGCCAGAAGAAGTAGGTTATTTACTTCAAATGTAAAACAACATGATGATGATTCTAAGAGGTCTACTCAGCCGTGTGGACTGGTGAGAGAAGTGCAGTGACTTGGGAAATGTGGAGTAGCCAGTGTGCTGGCTCAAATGTCAAACTCCTATATTATGTGGTTGTGGTTGGGGGGACTGTACCGGGAGACAGACAAGTGGAAGTCACTCACCATAACCATCATATGATAGATGCACTTGGCTACCTTATGACAGTTGTGAGATTGATCAACCAGGTATAATCAGGTACTTGTCTGGGATTTGTTGTAAAATTGCTCTAAGTTATTCTCACAAACATGAGACATAATGAATGATTGCAGCAGCCTGTGCTCTTTCTCTGCCCCTTTGTCCACTCCTCATGGAGTTTTTACTATCTGACCAGGCTTCTTCTTGACTGTACAATATTTTTACTGTTTTACATTCCACAGTCCTTCTCTTCTTCAACAGGAAAGGTGAAAGCTCCATAACACTCCTGCCACTTACCATTCTGTACCAGCTCATCCAGGCAATCAAGGCAAACATCCTGAAAAAACAATCACAATGGTGACAGATATCCTGTCCGCCAAAATCAAAATCCCATAGAATATGATGGGGTTAGATTTCAGAAGATGGGATATCCGTCATCATTGTGATGGAGTTACCCCTATGCCAATACCTAAATAAGCCCATAATTTTTACAACTGTATGCATAACAGAATATTTAGATACATAATAACTTGGGTCTCTGGGGGCTGACAAACTGTTTGCAATGCATTTAATTGAAGTGTGTCCTTCATTTCCTTCCACAACACAGTTAATTATTTGCTGCTCATTGACCTGATGAATATTGTGTGGCGCTTGTCTTTGTTACACCTTTCCCCAACTCCTCAATCTCATCCAATCTTGAAACTCTAACCCTCTTTCCCCTTGACTGTGTGATTTATTGAGATGTGACTTAACTTACACCATAACTGGATCACACACTTGGTGAGGCGTTTTAGAAATGGGGTTTCTGGTTGTATAGGGTAGGCACCTAATCCAGGCAGAACCCACCACTCTAGTCAGGGCAAGTGTAGTTACACAGCAAAGATAACCTGTGGTCACCCTTTGGTAGCATGGTGTAGATAAAGCAGGGGCTTATCCTTGGAGGCAACATGTAAAGTGGCTGCAGAACACACTCACATAGTAACACAATGAATACAACGCACAAGAGAGACTCAACACAGTGATTATTAAAATAGCTTGTTATATTATAATCCATTGAGGCCAAAACAACATAAATACATTATTGCCCTCATTACAACCCTGGCGGACGGAGGTATTATGGAGAAAAGTACTGCCAACAGGCTAGCGGTACTTTCCCCCACAATATGACATTGGCAGTTTGGCTCAAGCCAAACCGCCAATGTACCACTCAGTCCACCACGGCGGTAACAGCTGCCGGACTGGAGACTTCAGTCTCCAGCCAGGAGGACCTCACTAGCCAGCCCACGGGATTATGACCCCGCCTACTGCCATGGTTTTCGTGGCCTCCTTACCACCAAGAAAACATGGCGGTAGGCACTATCAGTGACAAGGAATTCCTTCCCTGAATTCCGGCTACGGTCATAATATGGCAGACGGCTGGTAGCTGCGGCGATGGTCTTTTGCCGGCTGACGCCATGGCAGTAGGTGGTTTTTACTGCCACTGTCATGATGAGGGCCTATATATTTTCCAAAATATGCATCTTTTCAGATAGTACTCATTATTCTGGTAAAAACAAGGAAAAAATGACCTACATCATATCCTTAGTGCATGTACTTGAGGCTAGGCTAGGGAAAAGCATTTGAATCACAATATGTCACCATAAACCCGTAGTGCTGAGGGTGCCTATGCTCCTATTATTCTTAATAGGGTAATCAGGTACAATGCGCAGGGTCACAGAAGCACATGCCCGCCTTCTATGTAGAACACAGTAATTCAAAGTTTCTAGCGGCGCTTCCACACCATGTTCGGATGACTTCATCGAGGTTCCAACCTGCAATGTTGACAACAGATCCAGTGCCCCCAGAAAAGGGGGGGTGGAGGAGACACATGCTGCAGAACCAGCAGGGAGACCCCACATTTGGACTACTCAACAACGGCTGTCTGCAAGTGCACGGCAAAGCTGCAATGTTGACAACAGATCCAGTGCCCCCAGAAAAGGGGGGGTGGAGGAGACACATGCTGCAGAACCAGCAGGGAGACCCCACATTTGGACTACTCAACAACGGCTGTCTGCAAGTGCACGGCAAAGCTGCAGCCACTCTGTTCCTTTCTCCCCACCCAGCCCCTCAGGCACCAGAGCAAGGATCCTTGATGTGGCTAGGCACACTCCTTGATGCATGCGCTCTGAATCAGGGATCGGCTGAGGCTCTTGACAACCCTCTGTTTGCTCTGGTGACACGAGGGTGGGGTTGGAAGTCAAGCTGAACAGGGGATTCCTAATGCTCTGAACAGGGTTTCCTTCCAAGGCCACAAGCCTCATTGGCAGGCACTAGTGGCCGACTGAGAGCCTGGGCAGACAGGGTGTGAACAGTCCAAAAATTGAGGTGCATGTCTAGGGACACAAGTGAAGCGTTCACTACGCGCTGGTCTGGCCACATAAAAGTGCTCCACCAATGCTAAGAGTCATTCGGAACTAAGTGTGGTGCTCGAGCAAGGTAGTACACGAGTGAGGATTGATATTTCCTGGTTTTGCTGGACTCAGAGTCTCATGGCAGTGCAATGGGGTAGAGTCTTTTATTACCCTGAGACTCTGGGTGCACAGGGGGGCAAGCCAACAAGGTCTTGGAAAGCACTGGTGGGAGCACTAAAGTAGCAGCAGGAAGGTAGGCCAGTACATCAAGGCAGGTTTGCAAAGTGGCAGTCCAGCACAACGAAGCAGGTAGTCCGAATATCAGTTCCTCCTGGCAGCACAGCAGTCCTCTGGCAATGTGCAGATTGTTGAGTTAGCACCATCTCGTTACAAGTCCACACAATGTCCCAAAACATTGGGTCAGAGCCCCAGTACTTATATTCAAAATTGCTTTTGATGTAGGTAGTAACTTCAAAAGAATCATCAGAAGTGAACACAAATCACTTTCAGCCCAGCCCTGGCTTCAGATGATCCGTAGGGGGTAAATCATCTGTTTGTGTGTGGGCAGGCCATAACCTGTGGGCATGTAACTGTGAACCACCTCTCCCTCTCCCAGCCCAGGAAGACTATGGGGGTCATTACAACATTGGCGGTAAAAGGCACTTACCGCCGTGCAGAAGACCACCAAGCCACTGCCGCAGCAGCGGTAGTCCGCCACAGCTATTATGACCCACATCTCGGAATCCGCCGAAATACAGACACCCACACAAGTCCGCCACACCAAAGGTCAGTGTTAAACTGGTGAAAATAAATCCTCCGCCTCCACACCAACAGAAACACACCCATGCTATTACGACGCTCAAAATACACACACATCTCCAAAACACCGCCACATTGAACAATTACAAATACACACACCTGACACACATACAAACAACACTCCCACACACCCAACACAATATAAAACACACACCCACATCACCCACAAACCCTATGACCAAAATTTACTGACGAAGGCCAGAGAGACAGCACAGCCAAGACAACACCACCATACAGAGGCACACAACACCATCACCCACACCACAACCACGTACAAAACACCACACACCACTACACATCACCACACACATCAACACTCACACCGCCCCACACATCACACACACCACCCCATGTAACGCCAAAGACATCCCCGCTTCTCCGAGGAGGAGCTCAGGGTCATGGTGGAGGAAATCATCCGGGTAGAGCCACAGCTATTTGGCTCACAGGTACAGCACACCTCCATAGCCAGGAAGATGGAGCTATGGCTCAGAATCGTCGACAGAGTCAACGCTGTGGGACAACACCCAAGAAATAGGGAGGACATCAGGAAGAGGTGGAACGACCTACGGGGGAAGGTGCGTTCAACGGTCTCCAGGCACAACATTGCGGTGCAGCGGACTGGCGGCGGACCCCCACCTCCTCCTCCACAACTAACAACATGGGAGGAGCAAGTCTTGACCATCATGCATCCAGAGGGCCTCGGAGGAGTCGGTGGAGGATGGGACACTGGTAAGTCAAATCTTAACTATCTAATCCCCCACCCTACCTGCATGCTATCACACCCCCCACCCTCACCCCCTCCCCTATCACTCCAACTCCTCACTAATGTACTCATAACACAAACCACATATCCCAACACCAAGCCCTGCATGACACAACTAAGCATGGTCACCCCTCACTAAAGCATTCCCACTGCACATACCCAGAACACCCCCTAACCATCATCCCTCAAGCCCCCACACAGGAATGCTACCACTGGGGTACACAGACACCCACCCATTGCACAACATCACACACACACATGCTATAATCATGCTCATATGCCCCTGCAGGAACCCGAAGGACCGTCACCACACCAGAGGGTCCAGACAACACCACTCCACCCCCAGAAGAGGCCCACAGTGACGACAGCAGCTCTGCCCTACTGGATCCTGATGACCAGCCCGGACCATCGTGGGCCTCGGGACAGTCGGTTCCCCTCGCACAGGCACAGCCCACCACAGACCTTCCACCCTCTGGTAACACTAGCACAGCACCCACCCAGCGGGCCCAAACCTCCGTACCCAGGACATGTCATTCAGCTGTGTGTCCACCACTACAGGGAACCCAGGATAACCCACCACCCCAACAACAACAGGGACCTGGGGGCAGTGGTAGTGGGCACACGGTCCAGGAGACGGAGGCACACGAACACAGGGGAACTGGGAGGGCTGCTGTGCGACAGGGGGCAGACAGGCCAAGGGAACCCACTCTCCACGAGGCCCTCTCCTTCATCATGGGAGCATACCTCCACTCCCAGGAGACGATGGCTCCGCTCCTGGCACCGATGACGTTGGGGATATGTCCAACGGCATAGAAAGCACCTTTGACTGTAGGCAAATCTTCCACCTCAGGGAAAATGATGTATCTCCTTACGTCTTTCAGAAGGGCAGACAACAATCTGGACAAAACGTTGGAAAACATAGGCTGGTACATCCCTGATGCCATGGCCACTGTCGTCTGGAATGACCCACTTGCAAGGAAAGGGAGCACTGACAGCACCTGCACGTCAGGAGGGATTCCAGTGGGATGGCGGATTGGTGACATCAGGTCTGGCTCTAACTGGGTACATAGTTCCTGGATTGTGGCACGGTCAAACCTGTAGGTGATGATGACATGTTGTTCTTCCTTTGTCAACAGGTCCACCAGCGGGAGGTACACCGGAGGATTCCGCCATCTTCTCACATGTCCCAGCTGACGTGCCTACGAAGTACAACAGCGACGAATCAGTCATATTTCATCCAGGTATGTACCCACAGTTACACACAAGACTACACCAATCAATAAACCCTTCCTGTATGTGTGTTGAGTGTAGGCCTAGGTATGTGTGACGCAGAGGTAAATGAATCCATGTGGGTCCCTGAAATGGCGGCTGCCGGACCTCTAAACTGGGACAATGGGATTGTGGGGTAACAGCGCTGGCGTTGCACACCGTGGCGGTAGGCGGTCCTAGACCGCGGCGCATTGCAGCATTGGTTAACACTGGACCCTATGGGTCCCAGGAGCCAATGAACAGGTGCGTCGGTGGTGATGATGCGCACCGCCGCGGACGTCACCGCCATTTTCTATCTGTTCAATCACTAGATACCTGACCTTCGACAGGAGAGGACCTACACTGCAAGTGGCGCTGTGACCTCGGTCGGGAAGCGACGATGGCTGCTGTGTCTGGGGAAATGGCCCCTGCCTTCACTGCTCAGGAGTTGGAGAAACTGGTATACGTGGTCCTCCCCCAGTACACGCTACTCTACGGTCCTCCAGACCAACAGGTTAGTACACAGGGAGCACGTTGTATGGGCTAGGCCTGGGTGGAGAGGGCTGGTTGGAAGAGGGAAGGGGGCAGAGTTCAGGGAACAATAATGCATGTCAATGAATGGGCCACATGGCTAGAGTAGGGAGGGGGGCCACCCATATCAACAGTGCAGTTGGTAATGACTTCTCTGCTTCCCTTGTGCATGTCATGCAGGTCAGCGCCCACCAGAAGAGGGACATTTGGCGTGCCATCGCCAAGGAGGTCCGGACCCTGGGGGCCCACCAGAGACGGGGCACCCACTGCCGGAAAAGATGGGAGGACATTCGCCGCTGCAGCAAGAAGACGGCGGAGGCTCAGCTGGGGATGGCCTCCCAACGTAGGAGGGGTGCCCATCGCACCATGACCCCCCTGATGTTCCGGAACCTGGGCAGTGGCCTACCCGGAGTTGGATGGGCGCTTGTTGACATTACAGCAGACACAAGGGGGTGAGTACAACCTCATTCTGCGGACTTTGCGCGCAGTAGAGGGGTCTGGGAAGGGGAGGAGGCCTGTGGGTGTTCCTAGGCCAGGCAGAAACAAGAAGACTAGGACCATCTGTAATGCAGCCCATGTGGCACTGTACCCCACCTCAGTAGAGTGCCAAGTCGAGGTATAGTTGCCCCTGTGGCATCCACATGTGTAGATGTCCACCATTGCCATGTAGGCCATATCCCAGAAATTGCATGTGCAGAGGACAGGAGCACGGCGTAATGCAGGGGGCTGCTGTGTCTGTCTTGTCCGCCAACTGTCGCGGTATGCCATGCACTCAACCTGTCTTTCTTCTGTCTCTCCCCCACCTTGTTCTGCTCTCCCTGTTCTTTTGTGCATCAGCATCATCAGGCGGACGTACAGTGGCACCGGAGCACGAGGGAGCTGCATCCCACCTGGCCATGGAGGGCCACACCACAGACTCAGAATGCACCAGTGGGACGGAGGGCGAGGGGAGCTTCACGTCGGCCACCTGATCACCAACCAGCGACACGGACTCGTCCGACAATGGGAGCTCCCTTATGGTGGCGGCACCATCTGTGCGCCCCACTTCTACAGGTACAGCCGCCACCTCCCCTACCAGCACCGCCTTCCCAGCAGCCCCTCAGCCTTCGTCCCGTGCCCGCTCACCCAGGAGGGTGGGCATCACCTTCGTCCCAGGCACCTCAGGCCCTGCCCCAGTCACCCCTGCTGCCCTCAGTGAGGAGGCCATTGACCTCCTCAGGTCACTCACTGTTGGGCAGTCTACCATTGTGAATGCCATCCAGGGTGTAGAACGAGAGTTGCAACATGGCAATGCATTCCTGGAGGGCATTCATTCTGGTCAGGCTGTCCTTCAGCGAACCCTGCAATCTCTGGCCTCAGCACTGATGACAGCCATTGTCCCTGTGGCTAGCCTCCCCCTCCAACCTCCTCCACCCAGACCCAATCCCCTGTACCCCAGCCCATCCCAAGCACACCTACAGACCAGCATGCACACAAGTCAGCGCACACAAGTAGCTCAAGCAAACATAGGCACCACACAACCCACAGGCACTCACGCAAGCATCACACACATACAGACACAGCAACATCCACTGGCTCCACTGTGTCCCCCTCCTCCTCTTCTCCCTCCTCCCTCCCAGTCTCGTCTACACACACACCTGCATGCACCACATCTACAGGAACCAGGAATCGCACCAGGACACCCAGCACCACAAGCCGCTCACCTGCACTCACCACCTCCACTGCCATTTACACGTCCCCTGTGTCCTCTCCCAGTGTGTCTGTGAAGCCCCCTCCCAAAGTACACAAACGCCGGCAATCACACACCCAACATCCATCCACCTCACGACAGCCTCCAGTACCTGCACCCAAATCACCTAAAGTGACACCTCCTACAACCACCTCCTTTTCCTCCACTCCCAGACCCCCTCCAACAACCCATACAGTGTCCGTCAGAAACTGTCCCTCTGTAAAGTTGACCTTTTTGCCCCCACCCCCCCTCCAATTCATCAGTCCCATCGTAGCGCCTCAGCCAAAAAGCCTCCAATACCAGTTGTGCCTGTTCAAGGTATGTGGAGTGCACCGGCCACCAGGGCAGGCAGTGTGACCCGGAGACAAGGCACTGGCAGCTCACCCCCTGTAAAGGCTTTGAAATTGGAGAGTGGACGACGGGACCGTGTGAAGCCTCCTGGTGGGAAACCAACTCACATGGGTTGCAAGGGGATTGGAGAGTCAGCTGTGACTCCACCAAAGGTGGGGAAGGCCCAGAGGAAGTCTGTCTAGCATGTTGTGAGTATCACGGTGGAGAAGGGCGCCATCATTCCCGGCGGTCGAGACCCAACTGCCAGCTCTTTCGCCACTGGTCAGGAGACCACCGCCACCGCCGGAGTCATAGCCCAGGAGGGCCCAAGTATCGTCACTGGTCAGGAGACCACCGCCGGAGTCATTGCCCAGGAGGGCCCAAGTATCGTCACTGGTCAGGAGACCACCGCCGGAGTCACAGCCCAAGAGGGCCCAAGTATTGTCACTGGTCAGGAGACCACCGCCGGAGTCATAGCCCAGGAGGGCCCAAGTATCGTCACTGGTCAGGAGACCACCGCCGGAGTCATAACCCAGGAGGGCCCAAGTATCGTCACTGGTCAGGAGACCAACGCCGGAGCCAGTACCCAGGAGGGCCCTGGCTGCCACAGCCCAGGTGGGCTATGAGGGAACGTCATGCCACACACCAATGCCCAGTCTAGGGAACGTCATGCCACACACCAATGCCCAGTCTAGGGAACGTCATGCCACACACCAATGTCCGGACCAGAACCGCCAAGGCGAAGACCGCTGAACAGGGCAAGCACCGCCATGGTGAAGACCGCTGAACAGGGCAAGCACCGCCATGGTAAAGACCGCTGAACAGTCCAGAACTGCCATGGCAAAGCACCGCTGAACAGTCCCGAACCGCCATGGTAAAGACCGCTGAAAAGGCAAGCACCGCCATGGTGAAGACCGCTGAACAGGGCAAGCACTGCCATGGTGAAGACCGCTGAACAGTCCAGAACTGCCATGGCAAAGCACCGCTGAACAGGGCAAGCACCGCCATGGTGAAGACCGCTGAACAGGGCAAGCACCGCCATGGTGAAGATCGCTGAACAGTCCAGATCTGCCATGGCAAAGCACCGCTGAACAGTCCCGAACCGCCATGGTGAAGACCGCTGAACAGGGCATGCACCGGGTAAGAATGAATAGACCGCCACATCAAGAATTCTTATCCCATGTGCAGCTGGGACAGTGACGGGACAGGCACTTTCACGGGGAGACTAATCCAGTCTGGGCACCAGTCCCCCTCACGAGCCACTGGCGGATGTTATCTACTTGCGAAATTGAGCCTTTTCACTCCCCAGGATGGCACAGTGGGCAAGCCACCCACTGTAGAGACTTGAGAGACTGTGGCGTTGCACTCCCCAGGATGGCACAGTGCACTCCCCAGGATGGCACAGTGGGCAAGCCACCCACTGTAGAGACTTGAGAGACTGTGGCTTTGCACTCCCCAGGATGGCACAGTGGGCAAGCCACCCACTGTAGAGACTTGAGAGACTGTGGCTTTGCACTCCCCAGGATGGCACAGTGGGCATGGAGCCCCGTCGTTGATCTGGCTTTACAGTCATCCGGCTGAGGTGCCCCCCCTTTCCTTCCCCCTGAGGTGCCTGTAGTATTTCTATCTGATGCCCCGGCAGTGTTCTCTCCGATTGTCGTCAGGTATCTTTTGTGGGCCTCGCCCATGCATTTTTGGACTAGTGGTGCACGGACATTGATATGTACATATCTGCACTACTTCTCGTACTGTATATATTTCTGAAAGATTTTCGTATATATCTGTATATTTTTGCTAAACTTGTTTATTGCAACATTACAATGTTTGAACGGATCTCGCGTTGTCTTTGCATTCTTCCGGGGGGATTGTGGGTTGTTACTGTGAGGTTTGGAAATGCATTGGTGTGTATGTTGTAATATGCGAGGGTGGGGGTGGGGGTGGGAGTGTTTCATGGGTGTCCCCCTAACTTTTGCCTCCCCCCTCCCCCATGTCGTAGGTGCAGTACTCACCATTGTCTTCGGCACCTACGTAGATGGTGGTCGTAGAGGAGCAGAAAGACAAGCGCTGGAAGTATTTGGAGTTCGGGCTCCATGGAGTCCTCCTTCCTCGTGGGATGTGTTCAGGTGAGCGTTTTCCCATTGCAAAAGCAGTTTACGCCGTCTTTTTATCCACGGTGTATCCGCCCCGGAAAAGGTGGCGGATTGGCGGGTTGTAATACTATGGGCGGTACATTGTCTTCCACCTGTCTGTTGGCGGTGACCGCCGCGCTGCTTGTCTGTACCGCCTTGGCGGGTGGTGTGTTAAAGTGGCTGTCTTTGTTAGCGGTTTCCGCCAGAGTCATAATTCCCTTTTTTTGTCCGCCGCCTGTTTGCGGTATTACCGTAGCTTTAACACCGTCTGCCAGGGTTGTAATGACCCCCTATGAGTATGTAGATAAAAGTACATGTATCCCTATTACAACCAGACCTTTCTGTGTTGTTGCTGCCTGAAATGTATGCACCTAAACGTGCAGCTGTCACTCAGGCCAGACGTGGATTAGAGACAGGCTGCAAGGCACACAAAGTTATAAGCAGAGAGAAATGCCCACTTTCTAAAAGTGGCATTTCTAAAATAGCAATGTGAAATCTAACTTCACTAGTAACTAGAATTTCTCATTACCAATCTAAACATACCAAACAAAGCTACTCCTTTCTGATCAGGAATTAACACTTAAAAGGGTTTCAAGGAATTCTCAATGCTAACCTATGAGAAGAGCAGATCTCACAGGAGTGAAAAACAAAATAGGCTGTTTGTCACTACTAGGACATTCAAAACATAAAAGTCCATGTCATACCTTTTACTTAAACAGCACCCTGCCCATAGGGCTAACTAGGGTCTGCCATAGGGATAACCTGTGGGTTATAAAAGAGAAGTTTAAGACTTGGCCTGTAGTGTTAAATACCAAGTCCAAGTGGCAGTAAACTGTGCACACAGGCACTGCAGTGGCAGGCCTGAGACATGTTTGAAAGGCTAATTCTGTGGGTGGCACAATCGGTGCTGCAAGCTCACTAGTAGCATTTCATTTACAGGCCCTGGATATATGGCATACCAATTTACAAGGGACTTACAAGTAAGTCAAATATGTCAAACAGGTGCAAACAAATTATACCATGTTTAGAGGAAATAGCACATGTACTTTGGCACTGATTAGCTGTGGTAAAGTGCCAACAGACCAAAAGCCAACAAAAAGAAGGTCAGAAAATTAGGAAGAGGTAGGCAGATTTTTTGGAGGTAACCCTGCAAAAAGGGTCACACAACTACTAGTTAACAAGTTTGCCTAGTTGTTTTGTACCTGACTTGATTAGAAGATTGTACCTTTTGAAAACGTGGAGTCTCTTTTGTGGTGTACTTATGGTGTCACTGTTGTGAGTGTATTGCATAAACACTTTACACATTGCCTCTGGGGAAAAAGCCTGTCTGTGCTGAGCTACCAAGTGGGGTGAGCACAGGTTATCTTTGGTATACTTGCCCTGACTGGAGTGGAGGGTTCTGACTGGCTTAGGTGCATACTTTAGCCAACCAGAAACCCAATTTCTTACAGCAGTTAATTTGTTCTTTGAAAGAAGTGATAAATTATATTTTCCTCTATTTTGGCAGACCCCTTCACAGGTGGTAGGACAAGGGCAGTCACTACACCAAGTACTACTATACTGCTATATAATCGATTGGTGGTTGGGTGCTGCAAAGCTTCATCAAGTGAAGCTGGTTTAAATTAAACAGTTTTCTGTTCCCATACAGTGCCCCTCTGGTGGTGGGGTATAACTGAACTGCAGAAATAGGTAAGTAACCTACTGAAAAATAATACTAGGACTAAGTAATACATGGCAAAGGATTTAAAGATTAGGGGGAACAAATGTACACTCACAAATGCTAAAATGGATTATACGACTCCAAAAACCAACACAAAGACAGAGAATGAATGATGACAAAGAAAAAAAGTTAAACCTATTTATTTTAGAACCCACTCCCTCTACCCACAACAGGCCCACCCCCGTCCCAAGTCAAAATGTTGCAAAATGTAAGTCCAAACTCAAAGTTCAATGTGAAAAATCCCTTTCCCAAACTTTGTGCCCCACCCTCACCACAACATGCCCTCCTACCAAAACAAAAAATCTGTAAAAAAAGACCTTGAGGGCATCAAGTTCCTGGGCCAAGTGCTGCTGTCCTGGAGCAGTGCTATCTCATGCGTATGGTGCGAAAGCCATTTCAAGACACGTTGGAAGAGATGGTGTGTTACATCCAAGGAGAGGAGGGTGGTGGTGAGCATGGTTCACTTGCTGCACTGCCCTGCACCATGGGGCTTGTAATATACCCCTTAGGTTACATGCTTAGGCTGATAGTCAGGCAGATGAGACACACATTAGGTGGATAAAGGATAACCCATCCAACAAATTACAATAGACAGTGCATAAAAGAATATGATGAACAATACTGCAGCAAAGGTTCTTTTATTTGTCACAGAGTACATCATCCGCCAACATCTAAATCAGGCTCTTAGTCCCACATTACATCCAATGCCTCCAACACAAATTATTCTCAAGAATACCTTCACTTGGACAGTGGGTAAATAAGTCCACAGGGAGGTAAGTTATAGGAATGGGGCTAGGTAGAGATTTAGCTATGGAATGGTTGGTTGGGTGCCAATAAATGATCAGATACTATAGATTGACATCCAAATAGTTTTCCTCTTATCAATCAATTGTAAAGAAAAACTTCAAAGTCACTTTGATTGAGGGAGGAAAAATATTGGAACTGTTAATCCATAATTGAAGATAGATAACTTATATCTCTGTGGCACAGACATCACTTGTTGAGATAGAATTTCCCTATTTTTAGGTAGGCTGGGACACAAAGACACAATGATGAAGTGAAGCACCAGTAGGTGACTGAGTGAGAACTCGGAAACATACCTTGTCTTCGGTTTGTGATGTGTGCATTGCAGCAGTCGCACATGAATTCAATCACTGCCTGCACTCCCTACAGCAGCAGTACCATAGATTACACCTTGCTGTAGTTTTAGGTGGGATCTAAGGGGCATATTTATACCCCATTTGCACCAAATTTGTGTCATTTTTTAATGCAAATTCAGTGCAAAACTAACTCAATATTTATATGTTGACGTTAGACCAGTCTAACGTCAAAATATTAGAGTTTGCACCATTGTTTAGATGCTTGAACCTACCTTGCATCAATGAAATGCAAGGTAGGTGTTTCCATCAAAAAAATGGTGCTAACCCCATAGCCCCATATTTATCCCCATGCTAAAATGATGCACGGGTGGGAGGAGGGGCTAAATAATTGTGCTAAGCTTGCTTTGCACCATTATTTAACTCCTGAGTCAGACCAGGCTTAACGGACCCGTGGACCCATTTCCAATGGAATGGGTCCATAGGTGCCCTCCTCAAGCCCCAGGAACACTCCCACCCACACCAGAGGGACACCGGAGGATGGGGATTCCATCCCAGGTAAGTAGGGTGAGTATAGGTAAGCATTTTTTTTTATTAAAGTGCCATCAGGGGCCCAAATTGGGGCCCCCTGTATGGCACAGGGTGCAATGGCCATGCCTAGGGGACACAGGTCCCCTGTGCTGGCCATTCGGGTAGTGGGCATGACTCCTGTCTTTTCTAAGACAGGAGTCATATGATATGGATGGTTTTGTGTCAGAAAATGACTCTAGGTTGGTTAGAGTCATCATTTTTTACTCTAACCAGCCTAATGTCATTTTTTGGTGCAAAACTCCTTTCTGCCACACCGCCAGCCCCACTGGGCTAACGTAATTTTTTTAACGTCAGCCCACCGTTTGCACCGGCTTGCGTCATTCCATAAATATGGCACCCGGCTGGTGCTCAGGAATGGCGCAAGCCGGTGCTAAACTTTGTGGTGCAAAACTTTGTTAGTTCAGTTTTGCACCAAAAAGTATAAATATGCCCCTAAATGCCAAGAGAGGGGCTGAACCCAGGAGGTTATGGGTGGGATATCCGCCTCACTTAAACAGTACAGTAGTACATTGTCAATAAGAAACCAATCTGATTTACAACTCGTCCCTGCTACTACTGGAGCAACATCTCCCTATCCCTTGTTCGCCTGCACCTCCACCAACATCTCAGTTCAGGTGGCACTTCTGGTTGTGGTCTCTGTACCTGGTGAAAAACATAAGGCACACCCATTTTAGATATATGATAGCCACCTAAATATGTATTTTGCACAAACTACAACAGTAATATCTCACTACTGTCAGGTTAGCTATCTATCAGTATCGTTTTCCATTGAAAGTAATCATTTTTGGAGGATTGTGTTATTTATTGCTTGACAACATTTTAAAAACCAGGTAGCCAATGCAGCAACCTTAAAAACATGTTTTTCCTAATGGAGGGATAGGGATTGGGGTTAGTGATTCTAGAAGTAGTATCTCATTCCTGCCATGTTGCACCTTCATGGAAACAGCTTTTATAAGGCAACATTGGTGGGTCATGACCATGATGACAACTCTGTCTCTCGCTCTAAATTGTTCAAGAGTTTGTTTGATCAAGAAAATAAGGCACATGTTTAGTGATTAGAGTACAACTTGGGCCTAGCAGTGGGATCCTTACATTACCAAAGATTTTTCTACACAACAAAAACAAGGCATGTCATTTAATTGTAAAACAGGGGCATGGGAAAGCTTAAGAAAAAAGAGTGAAAAAGGCAGGAGAAAGACAGGAGAAAGTCAGCTGCAAGAATAGGAAATATAGAAAAGCAAAGGGCAATGCAGAAAACCAACAACTCCACCCTGCACAAAACACTGAAGGCTGATGTTGTTCCATGTATGTACATATATAAATATATACAAACATGGAACAGCAGCACTCTTGATTATATATATGTGTGTGTGTGTGTACAAACCATTACTTAAACTTGATGTACCTTACCTGTGATCATGCTACCTGAAAAAAATACAATATATTTTTTAGAAAACAAAAATATATACTCACAGAGCCCCACCATCTCGATGCCCAGCAGGTCCAGCAGGTCCTGTTGTCCATCAAGGGCATCTGTCCTGTGGTATGTCAGCTGCTGCTGGGTGTGAATGATTCTGGTGCTGTGTCACACTCACTGCTGCTCTCACCCTAGAGCAGCTGATGCTCCCGCAGGGCATAGAGCTTGCTGGGCCTGTTGCCTGTTGCTAGCATGCAGCAGAGATGGTGCTGCATACAAACAATAGCGGACAGCCCTGACTCACTAAATATGGGGCAAGCGCTCAGACCAGCTCTTCTGTGCCACCTGCATGCGGTGTGGGCAGAGCCAGTGCTGCCTGATTCTGCCATAGAGTGAGAGTTGAGAAGGAAGGAGGGGACTGGAGCAAAAAACAGGAGAAAGATAGACAGGATAAGCAGGAAAGGAATAGAATAGAAATAAAGTCCAAAAAAGTTGACAAAGTGTAAAATAAACACAAAAATAAACAGAGGAGCAATGACACAATAAGAAACTAAATAAATAATGCTAGGATGGAGGAATAGATAAGGTTGTATGTCTCTAGATAGTAAAAGTGAAGGCATCCAGCAAGGAACGACAGAAGCAAGCAAAACAAAATGACTGTGCCCTTATGGACCAGGTGGTGCCATTTATGCAGATTTTTCATTGTGAAACACGCGGCTGGCCTGAAAATGCGACACAAATGGGCTGACGGGTAATTTTCTGCCCAACCACAGAGTTCTGTGGAATCTTGAGGAGCGTTTTAATAGCTCTGTGGAATTCCGCAGAGCAAAACTCTGTGATTTCCCCCCAGGCCAAATTACAATACCTAAACCACACAATTCCAAATAACAATCACATAGGGGGTTATTACAACTTTGGAGGAGGTTTTAATCCGTCCAAAAAGTGATGGTAAAGTGACGGATATACCACCAGCCATATTACGAGTCCATTATATCCTATGGAACTCGTAATACGTCTGGTGGTATATCCGTCACTTTACTGTCACTTTTGGGACGGATTGACACCTCCTCCAAAGTTGTAATAACCCCCATAATATTTACACAAACAACTAAAAAAGTTGACAAAGTGTAAAATAAACACAAAAATAAACAGAGGAGCAATGACACAATAAGAAACTAAATAAATAATGCTAGGATGGAGGAATAGATAAGGTTGTATGTCTCTAGATAGTAAAAGTGAAGGCATCCAGCAAGGAACGACAGAAGCAAGCAAAACAAAATGACTGTGCCCTTATGGACCAGGTGGTGCCATATATGCAGATTTTTCATTGTGAAACACGCGGCTGGCCTGAAAATGCAACACAAATGGGCTGACGGGTAATTTTCTGCCCAACCACAGAGTTCTGTGGAATCTTGAGGAGCGTTTTAATAGCTCTATGGAATTCCACAGAGCAAAACTCTGTGATTTCCCCTCAGGCCAAATTACAATACCTAAACCACACAATTCCAAATAACAATCACATAGGGGGTTATTACAACTTTGGAGGAGGTGTTAATCCGTCCCAAAAGTGACGGTAAAGTGACGGATATACCACCAGCCATATTACGAGTCCATTATATCCTATGGAACTCGTAATACGGCTGGTGGTATATCCGTCACTTTACCGTCACTTTTGGCACGGATTGACACCTCCTCCAAAGTTGTAATAACCCCCATAATATTTACACAAACAACTAAATATCACATTTCCCATCCAAAAGAAACAAAAAATAAAGTAAACTTTTCTGGAGCTGCAGATCTTCCTTTATGTCATTATAATAAAAAAATAATAATCCACCAAAAATGAGAAACATATTGTCCAAAGCCCCCCCAAAATTGCAAAAATCCAATGGAGATTCCCTCAAAGCAATCCAAAGTATCTAGGAACCATTGAATCCCAAAAAAGTTATTAAAAAAGAAACTTTCCAGGAAACCCGAGACAAAGGAAAGCAATGTAAAAATAATTCATTTGTTTCAATCAAAAGTGATTTCCTTTAAAAAAAAACAGAAACTCCCAACAGTCATACAATGCGTTCATAGACAAAAACCTATAAAGTAAATAAAACCCACATGCAAAACACAAGATTCACAAAAACGCATGTACATCACACTTAATTTTTAAATTCACATTACTAAAATAGCACACAAAAACCTTAAATTACAAAGTAGTGGAAAACTACTATTAATTAGGGGTAAGCTGGAACTAATGGAGTTACATAAAAGCTCTAGGAGAGTCCATAGACTTCCACAAGCAGGCTGCCACTCGAGTAGATTTCAAACTTGAGCTGCAGCTTTTCCAATGCAATTGGTTGCAACTGCCCATGTTTGGAAAATCTCACCGGGTGCACTCCTAACACCCAAAAATCGTGCTAGGAGATTTCAATGCTAGCTCGTGCTCACCAACTTACCGTTGGTGAACCACATGCAAGACAAATCTCTTTCACACAGCAGAGTGAGGGTTTTGGCCTGACCTGCATGGGACACACGGAGTAAAGAAACAGATGTCAGTATGTGTGCACGGTACAAATGCCATGCCGTACCATATGGAACGCCCATTTCTGACATGCATTTGAACAAATTCCAGGGAGAATTTGCCAGACAAACTATGGCTGGGCAGTCACACATTGAACACAGGCATTCGCCACAATCACACACATCTACGGATAACAGATGACAACTCACCTGCTTCTCTGGCCGCCCATACAACTTCGCGTACAGGAGTAGTACCCCATCCATCAGCTTCTCCAGCTCCTCTGCGGTGAAGGCCAGGGCCCGTTCCCCTGTAACACGTGCCATCTCAGGGACCAGAGTCAGGACACAGCAGCACATGCAGTGGTGTACTACCCTTCACATGAAACAGGAGCCAAGGGTCTGACAAAATTGCATGGGTACTGCAGAAGTGTGCTCCGTCACCGCCGGCAGCGATCATGATGGGCCAAGGTTCCCCATTGACAACCATGTAATCCAATGATCAGGTGCATGGCAGTGAACACCGCCTTCCGCCATGATGACTAACGCCAGCGGAATGAAGTCACTTCCACTCTATCATACCTAGATGGCAGGAGGCTGACATTTTGCTACCACCACTTCTCCATAGCCTGGTCGGGGGCCTAATCTCAGGCCCCATTCTCTCTCCCCTTCCTCACTTGCTGACATGATTCTATGATCCCCACATGTACCCATCTTTGGAAGTGTGCCCACACTGTGATGCCATTATGACAGAGAAACCTCAGCACACATTTGACTTACAGTGTACCTAATTCATTCCGTTTGTGTGTGTTTCCTATGTGACACATTTTGAAAAGTACAGTGACATCATGTGATGCAAGTGTATATTGACACTCAGAATGTGTTCTTTCCTCCCTCATAGGTACAGACCCATGTGGCGAGGGAGGGCCCCATCTGTATACAGACCCCTGGTAGATCTGGAAACTATGGAGGAACATCACATCTTTATCACCCACCAACTCAATAGAGCTACAATCCATGACCTCTGTGCATTAATGGATCCTGTTCTGAAGTCGGCCAATCGAAACCAGCATGCCATCCCTACAACTGTGCAAGTGCTATCTGTGCTGCATTTCTTGGCTACGAGCTCATTTCAGGTGGCAGTGGGCATGGCTGCAGGGATCTCACAGCCAATGTTTAGCCACATCCTGTCCAAATTCCTGGATGCCTTAGTTCAACACTTGCAAACTTATGTCCAGATTCCCAAAGGGCTGAACTCCCCACCCTCAAATCTGGATTCTATGCCTTCGCTAATATCCCCCTTGTGATAGGTGCTATTTATGAAACCCACATAGCACTCATACCCCCAAGAGTGAATGAATAGGTGACTGAACAGGTGTATAGAAATCGTAAGAACTATCACTCCATGAATGTACAATTGGTGGGTACTGCTGATCAGTACATATCACATGTCAATTCCAGCTTCCCAGGATCAGTCCATGATTCATTTGTCCTGAGAAACAGCTGTGTTCCACACATGAGGGGACAACTACAAGGGGAGGTTAGCTCTTAAGTGAGTGTGTTTGACACTGGATCAGTTACATAGCTGACAGCCACGCTGTATGCAAGTAAAGGAAGTTTGTTCAAGTCCTCTTTCGTCCACTTTTGCAGGTGATTCTGGCTACCCCAACATGCAATGCCTCCTGACACCTGTGAGAAATCCCAGGACAGATGCAGAGAAGAATTATAATGAGGCCCATGGACGTACTAGGAGGGTGATAGAGCGCACTATAGGACTCCTGGTGGATCCCTGTGCTATGTCCCTGACAAGGTGTGTAAGTTAGTGGTGGCCTGCTGCATGCTGCAAAACTTGGCTGTGAAGAAAGCTTTCCCACTTGTGGGAGAGAAGGGTGCTGTTCAACCAGCTCTGCATCCTCAGAGAGGGGATGAGAGTGATGATGAGGAAGAAGAGGGGGAAGATCTCAACTCCAGGACCCAGCTAATCTGGCTATACTTCCAGTGACTCTAAGATACTGCTCAATGATGCTGGTGTCTTCACTGCAAAGTTACAGTCTGTCTCATGTAATAAGTACTGTGTTGTTTTTTGTCAGTGACAATGCTAACTGAGGACTGAAGTGGCATGTGCAAGGGAACCCAATATTAGGTACAGTGTGATACACTTCAGACACTACAGTGCGTTGGATCCCCTCCTGCAATAAAAGTGTGATTATTATAGTAACTGGCTAATGCATACACAATCACAATTGATATCTCATATTGATAAGGGACATACGATTTGAATGCATAGGTGTATTTATTCAATGGAAATATATACATAAGTGTTGGGACAGTGAAAGGGGGTGGGCACATAATGAAAAAACATACTCAGGTACATATGCTCAGTTGTTGATAGCACTGGGTTTTGGTCCATGTGGCCATTGGAAGATGGTGTGATGGCAGTGGCATGCTAACAAGGTAGCTCAGTGGCACACAAGGGAGATAGTTCAGGGCAAGGTCACTTCCTGCCGCTGGGCTTGGTCTTGGCTGGTGTTTCAGTGACATATCTGGGTCTGAGGGCACGTTTGCGAAGGTGCAGCTGGGCGGCAGGGGTAGGGATGCTGGTTTCCTGTGTATCCTCTGGCAGTGCCACTAGTCCAGTGGTTGCTGCTGATATAGAAGGCAGGGCAGTGTCCTGGCTAGTGGTAGGGGCTTGCAGGTGGGTAAAGGACTTAGGCTGGCTGTGGTACTGGTGTTGCAGCACCCCTCCAATGGAGGCCATGGTGGCATTGAGCTGTTTCCATTGCTCCATGGCCTCCTGGTGGTGTGCTATCTGTAGCCTCTGATTCTGCTCCAGGGTGGCCAAGATCTGGTCTATCCTGTCCTTGGTACAGTGGTATGCTCTCAGGACCTCAGATATCACCTCCTGGGTTGCTGCATCCCTCATTTGGCCACCCCTCTGGGCCACAGATGCCCTCCCACTAGCCCTAGTCCCCTGTGCCTGGATAGAGATTTGTTTGTGGGAATGTGGGCATGAAGGAAACTTGGATGTGGGTGTTGTGGACTGATTAGTGGATGGGGTCCTGCTGGTAGTGAGGTGACGGGGTGATGCATTACAAGTGTGGTGACTATTACGATATTGTAGTTGACTTACCCGAGTCCAGTCCTCCAGAGAGTCCGGTAAGGCCCTCAGGGTGACGGATTGCCAGGACCTTCTCCTCCCAGTCGGTGTATTCGTGGGGAGTAGGTGGGGGACCAACACTAGTCTTCTGTATGGTTATGTTGTGCCTGGATGCCATAGACCGAACCTTCATGCGCAGGTCGTTCCATCTCTTCCGGATGTTGTCCCTTGTGCGTGGATGGTTTCCCACTGCGTTGACCTTGTTGACTATCCCCTGCCATAACTCCATCTTACTGGCCATGGGTGTCTGCTGCACCTTTGCCCTGAATAGTTGTGGCTCACCCCTGAATATTTCGGCCACCATGGTCCTTAGCTCCCTGTTTGTGAAACTGGGGTGCTTAGGTGGTGCCATGGTGTGTGTTGTAGGTGTATTGGTGAGGGTGCTGTTGTGTGGTTGGGTGTGTGGCTTGTGATAGTGTTTGGGGTATGTATGGGTTTTGGTGGTATATTTCTGTGTGTGACTTGTATGATGTTGAGTTCAGTGTATGTGTGTTGTGTTGTCAATATCTGTCGTGCTATTGGTGTTGGAAAGGATTGTAGGGTGTGTATGTGATTGTTTTATAGTGTTGTGGATGTGTGCCAGGTGTGTGGGTTTCAAACTGGCCAATATGTGCACTTGTTGTTGGTGGGCCCTATTGCTGGCCTTGGCAGTCTGTACCGCAAATGGTCGTTTGGTATTCATTGTCTGCCAAGCTGATTTCTACATCATTATTTGGTGGACGGAGGATTTGTCTGCATGGCGATGGTGGGGTGGGGTGTTCTACCTTTTCTGCCGTCTTTAGCCCTGGCGGTGGGTGGAGGTTCAGGACTTTTGGACATTTGTCTTTTTGACATCATTATTTGGCGGTGTGCTGTCCACCGCCACTGGCGGTCTTCTGTTCACCCTTGGCATAGCAGTCGGCGGTGATTACCGCCAAGTTCATAATGAGAGCCATAGTCTGCTGGCTTTATAACTCTCCTATGGCTTTAGAGACATATCCAATAGGCACCTGGACACCTAGCCTGCAACTTACCTGTGACTTATAGTTCCTGGTTGTTCCAGACTGATCTAGTAACACTGCAGCTGCATGGGTTTTTATGCTAGGGTTTTCCTGGCTGGGTTTTCCCATTCACTGATCTTCCATCCAACAGAAGCCCTGTCCACTCAAGGACCTCCTTAATGCAGGCTGTAGTGTGACTGTGCAGTGGGCGCTTGCAGAGGGTGTGCTGCTTGCACACTGAAGGCATGCCAGGAGCAAGTCTGTCTGTTTCCATCCGTGCCAGGACCGCACCTAGTGCCATGACCCCTGGCGTTCTATCCACCATTGCCGAGCTCTACGTCCTTGATCCCCCACGTTGCAACAAACACTGCCACTGTGCCAAACCATGCTCCATGTTAGGACCTTTCACCTACACTTACTGCTGCTTCATCTGCCACAGCACACCCACAATCCCACCTAGCAGCCTCACCCTAAACACATCATAGACATCACCTGAACAAAAGCACCAATTAGCATGCACCCTATTCAACCCTCGCTCACCATGCAACCGTTCCACCAAATTATAGGACCTCATCACCACCCTCGTACCCGACATCTTCTTCCTCACTGCGACTTGGCTCGTCCATACATCTGCTTCAAACAATGTCACAGTGATCCTGTATGAATATAAAATCGCTCAGCAGGACCACACGAACAAGCCGAAGGAGGAACAGCCATCATCTACAAAGAGACCATACAGTACACCACCACCGCCATGAAATATCTCAACTTCAAGCTCCAAACAGATGATGAAAAAACCATCAGAGGCACTCTTGCATACCGACCCCCAGCTTTGCACTCTAGCTTAAGCAACACCATCACAGACTTCACTGCAACCCTATCCTTAGACTCCAAGGACTACATCTTCCTCACCGACTTGAATTTCCACATTGATGACCCCAAAGACAACAACACTGCACATTTTCTCTACAATTTGAGCAGCCTTGGATTGACCAAGATCATCCACGATCCTACACACATGGCAGGACACATGCTGGACCCCATTTTCACCTCTAGCAATCATGTCAAATACAGCCTTGTCACAGAACTCACATGGACCGATCACTCCATTGTCCACTTTAGCATCTCCAGCTCCCACACTGCCATCCCCAAGATGACAAGTGCCCCCCATTGGAGATGGAACAATGTCTGAGAGACCAGTTGGGTGGATGCCCTCCATACCACCACCACATTTGAACAGGGAGTGAAAAAATTCAATGCCTAGATCATACATTGCACCCACAGCAACATCCACATCAAGAGCAATATTCAGACAAAATCCTCCAAAAAGGCCACCTGATACATCCAAGAACTCCGAACAGTGAAATGAGACAGCAAGCAGCCGGAGAGGAGATAGCCCGCCAGGAAGGACACTTCTGACAGAGCAGCCTTTAAGACATTGCTCAACCTCTACCAGTGACTGCTGTGGGCAATGAAGAGGACAGCCCTTGCCATATTTATTGAAACCAGCACCAACAACACCAAGCAACTTTTCAACATTGTTAAGGAATTCTCCAACCCAGCTCCCAGGGAAAACAACATCACACCCTCACAGGAATGGGGTGACAACCTCACCCACTTCATCTATCACAAGATCGCAACCATATACAGAAACTTTGAATCCCATTCCACACCTACGGACTTCCTCAACAGATACACTACCACCAACTGACACAAACCACATACTGACAACCTGGAACATTCTCTCCACCCAGGACATTACCTCCACCATGAAATCCATCCACTCAGGAGCTCCCCCAGACACATGCCAGCACCACATCTTCAACCTTGGAAACCAAAGGGTCAGCAAGGACCCCAACATAATGCTCAACACCTCTATCACTACTGCAATATTTCCCAACACCTGAAAACATGCCAAAGTCAGACCACTACTTAAAAAGCCTCAGCTGACCTCAGGAAACCCAAAAACTACCAGCCAATCTCCCTGCTCCTATTCCCAGTGAAGGTACTGGAAAACATCATGAACAAGTAACTCATGACATGCCTGAAGCAGAATTAGCGACTCAACACCTCCCAATCCAGCTTCTGCTGCAATCACAACACCAAAACTGCCTTGATCGCAGCAACCAATGACATCCAAACCTTTCTCGACCAAGGAGAAACAGCAGCTTTGATCAGCTTTGATCGTCCTCAACCCCTCACAGCCTTCAACACTGTATCCCACCACATGCTGATCGAAAGACTCACCACATTGGCATCCAAGGGTACGCGCTCAGATGGATCACCTCCTTCCTCACTAGTAGAACCCAGAGGATCCACCTCCCATCTTTCACCTGCAAACACATAGAGATAACCTGGGGTGTCCCCCATGGCTCATCCCTCAGCCCGATGCTCGACAATGCATGTATGACCCCAACTGGTCAACACTGGCAGATCTCATGGTCTCAACATAATTTCCTATGCAGATGACACCCAACTCATCCTCTCACTCTTCACCACTAGAACAAACTTCCGCAGATGCATGACAAGCCTCACTGACTGAATGAAGAACAACTGCCAACAGCTGAACACAGGAAAGACGGAAGTACGCATCTTCTGCAGCAGCATCAACACATGGAATGACTCCTGCTGGCCATCCGACCTAGGACCCACACACACTCCCTTTAATCACACCAAAAAACTCCACTCCTCTGCCTGCTTCCTCACTTTGTGCATGCCATGTAAGATATTCAAGTGGCTACTCCAACACATGAGACGAACGGTGTCACTGGGCCACATCACCAGCCGACTGGACTATAGCAAAATCCTCTATTAAGGAATTGCCTCACACCTCCTACAGAGACTTCAGACCATACGGAACGCCTCAGCAAGACTCATCCTCGTCCTTCCCTGATTAACCTAAATATCAGCCCATTCATGCAACTTCTCTGGCTCCCGATACAGAACAGATGCCAATTCAAGCTGCTGACCCACACACAAGGCTCTACACAACCAAGGACCCAAGTACATTGACCACTGCCTGAACTTCCACCAACCAACAAGAAGAATATGCTCTGCCTTCCTTTGACTTTCCCATACTCACCGCATCTACCGAAGCAGAAGTGGAGGATCATCCTTTTCTCATGTTGCAGCCAAAACCTGGAACAGCCTCCAACGCACCTCTGGACCATCGCCTCACTTCCGAAATTCTGAATGGCCCTCAAGACCCGGCTGTTTAAATAAGCCTCTGGGAACTGCAACTACCTGGATACCCTATCAGGTGATTAGCTGTGCTTTATAAATCCTGTTTGATTGGTTGATTGATTGACACGTGGGGGCTTTTCCTTACACTTTTTTGTTAACAGAATAAAAAAACAAAAGAGTGATGCCCGTTCTCCCCTCTTATTTTTGATTGCACTAGAACCATTGCTGGCTGCTATCTGCAAAATATTACATCTGTGGGATACTTACAACTGTGGGACAACAGAAAGTGTTCTATAATGTGGACGACACACTGGTGGTTCTCTCAATACCCCTAGAATCTTTACCAGCCTTGATGCAGGTGATTGAAACATTTTCTGACTTCTTGGGATACAGAATACATTGATCCTAATGGAAGGCTATGCAACTGACTCTGACAGCCACAGCAGCATCACTGGGCACCAGATCATTCAGCTGATGGCCCAAAATACCTAGGCATGTACTCAAGTAGCAATCAGACCAGGGTAATGTGAGATATCCTTACCCCCACAACGGTGGGATGAAAACTGGTTGAAACTTCAAATGCTTCTCTGGGGAAATGTCCAGATTATTAAAATGAATGTGATGCTGAGATTTATTTATATATTTGGAATGTTCCCCTGGAAAATCCTATAGACTATGGTGCATGAGATCAACCATCTTATTCAGAATTTGTATGACGCCTCAAAGCCATTAGGCTATCTGCCAAGACCACCAGAGGGGGTTGCGTATTCAGCACGTAGAGTCCTACTGGTTCGTCTCACAGCTGACACACAATGTGCAAATACTAAAACCACACAATGAAACAACTATGTGGGTCTTGTTTGGAACAACACATAATGCAGACGAAGGAAGCTCTCACAGCTCTTTTCAAGGAACACATGAAAGCATGCCACCAGAGTTTCACACAATGCAATACGCTGGGCTCCTGTCCCAAAAACTGATCTGATCTCTGGATACCGTCCACCTTAGGGCGCAGAAGAAATTAGTACATCATTATAGGGGAAGAGGAAATTGATTGGTCTCTGTGGAGGGAAAAAGAAATATACTACTTGGACATACTGCTTCTCGACAGTGACATTATTCCATTTGATTTTCTCATGCACGACATTGAGCTTGCACCCTTACAACATTGGAATTATTGCCAACTTACATATAGTCTAAGGAAAATATTAGGGACACCACCTTACAAGCTTGATGCCATTCTGCTATTGCAATATCGTAACCTTGAAAAGTTGAATAGTGACCATGTTCAGACTAAATGTTACCCTGACCGATGCCCTCCTCTCATGCCTAAATGCCCACACTTCTGCTGCTGGTGGGAGCATAGGCTTGAACTCTCAACTGGTGCGCCATCAAAACTAGCCAGGGGTGCCGCACACAGTTTGGGAACCACTTAGCTATTTCCAACAAAACTACAGCCAGTGGTTCCTGAACTGTGTGCGGCACCCCTGGCTAGTTTTGAAAGGCGTACCAGGGAGCTGCGGCTCCCAGTTTGGAAACCACTATACTATAGGATCATGATAGCTTGCTTCAGCAGGTTAGGTTGAAACAACAGCTACTTCAAGGTCCTCAACCAATGGCGTTTGACTCTGGAAAAGCTCTATAGGGTACACAAGCAAGTGGACCTAGTGGAGATGCTCTGCTCTAGATAGTGACATTGTACATCTTTGAAGGGACTATACGATTCTCTCTCATTATTGACGATTGGTTTGGGATATGTTGCAGGGCGAGCATGGGATAACAACACTGTTAATATGTTGACATGCTTTGCTGCACGATATTTCAGTCATCTTGGAAAAACCTGCCATGAAAAACGATCGCTGTCCACAATCCTGTCTGTGGCAAAGGTGGAGATCTTGCAACACTGGAAATCTGCCAGACCACCTAATAACACATGGTTCTCTGACATGCATAAAATTGCTACCTACGAAAAAATTACATTCAAACTTAACGAACGAATGCAGAAATGCGAAGAGGTCTGGGGCACATTATAACATATATTACCAGTTTGCCCAGTGAGAAGCACTGGCACAATGTCCCCCAATGATAGAACGTCGATCTCTAACCTAAAGTGGTGAGTATATCCTCCACCCCAGAGACAAGCCACGCAACTGCGAATGTGAAGCTGAATTTATGTTCCTGACTCAAGGCCGCTTTACAGGGTTGATTTATGCTCATGCACACATCCCCGAAGGGCAAAGACAGACACAGCAAGATAATGGCGGACTGGATGTGGGGGGCAGAGGAAACGGGGCCATACACACATGGGGAGGGCACAAAAAAAGGAATGGAGATCGTAGAACCAGGAGGCTTTTGTACCTTCTTATTCACACAAGGGAGCTGCCGGACTCACACTTAGCTACTATTTAAGGTCCTTGGATAACCATGATGATGGAGGCTGTTTCACAGGCGAAGTCAGGGTGGATCCTACTTTATCCCTTTCCTTTCCCTAGGCCCTCCCATGTCCATCCTCCCTTATTTCCCCTCCCTACCCGCATACGTATTTCTTGCCCGGCCTCCTCTCCGGTGGAAAATATTTTTCTTTTCTCTTCAATTGTACCGCCCTATGTCAGGAATTGATGACGAAATTGTTTAAAAAAAATTCTGTAAATGTTATGTGTCATTGAAATGTAAAAAAGAACATCAGAGAGATTCAGCAGCAGAGGAGTTATCGTGTTCCCCTGCATGGAAGCTCCAAGGGACATTAGCGTCAATTTGGTTCTAGAAACATGGCACCTCGTAGTAAATATGATAATCCTTCTGTGAATGCATGTCTGAACTGGGTAGCCAGTGTTATTGTGATTTCTCTTTTGTAAGTTATGGTGAATGTTTTTTCATGTGCATGGGAACATAATACTTTTGAGAGAGCATTGAATGTCTGAAGTAGAATTAAATCAAATATGTCTAAGAATAATGCTGACGTTAATCTTGCTGTATGGATGATGATTTTTTTTTGTGATAACCTAAAAAATAATAAACAGATTAAATGAATATTAGAACATTGGAATGCTGGGGGCTCCATTGAAAACAATGGAGTGCTGCGGGCTTTTACTGGCCGGTAAAAGCCCGCAGCGCCAACATTCCAATGTTCGCTTTGTTCACAGCAACAGCTGTGAGCAAAGCCTCACGGAGCCCGAGGGGATTTTAATCGCCTCGGGCTCCGTGAATTTTTTTTTTTTTAATAGAACATTCTGCCCTGAGTGGCAGAATGTTCTAATAGCCTTAGAACCCGCCGTAGCGGGCTCTACCGGCTATTAAAGTCCCTCTCCCTTGTTAAATGCCCTCGCCTTCGGCTCGGCATTTAACGCAGGGAGCGGGCCATTATTAGCCGGTAGAGCCCGCTACGGCGGGTTCTAAGGCTATGGTAAAAAACAAAGAGTGACTGCCAAGAGTAATCTGCAGAGTTTTTGTGACAGTAGAATACCTATTTTTCCTGATTTGTAAAGGGTGTGAAGACAAGGAAACAAAAACCCCAAGTAAGGAAAATCATTCATAGTGAGGGAAATGGATCATGAGGGGGATAGCCAAACTAACTGATTGTCCATTAATATGTGGCAAATTGTCCCTGCTGGTTGTACGTGTTCTTGCGTGAGCTTCTAAATTATCCTAGATTTCTAAGCATGTTTCCTCTGTCCCCTTTCCGCCCTTTGTGCTTATACAGGGAGTGCAGAATTATTAGGCAAGTTGTATTTTTGAGGATTAATTTTATTATTGAACAACAACCATGTTCTCAATGAACCCAAAAAGCTCATTAATATCAAAACTGAATATTTTTGGAAGTAGTTTTTAGTTTGTTTTTAGTTTTAGCTATGTTAGGGGGATATCTGTGTGTGCAGGTGACTATCACTGTGCATAATTATTAGGCAACTTAACAAAAAAAAATATATACCCATTTCAATTATTTATCATTACCAGTGAAACCAATATAACATCTCAACATTCACAAATATACATTTCTGACATTCAAAAACAAAACAAAAACAAATCAGTGACCAATATAGCCACCTTTCTTTGCAAGGACATTCAAAAGCCTGCCATCCATGGATTCTGTCAGTGTTTTGATCTGTTCACCATCAACATTGCGTGCAGCAGCAACCACAGCCTCCCAGACACTGTTCAGAGAGGTGTACTGTTTTCCCTCCTTGTAAATCTCACATTTGATGATGGACCACAGGTTCTCAATGGGGTTCCAGATCAGGTGAACAAGGAGGCCATGTCATTAGATTTCCTTCTTTTATACCCTTTCTTGCCAGCCACGCTGTGGAGTACTTGGACGCGTGTGATGGAGCATTGTCCTGCATGAAAATCATGTTTTTCTTGAAGGATGCAGACTTCTTCCTGTACCACTGCTTGAAGAAGGTGTCTTCCAGGAACTGGCAGTAGGACTGGGAGTTGAGCTTGACTCCATCCTCAACCCGAAAAGGCCCCACAAGCTCATCTTTGATGATACCAGCCCAAACCAGTACTCCACCTCCACCTTGCTGGCGTCTGAGTCGGACTGGAGCTCTCTGCCCTTTACCAATCCAGCCACGGGCCCATCCATCTGGCCCATCAAGACTCACTCTCATTTCATCAGTCCATAAAACCTTAGAAAAATCAGTCTTGAGATATTTATTGGCCCAGTCTTGACGTTTCAGCTTGTGTGTCTTGTTCAGTGGTGGTCGTCTTTCAGCCTTTCTTACCTTGGCCATGTCTCTGACTATTGCACACCTTGTGCTTTTGGGCACTCCAGTGATGTTGCAGCTCTGAAATATGGCCAAACTGGTGGCAAGTGGCATCGTGGCAGCTGCACGCTTGACTTTTCTCAGTTCATGGGCAGTTATTTTGCGCCTTGGTTTTTCCACACGCTTCTTGCGACCCTGTTGACTATTTTGAATGAAACGCTTGATTGTTCGATGATCACGGTTCAGAAGCTTTGCAATTTTAAGAGTGCTGCATCCCTCTGCAAAATATCTCACTATTTTTGACTTTTCTGAGCCTGTCAAGTCCTTCTTTTGACCCATTTTGCCAAAGGAAAGGAAGTTGCCTAATAATTATGCACACCTGATATAGGGTGTTGATGTCATTAGACCACACCCCTTCTCATTACAGAGATGCACATCACCTAATATGCTTAATTGGTAGTAGGCTTTCGAGCCTATACAGCTTGGAGTAAGACAACATGCATAAAGAGGATGATGTGGTCAAAATACTCATTTGCCTAATAATTCTGCACTCCCTGTATATTAAAAATGTATACATATGACGTGTGTTGTTTGTCTTTTGGTAGCCTATTACAAACAATTCAATACAAAAAATTATCTGAACTTTATTTTATAACATCTGAACTAACAAAACATGTTCATTATTTTTTACAAACAGTTGAGAGTTTAGTTGCGTACGTACGTTTTTTTGAAAAATGTGATGATGGTGAATTTATAGGAATAGGCTGTGAAAAGTAGCAGTACAAAACAACGCAAATAATAGAGTCAAAAATTCAAGCTTCATTGATGCTTGATAATTAAACCATTGCATATAAGAAACCTATTTTGCTTGACACTACAAAGAGTTAATTAATAAGAGCAAATAATCAATACTTTTTTCACGGAAAGGTCTAAATCCAACTACCTCAAGTAGCAATATACTAAACTGCCTTTTGCATTTCAGGGAAAGAGTCAAAATTCCATGGTTTTCTCATTTTGTTGTTCGCCCTTTACAGTTCACTGATCATATTGTGCCAATGATATAGGTGCAGCTACTTAATTGATCATCCTAATCATAACAAACAATTATTTTTACTACTAGATTTACAATGTGGGCTTGCCACAGATGTCTGAGATGACTAGCACTTATTCATAGCTTAATGAACTTCCAACATTTTTATGATAGTTTTTCACATCTCTATTAATGGTTTTTGGTCTATTATACCCCTAATTAGACACTGCTGGTGTCTGACAGTAGCCTCCTTTTGCCAAGGAAACATTAAATAATTCTTAATTACCAATTAGGTAAAAGTCAGATTTTGGGATTCAATCAAATATCCCCTCCTCTTCCCATAGCAGCATCCAGCCATTCCACCAGCATAAATGATCAAATACTATTTGTATTTGGCATTTGGTACCTGGATTTTTCACGACCTTTCTAGTGGAATTGTTGATGGAAATGATTTAATGGGACACACCACCATCAGAGCTGGTGGCAGCCCTCGCCAACCCCTTTTCATATGGGTTCAGTGACTCTCTAGGAATGGGGAGACAGGACCTCTAACTCGCACCATTTTAAAACCTCATATTTTCTTTCTTGATGTATTCAAGTACCCTGAAGGTAGTTGTAAAACACTGGGTTATGGTTTGGTGAGAGGGGTCAAAACCCCACTTAATCCATAGCAACAATCCTTGTGAGGGTGAACCACAAAAGTCACTAAGCTAACCTGTGCTTAACCATCTGGTAGCTTTGTTCACTTGGAGGCAATGTGTAAAGTATTTATCCAGCACATAAATGGTAAAAAAAATAAAAATACAACACAAGAAGTTAAGTAAACCCATGTTCTTAATAGAATTGACAATTTCCTTTCCGATAGCTAGGAAATTTTATATTCTATTTCAGGACCAGAGGTAAGAATTATGCATTCTTTCTTCATTTCAGTGAAATAGCAGCCATTTCACATTTCATTTCTCCAATAACTTCAAAAGCTACGTTTCCCATGCAACCTTGGGAATAAACAGTAGCAAAGTGGCCCAGTGTCTACCAATCGTATAACCTAGCTCTATTTCACTGGTATTGACACCCGTTCCTTATCCTCTTTCTTCACTAATCATGAGATAATGCAACCTCAATAGATTTTTCTCCTTTATTGATTTGTTTTCTTCATAAATGCTGATAGTGTAATTATTTAAATTGGAGCATGCATTTCTCGCTACCTTTTATACATGCAAAAGCCCAACTGCCTTGAGCACATGTTGCTGTGATGTCTTTTGGTGGCCTTAAGTGACACTTTGTGAGCAGGCGGCTTTGTTTTCAATGCTCAACTTGAACACCTGACTGAATCAACACTATGGTTTTTTTACTTGAAGAAAAAAACTTCTTCCATCACCTGATCGGGTCCACATAGGTAACTTAAACCTTGAGTAATTAGCACTTTGGAATACGTTTACTCACAAACTATGAGTGTAAGTGTACCACAAAGGTGCAAGTTACATGTCTCCACCACCAGAGTATAGCACTTGGCTTACTCTTGTGTGGGTGATGTCCCTCCCTAAGCTCCTCCTAGTCCTCCCTAATTACATCTGCTTCTAGAGTAAGTCCGCCCTATTTCCTACCCTCTATCTCGAATCAGCACAGATTTACTACTAACATAAATACGTGTACAGGGACTCTGCAGTTGGGGTGGAAAAATCTGCATACAAAAGTATAAGTAATTACAGAGGAGTAAACTCTCCACATGGTTTGTGAATGGCATTGGGTGGCACATTTTATATTACTACAAAATGTACTTACTGCAAAGTGCAGTTTGTGAATCTGGTCCTATATGCCATGTGATGGTGATCTATTATGTGTAGTAAAATTCCTAACTGTAACAGTGCTGCTTGTCAGTAGCTACGAAGCTGCCAATGTTTTCACTTGCTTATATTCCATAATGCCATTTGCAGAAAAAAAAAAAAATACAAAATGTATTGTTTTTCAGCAGCTGAACTTGAACATTATCTACTAAGTCAGCAACATGTTGGTGTAAAAAAGTAACTCACACAAGCTTCCGTCAAAGCTGACACTTACACCTGAAAGGGCTGTGCCTGTCCAAACCCAATTCAGTCTCCAATCCCCTTTTGTGTGTCTGGTGCCAGGCCTGGGCAAGGTAGGATCTTGTGAACAACAGAGACTTTCCATTGAAGTTTGCCAACGCAAGGGCAGAAATGAGTTTAAGTAGGGGACCCAAGAATTTTAGAATACTTCTGCATCAAGAGGCACCTCTGCCAAGAAGAAGAGCTGAATAGCTGGAGAAGAAATACCGCCCCTTTGTTGTGTAATCTTTGCTGGATTGGCCTGAATTTGCTGCTTCTGCCTTGAAGAGGACAAAGAATGGACTTTGCTGTGTATCCAGCTTGTGATGATTCTCCAAGGGCTTGGGCTGAGCTTGCCTCTTGTTCTGACATCTCAGGGCCATCAAGTACTTCCTCAGCCAGCACCAGGGCTCTCTTGCTGAGACTCCTACCCTGCCAAGTGGTGTCACATCCAGTCACTGGGCCCTTGAAAGGAGAAGTTGGTGTACCCGAAGTGAAAATCTACGCACCGGAGCCGAGCTGCAGAAAAATTGATGCAGTGGTTGCAAAACGGCTGAAAAATTGCTGCATCAATGGTAAAATCCACACATTGCCAGCTCAGCGCGGATTCTTCGCTGAAGTGCGTCCGGATTTTCCACACATCATCCCTGGTCATTAAAATCTTCAAAATCACTGCACGGACACGAGGCTGCTGGTCCAGAAACGGACTCTTTGCTTACCCGGTGGAGAAATAATCGATGCACGGCCTCAATTGCGAGTAGGGAATCAACGCATTGCTGGCTTTTCTGACTCACACTCGAATGTGTGGCTTTATTTTTCAAGCATACCAGGTACTTTGTGCTAAAGCTACACATCCATTGATTTCTTAGGATTAAGAATCTGTTTACTTAAAAAATTCATGTCTTTGCTTGTGTATTTGGATTTTTGTCATTTTGATCTTGTTTGATTTAGATAGATATTGGCTATTTTTCTAAACTGGTGCTTTTTGTTATGTTTTCACTATGTTACTGTGTGTGTGTTGGTACAGATACTGTACATATTGCCTCTGAGATACGCCTGACTGCTTGTTCCAAGCCACCAAGGGGGTGAGCAGGGGTTATCTGAGCTGTGTATCTCCCTTACCCTGACTAGAGTGAGGGTCTCTGCTTGGACAGAGTGCAAACTGACCTCCAACCAGAGACCCCATTTCTAACACTGTGTTTCCCTAATTATCCTGTAAACTACTTTATAACTACATTATATTGTTCTGAACCTATATTATGATAGTGTCTTCTTACCTACAAATTCAGTTAATCATTTCATGACTCATACCAACAATAATCTGGTCATAAAATCACAAGAGAATTGGTGGGCTTAAGTGGATGGATGCTGTGTCTTTTTTCTTGATTGCCTTAATTTGCAGGAACATTTTTTGAAAACAAGTATGTTAGTTGGTAGAAAAATAATAAGAAGTTTTACAAAGGCTACCTTTTTGAAATGATTGAATAATAATTAACAATATATCCTGAATCCCATTTCAGGGTCTTAAACTTAAACTTTTGCCACCACCCATGTTTAGATCCCTTTGCCTTGTGTCAAATATGTCTACTAATCTTTCCTAAATCCATTTTTTCTGATGGTAATAATAAGGTGGCTTTTATAGTTCACAATTGTAAACTTTTTAATCACGGGATTTCTAAGTGAAATATAGCATAGCTAGTCTCCTGAACTTACAGACCAGTACCTTAATTGATCATTTCTGGTTGACATGTTGCATTCCTGACTAATTCTTCTTCAATTCACTTTCTTGATAACTATCAGGTAGTTTTTATAGCGTGAAAGTTATTCCAAATGTCTAGCACCTGAATGTACAATGAGTTTAATAAAAAGTACACAAGGGATGGTTGTCCATTATCCAGCAATTTGGGCATCTCATCTGTGGCATTCGCAGATAAATAACATGTTTCATAATTTACAAATGACTTGCTGTATATCCACATTTATTGCTATCCAAAATCCACCATTTGTTCAAGGAATGTTAGCTACTTTAGAGATATATAATTGGATGTTGTCATTCTTCCCATAAAAAAGATTTGATTAACTGATCTAAACTCAGGAAAGACAATGTTGTCCCTTAGGAACTGGCTTCTTTAAAACATGCCAAAAGCAACAGAGAATAACCATTTGTAAGTATTTAATTTTGCTGAGGAAAGGAGTTTTAGTCTGTTTAAATGAGCAAAGTTCAGCTTAATTTTATTGAAATGGGATTTAACAAATTAACATGAGGTTTATAGTGTTTCTTCCAATCCTTAGCTTTAAACATACTGGAGCATATTTCCCGTTAATGTGTGTCACCCATCTGCCACGCAATGGGGCACAAGAGCAATGTAACGACTAAGTCATATTTATCAAGCCACCCAAAGCCACCTTGTGGCTCTGAGTGGAATGATAAATCTAAAGTAATGAAGCGCAAATCGCTGCATTGTGCTACTCTCTCCCAGTGAGGAGTTCCATTGGTGGAGCGAGGGTGCTCGACCCATGGATTTTGGCGATTCCCATATCTATCATTAGTGGTAGACCTAGGAATGCGCTAAAATGCTACACCTCCCCAGATGAGGCGCCCCGAAGAAAAATATCTTACTTTCTCCTCTTTTGTCCCCTTTTTAAGTGTGCTCCATTCTGCATCACACATCAAAGGAGGAAAATGCCTACAATGCAGGCACCCATGCATTACAGAGCAAGCCTGCATTCGCGGGAGGCAGCCAAAAGGGCACCAGTGCAAGGAAAGTGTAGGACTGCTCCAAATAAGTGGTAGATATGGTGCATTCCTGCTCTTTCCCTTTCATGCAACAGATGAAGGTGACTTGCTGTGCTGCACTGCCTGAAAGATTGATAAATATGCTCCTGAAAGTGTGATCCATCTTTTTGAAAGTTCTACTTAGCAACGTTCTGACACAGGATTCTCCTTGACAGTCTATAGATTATTCAATTAACATTGTAACATGCAAAATAGCTAAGGTAATTAGTCACTTGAAGAAGGTGAGGTACTGAGATTGATGGCAGGTATTTGGTTTTATACATTGTCACTAGTGATTATCTGAGCCTTGCAACACTGTTTAAGAAGGGCATGGGTCGGTAAAGCAGATCTCTAATGTCTGTGCCAGAGACAATCCTTCAGGGAATTCTGAGCTGAAAAGGGGATATGGAGGGGAAGTAGGAGGAAGAGGCAAATAATGATCCAGCTGCAGACAATCACCATACCAAGCTACTGGATCCCAGCACCACATCCTACACAAATCCCTAAACTTGTACTACCCTACATTTTGCCTTTGATCAATTGTGGCTATACCCAACAGGCACAAGCACAAGCATTTCTGGTGCCTGAAGCATACACTGAGGTCACACCAAATGGCATATTATTTTTATATTGTGGCGTGCAACACTTGAACCTACTTTAGCACATCTTTGTGAAGGGTGCACTGTCTGGATGGGTACAGACACAAGGAAGGCATCGAAAGGGGTTGTAATTTTCACAGGTGATCTGCAACGAATTATATTTATGAATTGTGATTTGTCGGAAAATTATCTTCAATGCAATTATGTATATATAATTTCTTGTAAGAGATTATTTTGCTTGAATTGTTAATATCATGTTAGGCATTTCATGTTGTGTTAAGCATTTCACAACACTAGCATGGACGATAAGTAATTGACGTAACTCTAAAAAAATCTGACACCAATGTATACAAATAAAGCACACTTTTATATTAATTTAGACACCAAAATGAAATTCATACGTTGCAGATAACTGGAGTAATCAATCTTAGAGTATTAAATAAATTAGTACTTTGCAGAGCTGTAGCGGTCAATGGAATAAAAGAAACAATGCCTTTGGTCACTTGTAGGGTGAGTTCTGTGGAACCCACCTGAGGCTAAGGTCTTGCGGGGCAACAGACCAAGCAACAACAGTCAGTACAATTTTTCCTGGCTCAGGGGCTGGGATGCAGAGTGGTGCTAGATGCCTTTGGTGCCGAACGGGACTCGCAGTCCTGGTGGTGCCACCTTAGAAAAAGTTACCATGCAGGTTGAGTTCAGTGAAGCCCTTAGGTTCTTCAGTTGGGACTTTGTCTCAGATCAGGAATCACCAGGCAGAGCAGCTTGGCAACACTCGGTGACTTGGGTTCAGAGGTGCTCCTGCCTGGTCTGGAGTGCTGAAAGGAATCTTCGGGTGCTGACTTTACCAGTCATTCCAAATGAGGCGGCAAGGAGGTGCAAAGACTGGAGCAGAGCCACTGAGGTGAGTGGGTCTCCCAGTGATAAAGGTTCCTTGGGCCAGGAGCATCAAGTAAAGCAGGTAGTGGTCAGGCTGACCACCAAAAAGCAACTTTCGGGGGGCTATGCTTCGGGGCCCAGTGGACAGTGGTTGTGGAAGCATGATTTGGTCCTGCCATTGTTAGGGGGCTAGTTCTTCTAGTCCTAGGGAGTTCTGATGAAGGTTTCCAGATGCAGAGGGGTTCACCTTTCTTTTGGAACCTGTCTCTGGTCCGGGGGAACTGAAATCAAGGGGTGTGCACAGTGACTACAACAGGAGCAGATAATGCACCTCTTTTTGTGGATGTGGAGTTCTGTCTTGTTGTGGAGTCATGTCTCTTCTTGTTTCACAACAGGTCTGAGGTTCTGGTGCCAGGGGTGCCCCTTAAAACCTAGATTTAGGGGAGTTAAGGGATGTGAGGACCAGGCAACTAGTCCTGTGGCTAACCTTCCCCTGTGGTGACCACATCCAGTGGAAGTGTGTCACTAACTACCCAGAACCAACTATTATTAAGCCTTTTCAAGATGGCATGGGCCATCCGCCACGGGACACTCCTGCTGGCCCACCTTAGAGGTGTGGTGAGGGAGTGTCCACTTCCTGGCCATCTAATTTTCCCACCTGCCTACCTGAAAAGGTGCCTGGGGCAGGGATCAGGCTTTGTCCAAAAGGGGGGACAAATTACTTTGTCCAGCAGTGGTAGTGCAGACTTTGAGGCTCACTTCTGTGATGGGGCTAATCACTAGCCTTCCTGGCAGGGCGGAGCTGTGACTTCCTTTCTGTAAAGGTCTTTGTTCTGACATCTGGGAGTGCACACCCTCCACAACATGTGGTCAGAATTCTGTCTTATCGGCAAAGACTCAAAGCCCACCAAGGCAGGGGAAAGCTGGTAATGTGGTGGGCTTCCTCACAGGACCCCACCTGGGTACATGCTAGATAAACGTGGACATGATAAACATGTTGATGGTTACAAAGCAAATTGTTTGACACCAAACACAAGAGGATGTTTTTGAGCCACCATAGAGCTGGGCATCTGGGGTTTGCCCAGATGCCAGCCTATGTTATCCTAAGGACTGCAGTCACTTGTTCTAGTATTATGTTTTAAATGCTACCACTGGGCTATACATGCCTGCACATACTGTATATGTCAACACTCATAACATAATGCACCTGTCTTCTAGGCTATGGGAGACATTCCTTAGAGGTGATTGACCTGTGTTATGGACAATGAGGGGACTCTGCCTGCACCTGGTGTGGGCTGAGCCAAACTCGAGCAGGCGAGCTGCTCATGCAGCTGACATGGCAGTTCTGCAGGCTTTGCTTTTACTCCAGTGAAGCAGGGTGACACAATCAGTGCTGCAGCCACTCTACCATGCCTGCCTTGAGTACCAGTAATACCATTTATAAGTGCCTTGTATGGATGATAAAGTCCTTGTCAACTGGAATTACCAGTTACAGTACAGTTAAAGGGAATGAGCACTGGCACTGGGGTCTGATTAGCATGCCTCAATGCACTTTCAGATCAAAAACAACATCATCAAGCAGCAAAAAGTGGGGGGTGACCATCCAAAAAGAGGCACTTTACAACACAACCTACCCGTATGTCCCTAGTATATGGTAGGACATGTAGATTTATAAACCCCAGTGGAGTTAGGGCACCAATGGTTGCACTGTTGTTGTGTCTGGTGTGATTTTAAAGGCAGGCTTGCCTTGCTGGCTACTGTAAAACAAAATAAGCCCAAATTTAACTTTGCAAATAAAAGTACTTCCAAAGTTGTAAACTACTTTATTTTTACATATAGGTCACTCCCAAAGCCTGCCCTGGGAACCCCAAGGGTAGAGTGTAATGTAATTATACGCAGGGAGATTATAAAAGTTGTTTTATAAGCCGTGGTGAGGGGAAAACAGCCAATTTTGTTTTACCCAATCATAGTGCATTAGCTCTATAGTCTAGCACAGGAAGCCTTTATTATATATTAATAAAGCCTTAATTTTGATAGGAGCAAGCCAAAAATGTAATTCACAATGTAAAATTAATAGTTAGAATAAATCCAACAACTTGCCAATGTTAGATTTATTATAAATATTACAGGGAAAGCGTTTTAGAACTCAATCCAAAATTTACCTACAATAAGCACTGTAGCAGCCTTTTTCTGATTGGTCAGTCTCTGACTGTCTAAGAGAAGCTACCTCAATAAGGAGTGAAGTTACCTGGGCTGAGACAAATGAAGCATCTGGTGGGTGGAGGTCTGCAACGGCAGATGGCAGACTAGATACGGGCTGGGTGGTCAAACTGTTCTTCAAAGGAGGGAAAGATACTTGGGACAGAAACCAAACCTTCCCCATTTCCTGCATTCCAAGACAGATGGGGGCCCCAGTAATTAGATTAGGATAGTGGGGTGGAAGAGGAGTGTTAGGGAAAGTTAGCCACAACAGTAGTCGGACTTAACCAGACCTGCACCTCCAAGAGAGATTTTCTCCATCTTGATTTTTTAAGAAACTGTACTTTATGGGATTGAAATATGCCACACTTTGCAGAAAGATGTCTTCACATCATGTCGTCACACATTCCCCTGCTTGCCAACCCGGAAACCTGAATAAAATGAAAGAGCTTCCCAGGAACTCAGATCCCGGCTGGAAAGAAAATAATAATAAGAAGAAGGACTGCATTGCTGAACCCCTGGTCTGCACCTGAAGGACTCCACCAATAATGACTGCACCTGCTGCACGATTTGGTATTCACCACAAAAATGACTTTTCCTTGCTTCTAAATATCCAGGAGTCCACTCCCTGCAAGCAACAGGTACTAAGGAGCTACAAAGAGTCCCTTGCATAAAGTCCTGTAAGTAGAGCTCAACTGACCAGTGTCCTGTGGACTTTTAGGGATTTGATCTGGTAAATTCAGAGAATTGTAGTCCAAACTCCCAAGGAGCAAGTCAGAGCTTCTGGAACCTTGGATCACATTTTTGGACACTGCAAGACCCCAAAAAAGGACTTCTGGAAGAAGTGGAAAAAAGCTCCCTAAGGGGACCGACTCGCCGATGAGAGTCAAGCTCACAATTTTGAACCACGGCCCTGCCTAAATTTCAGGTTTGTCTCAAAAGAGCTCTGGAGCTTTTCCCAACCGACGAGACTTCCAGGAGCTGACTGGAACCTCACACTGAGCCAAGCTGCCAGCATTGCACCGAAAGCTGGCCTGGAGAGGACCTTCAATTGATAATGAGAGAACAACCACCAGAAAAGAGCCTAAGGGCTTGATTTAGATATTGGCCGATGGTATTACTCCATCACAACTTATATCCTATGTAAATACGGTGGACAAGTAATCAGTCACATTTGTGAAGGAGTAACATGCCTGCCAAACAATAAATCAGGCCTTAAGCCCAAAGCAAAATGTTGACAAAGGCCTCCCCCTCAGCGTATTTGACCTGGGCTCCATCAAGGTTGGCCTCAAACTTTGACTTTATTCTGGTCAAGCATGACCAGATGTCTGCAGTTAGTGCCTTTTTTGCTTTTAGGCACTAGAAAGCAAAGTTTTACATTTAATTCCTCAATACAACCCTGGCGGTTGGTGCTAAAGTGGCGGTAATACCTGCCAACAGGCTCGTGGTAAATACCGCCAAATTATGACCATGGCGGAAACAGCTCAGAGAGACAGCCACTTTAACACACCGACCACCAGGGCGGAATCAACAGGCACCACGGCGGTAACTACCTACAGCCAGGCGGAAGACAATGTTCCGCCCGCTGTATTAAGACAGTCCAATCAACCACCTTTTCTGGGGCGGTACCAATGACATCAAAAGCCTGGCAGAAACAGAGCTCAGAGGTCAAAGGACTCACCTGTGGAGACTCAGGGAAGAACCACGCTGCCATGGAGCCCAAGCTGCATGTCTTCCCCATGATCTTCTACGTGCTGCTCCACTACGAACACCAATGATGGCGAAGACGACAACGGTGAGTACAGCCGCCTAGCACACAGGGAAGGGGGGAAATGAGAGTGACACACACACACGCAACACCCCCACCATCAACACCATACACACAACCAGATGCAGCAACATAACATATTTACCCCGTACCCCTCAGGAATAATGCAAGGACTACTACAGTAGATTAAAAAGAGTATCATAAGATAAAATTAGTAGCAATACCTGTATCCACATCAAAAAGTATATACATATCTACAAATGTAGGGACACTGCCCAGTCCTCAATGTTCGTGGGACATAGGGCCACATTACAAAGTCCAAGGTCCCACTTTACTCCTGCAACAACACAGAGAGAACACTGCAGGGGCATGAGGTTGAAAATAGGCAGACACCTCAGGGGGATGGGGAACGGATGGGGCACCTCAGCCGGAAGATGGTACAACACCACAGATCCTGAAGGGGGCAACATGCCCTGTGCTTGGTCCTGGAAAGTAGAAGGCCACAGTCTCTCAAATGGGTGACTTGCCCATATGCTCTGGAGGGGGCAACAGGCCCTGTGCTTGGTCCTGGGGAGTGCAAGACCACACTCTCTCAAGTAGGTGACTTGCCCACTGGCTCTGGAGGGGCAACATGCCCTGTGCTTGGTCCTGGGCAGTGCAAGGCCACCGTCTCTCAAGTGGGTGACTTGCCCACTGGCTCTGGAGGGAGAAACATGCCCAGTGATCTTCATCATGGGGAGGATGGGGTGAATCGAAGGCTTCTCCACTGATTGTGGAGAGAGCATCGTGCCCAGTGATCTTCATCCTGGGGAGGATGGGGTGAGTCAATGGCTTCTCCACTGGTTCTGGAGGGGATATTGTGCCCAGTGATCTTCATCCTCGGTAGGATGAGGTGAGTGGATGGCTTCTCCACTGGTTCTGGAGGGGGCATCATGCCCTGTGATGCAGATGTTGTGGAGTGCAAGGTCACAGTCTCTCAGCTGGGTTTCATACCCACTGGATTTGCAGGGGGCAGGCTGCACAACAGCCCATGGATGCAGGTCCGCCGGCGGTGATGGCTGTTCAGTGGTAGCAGTGGTGCTCCTGCTGCTGCTGCTGGTGGGGGGAGGCTCCAGCCCATCCTCTGCAGCCTCTGACAGCTGCCCACTGGTTCTAGTGCTGCTGGCGGGGTAGCTGGTGGTCGTTGGGAGGCTCCAGCCCATCCCCTGCAGCCTCCGATGGCTGCCCACTGTTGTTGCTGCTGCTGGTAGTCATGGGTGGAGGTTCCAGCCCATCACCTGCAGCCTCTGATGGCTGCACAAACATGGTTGGTGGATGGGGTCTCCAACGGAGTCCCAGCATCAGGCCCCTTGTTCTTACTGCCTGCTGGTGCAGGCCCCTTACCCCTTCTGCCTGCAGCTGGGGATGGCTCCTTGCCCCTTTTGTCAGCACTTGGGACTTGCTCCTTGCCCTTCCTTCCTGCAGCACTTGGGGCTGCCTCCTTGCCCTTCCTTCCTCTAGCACTTGGGGCTGGCTCCTTGCCCTTCCTTCCTGCAGCACTTGGGGCTGGCTCCTTGCCCTTTCTTCCTGTAGCACTTGGGGCAGGCTCCTAGCCCTTCTTTCATGCAGCACTTGCAGCAGGCACCCTTTCCATCTGGATGGCTGGTGGCCAGGATCCTTCCCCACCTGGAGTTGATGGAGACACTACTGTGCCCGTGGAGTGTATGACTGAGGTGATTGCCTGGGTTGTGACGACCCTGGCCTGACGTGAAGGACAAGGGGGAGGGGTAGGGAAGAGTTCAATGGTGGAGAGGAAAAGCTTCTATGGGTCATTGGGGCAGGAAGAGAGAGATGGTTTGTGAGTGCAGGGCGAGGGAGTTGTTTTAGGAGGTGTCAGTCTGCTGTGTTCGGGTGCATGGGCTTGATGCTGTTCTGAGGTGGATGGCTGTTGGGTGTCTGAGTGCTCGCATTTGTGTACTTTGGGAGGGGGCAGAGACACAGTGGTAGAGGACACAAGGAACGTGTGTATGGATGTGGGGGTGGTGACTGTCAGTGAGGTGTGTGTACTGATTGTTGCTGGTGATGGTGGTAGTGGATGAGGATGTAGTGCATGCAGGTGTGAGTGTAGACACAACTGTGAGGGAGGTGGATGACACAAGGAGGAGGGGACCACAGTGGAAGCTGTAGATGTTGGTATCTCTGCATCTGGATGGTGTTTGTGTGAGTGCCTGTGGGATGAAGTGTGGTGCTTGTATTTGCCATGTCCACTCATGTGTATTGTCCTGTGTGGATGCTTGTCTGCCTATGTGTTTGGGATAGGTTGGGGTTGAGGGTAATAAGATTGAGAAGAGGAACTTGGAGGGGGGAGGGTAGAAACAGGGACAATGGCTGCCATCAGAGAGGAGGCCAGAACCTGGATTGATCTCTGTTGGGCCGCCAAGCCAGTGTGAATGCCCTCCAGAAATGCATTGGTTTGTTGCATTTGGGCTACCAACCCCTGGATGGCATTCACAATAATTGACTGCCCAACACAGATGGATCGCAGGAGGTCAATAGCCACCTCACTCAGGCTAGCAGGTTTAACTGGGGCAGGGCCTGAGGTGCCTGGGGCAAAGGAGATGCCCACTCTCCTGGGTCAGCAGGCACGGGAAATTTGCTGAGGAGCTGGTGGGAGGGCAATGCTAATATGGGAGGTGGCAGCTGTACCTGTAGCTGGGGTGGGCACAGAGGTGTCCACCACAACCAGGGAATTTCCATTGGAGAAGGTATCCATGTCCGAACTGTCCCCTCCAGTCTTTACTGTGGTGCTTCCCTCGCCGTCCTTGCCACTGGTGCCCTCACCATCGATGGACTCTGCCTCCTGGGTCCTGTGGGATGCAGCTCCCTCCATCGCCGGTGCCTCTGCACCTCCGCCAGATGGTCCTAATGCATAAGGACACGATGACAAAACAAAAAGGGGGGCAAGAGACAAAGTATACACTTGGTCAATGGCGGCACCAACACCACCGTTGGCGTACACAACACACTCACACACAAGGAACAGCCCTACACACTAGGCAATGCACTACCATTTACAATGCTAGTCACGAGGCCAGGGACACATACCGCCAACTGCAGCATACCTGAGACCCACACATCCCTGCCAAGTAGTGGATGCCTACTAGCTAGGTTGTAGGAATTTCACATCAGAACCCTGTCCAACATGGGATCTACTCTGCAATGTCAGGCCTGGCCTAGGGGCGCCCACAGACACACATCCTCCACCCGGATCCCATCCCACCAGGCATAAGTAGTAATGAAGGGCACTGTACTCACCCCCTTGTTGTTGCTGTGATGCCCCCAGCGCACATCCAGCTCTGGATAGGCAGCCATCAGTATGCGGGCCATCAGAGAGGTCAGGGTTCGACAGACACCCCTTCCTCGTTGGGAGGCCATCCCCAGCTGGGCCTCCACCGTCATCCATGCCCAGCGTCTCAGGTCCTCCCACCGTTTCCGACAGTGGGTGCTCTGCCTGCCATAGACCCCCAGGGTCCGCACGTCTATGGCAATGGCATGCCATATACCATTCTTTTGATGGGTGCTGACCTACAGAGAAATACACACAGGGAAAGGTATTAGTCAGACTGTCCTGCGTGTTACATTCATGGCCCACCATGCCCTTTCCCATCCCCATTAGCACAGACATGCACCAGCATACATGCTGCATGCTACCCAGAGCCCATCCACCAACCCACCCACAAGAGGCCTTCACACACTGCACTCCATGCATTCACGCCCCATGCATTGCACTCACAGTTATTACAGTGGGCTGTGTCCTGTATTATATTTATTGACGTGTGACAATGCTTCCACTATGAAGAACTGAAATTTTCAAGCAAAACCGATAATATTTTGATGTTGCATATTTAGGCTTCAGAAACTTTTCCATAAAGTAATACCATGTCCTCACTTTTCTGCACAACACTTAGGCCCTCATTTCAACCCTGGCAAGCAGCGATGCCCTGGAGATTTCGACTCCCCTTACTGCCAGCCTGTCCATGATGCAGGGGCCCCCCAAGTCCCCTTACCGCCAGCCTTTCCATGGTGGTGAACACCACCATGTAAAGGCTGGCGGTAAGGGGACTCGGGGGGCCCCTGCACTGCCCATGCACTTGGCATGGGCAGTGCAGGGGCCCCCAGGCACAGCCCCATCGCGCAATCCACTGCCCGAATTAGGGGCAGTGGATTGTGTGACGGGTGCTGCTGGACCTTCCGTACCGCCACATTGTGGCCGGCTCCACTAGGAGCCGGCTGCAATGTTACATCCCTGCTCCCTGCTGGGCCAGCAGGCGGAAACTCTGTTTCCGTCCGCCGGCCCAGCGGGGATGTCCAAATGCGGCCGGTGGGCTGCAGGCCGCATAGGCAGCCGACTGGCGGTTAAATATTGGCCAGTGTTGAAATGAGGCTCTAAATGTACAATTATGATTATTTTGTAAGCTGTTTGTAAATCTCCTTGTGAAAACAGTGGACATTGCTTGAAGAACAACATGGGGTCATGTCCCATCGGATACACAGGAAGAGGATGTCAAAAAAGTAAGTTATAAACATATTTTACCTTACAGAATTCTCACAGTTTAAGGGTACATTTTTTTACATGGGAAATGCAGCCTATGCTAGGATTACTAATGACCTAATACTAAGACTTGCAAATATGCTTCCAGTGAGCATGTTACCTTGTCATAAAAGTGAAATGTGAGCAGTGAGGATATATCAGTGAGTGTAAGATTTAATTTAAGATTTTTGTGAATTGGTGTAATACCTTCAGTTTTTTAAGTATTGGAAATAGATTTTTCAGATGATCACAGTTTCAATAATTGCATCAAAAGACCTCTATGTAGTTTAATTTTGTTCCTGGAGGCAAATGCCTGTATCACTGTTTTTTAAATGATTATGATCTTCCACAGCCTTCTTGTCTGAAGTTGGTTTAACAGCTCAAGTTATACAATTAAAGCACTCAGGTATAGGTCAGGTGTAGTGAAGGGCAGGATGACCAAGATCAATAGTAAGCAACATGTTCACACTACATTTGCATGTATGTTACCAGATTAGACAGAGCACATATGATAACATCTGTCTTAACATTGTCTGAAAAGGTAAATTCTTTGTTTTATAGCATATCTGCTTGGTTTACAGTGATGATAATGTACAATATGATACAGCATTTTTGCTGAAATGTAACTGGAGGATGAGGTGGGGAAAACATTCTCAGCTACATTAGATTTTACAATTTCTTCCACCTAAAATAGATAATATTAACTTACATGAAACTAAGAGAATTTCTACAGGTTGATCTGAATAGCGTAAAAAGACTACTCATGATCAAGAAGATATTAAAAATCAGAAGATTGGATGTGCACAGTAAAATGAAAGAGACAATGTTAGTAACATAAAATGTTATTACAAATGTGTTTAGTTACTTATTTTTGTGTGTCATCTATTTTTACAGTACACTAATAGAAGTGGAAAAAGCAAGAGCATGAATAATAACTAAGAAATGTTGTACAAGTTCATCTACAAGAACCCAAGAATGTTCAATTCAAATTAAGACTGATGACACAGGAAGTCTCCCAAGAAGAACAAATATGAAAATGTGTTCAATTTTCAAGACACGAGAAGATGACAATATATCTTAGAGCTATAATGAAAGGTGTTCTCTGAAATGCAAAAGGAAACTTACACATCGAAATGCAGTTAGCTAGCAGGATTCATTTTAGAAGAAATGTCCCAGTCAGTGGGCCCGATTGACAAAAGTAAAATTACACTTTTGTATAAATTTACAACTACTTGGTATTCATACACAGATTTACTGGTAGTATCATAGTCTCTGCGCATTAAAGGACAAGACAGTTCTATCTTTTTATGTGCAGAGTCTTTGCACTCATAAAGATTTTACTCATAAATCCCTTTGTGAGCAGCAATCGTACACATACACAAATTTGTAAGTTTACCTTTGTCTTTGTAAATCAGACCAACTCAGTCTAGATAGTGGGCACGTTTTCAGGTCTCAAACATGATGTTAGACAATGGAAGCACTCATAATTGTACATATCCCAATATTAGTAGAGGAGTAGCTAAACACAGGAGGAAGCTCAAAATATTATTTCCAACTTCAAGAACATGGAACAGTGGCCTACTTTCAAGATCCAACAAAGTTCAATGTAATGTACAATTCATTCTATTCCATACTACATAGTGCATGGAATGGACACAATTTGCAAAAATAACTAAATTGGTCAAGAAAATAAACATGTTTGGAGTGGTTTTGAAACATTAAATCTGTTTCTTCAAATTATGTAATGTATTTAAACCATTTCTATTAAAGAAATTCAGTGGCATAAGGGGCTGGCTTGGAAGAAATGAGGCCACAGGAAACACAATTCCCAGGTCAGGTGTAACTAGGCATAATCATAATGGCATTGTTGCATTCTTAATAGAAAATAGACCTACAAGGTAAGAACAACAGAGCTATATGTAGTACTCACTTTGATAATAGGACACCCAATAAGCTAGGGGGCTGATTTACAGTGTGGTGGATGGCATACTCCATCACAAATGAGGTTTGCCTTCATTATCAAGGCCAAAAACTGCAATCAGAAATGACAGATACCCCACCTGCCACATTACAAGTGCATTATATCCAATAGCACTTGTTTTATGAAGTGCAGGACATCCACCATGTTTATCACTGAATATCCCATCTGCCAAACTCTAAATCAGACCCTTCGTCTGACACCTTCTACAAAGGTGAAATCAATACTCTGCTGACAACCATGTATCCGGAATTTCAATTCTTTGGTTTCTCATTGGTTTCTCATAAAAAGCTCAGATCAATCTCAGTGATCTTAAAACATTGTCCTGGAAACAATGATTGTCAATATTGGATTGATTAATATGGCAATACCGTTTAAGAAAAATAAGATTTACTATGAAATGTCAGATTTAGGCTTGATCTTGAAAAGTGTTTGAGGTGAACAGTGGCAGTATTGCCATTTAGTGGCTCAATTGTTGCTGTACAAATGCTGCTGAATAAAGCAGTGACATTAAACTTCAACACCTGTGATCTGGGGGGGAGGCTAAGGATGAAGCAGTGACCGGCTTGCTTGCTTCTTGTGGTACCACCATAAAAGGTTAATAGATGACTGCAGAGAATATTTCTCATCTGTTATGAGACGTTTTATTATTTTTAATCAGATGGGTGGTTTAGAGGTGGGTACTGCTGATATTACAATCAGCATACCTATCCCTGGAGTGTCCATAACCAACGGTATCTAAAAACCTTTCATTTAACATCATGTGATTGTTACAATGCTTGCTTCAATGAAATGGTGGGAGCAATAATAAATGTAAACACTGGAAGACTCATGCTTATCCCAGCCAGAAAGAAATATCCGATAACTTTACTTGATTTGAAGAATGTAAAATTAAATGTGTTAAATGGGGTTGAGGGGCTGTTTTACTTGGTGATCAATTCTGTTTCTAATTGTTGCAACAATCATCTCTATTAAGTTGACTACACCAGACTCTACCACTCACAGCCTTACTATGTTTTAAGCCAATGAAAAATGAGTAGTGCTGCCTGTATAGGTAACCATATTCACCCATCTTTGTGTTTTGCTGTCCCACCAGTATAAGACTAGGGACTGTAACAGTTACTCAAGAAATCTAATGCTCAATTAGTTCTAGATCCATATTAGTCCTAGATCAATATGGAAAAATAGAAGTGCCTGAATATGAATATTGGAAAATATGAGCTTTAGACTAATTTTATACTATTTTTGGATACGCAAACCAGGTACTCATCAAGTTTATTGCGTGGTTCTCAATGTCATAATTGATAGTATTTGAGGTTGGCCAGGAAGTTGGATGCACATGCTTGGATACAGTTAAAGTCTTGTCATGTTTGTTTGTGCCCTTATTCAACTGAGGGTATTATTTAACAGTTATGTAAGTGTAGTTTTGTATTTTAAACATATGTAATACCTTTATATGGCTTCTAGTGTTCTCAACAGTAAATGTTTTATTTCCATCAAGTTTATCTTTTTATGGAGTATAAAAACAAATATAGAACTGTGCCTAATAAATTCCTGAGACGGGCAGTATGTAATTGAGACACAGCCTTTAGTGTGTCTTTACTACCATATTTATATTTATATTACTATAGTAAACTTCATTTGTTTAAGCTGGTGCTGTTAACTTATTAATCATTAGCTTTCACATATGTCCTCAGAAACCTTGGAAGACAAACAAAAGAGTATAGAGAAGATGGAGAAGGTAAAGGAGGCGTTGGTGATCCTAAGCTATATTTACAAGTCATTCAAATTACATAAATAATGACTGTATAAGTTCTACATAAAGCAATGCATGGCAGCGTGTTAAGAATTTCAATCAGCACTTGAGTGGTATATCCTGTACGGCCAAAGGTGTATTGTCTATGTCAAACTTAACACATGTGATGAAACTCTCACCCAAATAGTCTTCATTCCTACAGTACTGCATAGAAAACATGTGAGATGTATGCCTGCCTGCTAGGTGAGTGGCTTGTTATAAGCCTTTTGTTGAATAAAGCAATTATCATTGCCTCTCCATACCTTCTACAATGGTTTTCCAATGAGAACAGCATGAAAGATGTTTACTACCTGGAGACGTAACTGTATCTGCAACTGATCACCCTAACACTAGACATGTATTAGGGTAAATTTAATTCCTTAAAACTGTCTCTGCCAAGTCACCAGACCTACATGACTAATAAAGATTAACTTTTCATATCTAATGTTTCATCATTCTTCTGCTTACAGCTATTAACCTTGCTAATACAAGCAAACCTCAACCTTGTTTTGTGGGTCTACTCAGTGTCAGAAATAGGGGCGAAGGAAATTTGGGCATGCATAATGGTGCTAGGATGTAGTTAAAGTCTTGTTAAGTTAATTTGTGTGCTACAAATCAACACATTCTTTACCTGTTGTTTATATGTTGTACGGCAGTTTACATTTTTTTATTTACTTTTATAAATTTTTATAGTGTTCTCAGTGGTTCATCATTTTATTATTCACCATGTCTGCCCCTTTGAGACATACACAAATAGATAGAAAAATATGTTAACTGTTCAATTAGAAAGGTTTTACACAAAGGCACAGGTTTCTACAATTATATTTATGCTATTACCACTGCAACTTTTCTTACCAGTTGCCCTTTTAGGATGTGTTCTTTTAATTCAAAAAGAGATGGGTGCCTCCTAAGCTTCTTACCCCCACAGAAACAGACAATGAAGTAAAGGCAAAGGAAGGGGAGAAAACACTGATGAGCCTGGGTTATATTCATCAGTCATAAATATTTAAAAAATAATGACCAAATGGGTAAGTAGTCCACTTTTTGCAGCCTGTAATTCTACCTAGAAACCTCAACATATATCACTGCCCTTCTGTAAGTTATCAAATTGAGTCCCCTTGAATAACTTGCACTTGTGTAGTGTAGCCTATTTTTTAATGTAGATTTTGCACGTTTGCTTAAAGTATTAGGCCTCTGTGCACCTTGTCCTAGATGCATTTTATTTAGCCTTGCACTGTTATTTTACAATAACCAGTTTCACGGTCTTGTTTTATTTTCTTCTATTACACTGTTTAGCTTACTTCAGCACTGGAGTTCTCAAACAATACATTCTTGCTCGCTCTGTGCTTCAGTCAAGGATACAGTCTGGTACATTGCTGATAGATGTGGTAGAAGTTTAGTCTTTAGGGTTCGTAGAAAGTACACATTCTTACTTAGGGATGTTTCTTAGAACACCAGCGTGTTAGTTCTAAAAACACTTCCTAGTCCTGGTACATGTAAGAGGGAGATTCCGACCAGGGAACCACAACTAGACGCTGACTGCCCTTTTGCAGATGCTGATCCCGATCACAGGCCTTTGCTCAGGTATGAGGGTTGATGTCCTCCCGGGGGAACCTGAAAGGCAGGCTTAGAGCTTAAGATGCTGTGCTCAAAATAGAACTTAGAAGAGAGAACGTAATCTAGTAGCACTATGATAGCGTTATTCTTATGTTTCACTCTCCTCGTTACTATTTCAATCCTACTTTGTTGTATGGTTCTGGTTATTGCGGCTCACGCCTTGTTATCTAAAATGGAGTCGTTTTATTAAACCAATCTTTAAAACTCAAACTGCCTTTGTCATTTATATGTGAGACCACATTGTGTATGAAAGAACTGGTTGGGATCTGAGTGACCACGACTTCCCTGGGAAGCCCTAAGATGTCATGTGCTCAGCTGCCCAATTGTCTCTTCCCTTTGGGAGAGATGAGGCACTGCTCGTTAGCCAGAGCTCAACCCGGATTTGGGGTGACAAGGGTCCTTCGCTGTGGGTTAGTCTTAGTCCCCCACACTGTGAACGATCCTGCCACCCAAAAATTCAGTAGTCTCATTAGGATAATGAGAGCCTACGCGACACCTGGACTCCATTGCTTCACCAAGTTAACTGGCTGCTTTAAAGACATACCTCAATTATGTACAACTGATTCTGGATTCTCTTTCTTACGATGCCTGTCAGTCCTCCCTTATAAGTAGATTGACTGCTCTTTTTCAAACATCTTTCACTTTAATTGTTTCTTCTCTATTTCTTGTCTTTTTTAATTTGAAGCTGGTCTCTTCATTCAGAAGCAGGCATTCTTTCTTCCATTTTCTTCACTTCTTGTTTCAAATCGCTCCTTATTAGTTAGAGTGCTCCTCATTAGTCATTATCATATAGTACTCCAGTGGGTATCTTACTGTACTCTCATGACCACCCACCTCCTTGTCATGTTTTCTGGTATGGTTTGTTTCTGCCACTATGGTCTGAGCATCCTGATGCGGTATAACAAGTCTGATGCCACCCACCCCCCTATTCACGGAATCATTGTTTAGCATGTGAAATGTTGTAAGGCAGAATGGGACATCTAAATGAATGATGACTGCATATTATGTACCACCTTATAGTCATATTAGGCGATCCTCAAAACAAAGCGCATAAGGTCTGTCTTTTAATTCTGTTATGCTCAATTGACTGTCACCTTCGAGTGGGAAACATTATGCCTTGCACACCTGCATTTAGATTATGTTGTGTTGCTTCTCTAATTGCCCATCATCCACTTGTCTCAGGCTCCTGTTGAGGCTCTCCATACATGATATGCCATCAAGCCTGTAACTTTGTATGCTAAGATATATCTCTTTTCCAACATGATTCTTCGTAAACTCTGTATGACAGGCCAAAGGCTCACCAGACCAATGAATTATGCATCTGGTACTCTTCAACAAAGGCAGTACGGCATCAAATCTCTTTCTTCATACTTGTGAAGGAAAAACATCATTTTTATGAATCAAAGGCTCCTTTTTAACTTGCCACCACACGGTGAAACACTACTCCCTCTGTGTGATAGGAAGAAGTGCCAGAGGCTCAAAGAAACCCTGCAGTCTTCCCTAACTTGCTGCCCCACCTCATCCATTTCATTCATCCAATTTGACTTTATTGCCCACAATATTTGTGTAAAGATTTGTAGGGAGTAACACTGATGTTTTCTTATTTAGTCACCTCATTACCTTTTCCATACCTTTACCAATTTTCTTTTTATGGTTTATTATTTTGGTCAAACAGTTCTTTTTATATTCTTTCTTTATATCAGTGATTCATACTATAAAAATGTATTGGTAGTTGTTGCCATGATGGAGGCAGATATAGGCATTCTGTGTTTGTATATCTTTTATGTGTACCGTTGATTGTGCACTATAGCTATTATTTGCTGATATATGCTAGTTAGATATTGTTGCCTATAACTTGATTTGTTTGCTTGTGCTTTAATTAATGTATACAAAAAAGTGATTGATGGAATGCTTGAATTAATGTCTGGGGTCATGGCACAGAAGGGCAAGGTCCTGTGCCCTACAAAGATTTCTCTTTGAAGTTTACCTACTTCACAGACAGAAATGGGTATAAGTACTGGACCTCTGGTACCACATAGTTAGAACATTTCTGGATGGAGGACTTTCTACAAGGAAGAAGAGCTGGATGCTGTAGGAGAGACTGCCACTCTGCCTGTTTCTTTGTTGTTCTGACCTGCATCTTGCTGCTTCTGTCCTTGGAGTGAAAGGACTGGACTTTGCTCTCTTTATCCTGCTATGCAAGGTTCTCCAAGGGCTTAAAATGAGCTTACCTTGTGTTAGGAAGTATCAGGGCCATCAAAGGCTTTACCTACCTGTACCTGGGCTCTCTTGCTGAGAGTCCTGACTCACCAAGTGGTACCAAGTCCAGTTCCTGGGACCTTGGAAGTGAGCTCTAGTACAACTAGGAAGAACCTAAACACATTGACTCTAGAGCGACTTTGGAACTGGCGCCACTCTCTAACTCCACCACAGCACCTGTGGCCCCGTTGTGTGATTGTGACACAACAAAGTCAATGCCTTGCATCTTGACCTGCTGGATTCATCAGTGCCTTGCTACCAACACCTCATCACCTCCCCTGCAACCATTAGGAACCAACACCTCACATCCCCTGCATAGCAGTAAGGAACCAATGCCTCACCTCCCCAGTAGCAGTAGGTAATTGACGCTGCACCAGCTGCAGCGATGCCGAACCTCCTTTAGCCTGTACAAATTTTTTGTTTCCTCATTGATTTCCAATGTACTGTACCTTGAGTTCTTGACCAGCCCACACTCCCTCGTAAATGGTGTTGGATTGCTGATCACGATGCTGAGATAGCCCCAGTTGGAGATATTGAGTTTCTAAACGTTTTGTCATTTTGGTCTTGTTTACTCAGATAAATAATGGCTATTTTTTTTAACTTATGTGGAGAACTTTGGTGGTATTTTCACAGGGTTTTTATGTATGTGAACAAATACTTTACACATTGAGATACGTCTGACTACTCGTGCCAAGCTACCAATGGGGTGAGGTCGGCTGTGTGACTCCCTTACCTTGACTACAGCCAGGGTCCTTATTTGGACAAGGTGCAAACCACTGCAACTAGAGACCCAATTTCTAACATTCTTCTTGAGCATAAGAATAGGGTAGGGTATACTATGACTGATGTTAATCTGGTTACTGCATGCTATCTGATACCCCAGATTATCAACTTTAAATTTGACAGAAGCATTTCCACAGTGATATGGACTTGATCCCATCCTATGATCAAGCTGGCTAATTTAAAAAGCATCTACACAAAGAGTGAATTCCACTTGATCAGGAGGTGTAATGTCTTATGACTCATAAACACTACCTGGCACAATGGTGGGAAGAAGTTCTCAGCAGAGGAGTCTTAGTTGGGGTATGCACAGCAACAGAGACCCAAAGGATGTCAGCTTTCAGAAGAGGAATATGCCCCATGGGATGCCTTGTCATGGATGTGGGCGGGTCTGATCAGGACTCTGGTTGGGACACCCCTTGAGGTCACTGAATATCCTAAAGAGGTAGTGTACTGGGGCAGAAGAGCATCTAAATGCATACACGGGACGGACAGCTATGGACAGGCACAGGAAAGTAAAAGCAGAGCAACCCTTGTGTGAAAAAACAGGAAACAGATTACTACTGGACAAACACGCTAGGGTTTTACACAGAGTAAGGTGCAGAACCTCCCACAGTGACAGGGAATGTCAATGCCTTTGTGCAGTTTGCTCTTACAGATAGTCACACTGCCAGCCTCATAGAAAGGAGGCAGCAGAAGTGATTCTGTCTCTGGAGCACAAACAAGGATAGTACTTACATACACAAGACATGCTCTTGTGGGTCCAGCTGGAAACACAGTGGCGATTCCTGAGAAAACAGCAATAGCACACTGTCACTGTTAGGCACGAAAGACAATGTATAACACTAGACAAGGATGGGGGCTAAAATTGCCTCCTGGAAACCAGGAGCCAACGCCAGTACAAAGGAGAACACTTATACACTGGTGAAGACTGATAGAACACTTACCAGACACAAATACAGAGAGGAAACAGAAACCGAAGGGACAAACTAAGAGACGGAGGCAGGAATTGGGAACAGGTTCAGGCTGAAGCAAAGGCAGGACTAGGACTGGAAAACAGGGCGCAAACTTCTGGCTGGGACAGACAGCGACAGGACTAGGAAACTGAGAGCAGGCTCTGGCTGGAACAGGCAAGGACAGGGCTGGAATACAGGGAGTAGGAATAAGCAGTAAACAGGACTGGGAAACAGAGAGCAGGTTCAGGCAGAAACAAGGCAGGAACAGGACAGAGAAACAGGGAGCAGGCTCTGGAAGAAACAGACAGGTACAAGGCTAAGAGACAGGGAGAAGACTCTGGCTGGAACAATCAGGAACAGGGCAGAGAAACAGGAAACAGTATCAAGCTGGAACAGAACAGGAACAAAACTGGAACACCATCCGATAAGGGGTCTGTAATACAAAGGAACCAAACTCCAATGCACGACGAAGGATCTTGAGGAAATGGTTGCTTATAAGCAGTTCCAAGCTGGGCTGCACAGGAGAGGTCTCAAGTGTATGTAGTTTCAGACACTTGCAAGTCCTGGAGGAGAGGATCCTGTGAAAAGGAGCAAATGGACTTCTCCCATAGAAAACAATGGGAAACACAATCTGGGGTTTCCTGACTACCAGGCTGTGCATTATGACATTTGCAGTCCCAGGAAGCAAATGTAGTACTACACAAGTATACCATGGCCAAAAGAGAAACAAACCAGAGTCAGCAAGGGACTCTAGATAACTGTTCAAGGTGATTCCCAGACTTCCGACAGTCCCCGTACAGCGCCCCATAGAGATGGGACGACCGAGCCGTAACACGCCTCACCAAATGTCTCTTCTGGCACTTGTACAGAGTAGGTACATAGGAATGATTGACAGATATTTAATCTGGAGGCACTGCTGGACTTGGCCATTTCGGCGCAGTCATCTCAAGACTTTTTTGCCTTACTCCTTCTATATTTTTTGTGAAATCATTTTTGTTGGACTTAGGATTCTGTGCACTTCACCACTGCTAACCACTGTTAAGTTGCTTATGCTCTCTCCTTGAAACATGTTAGTTTGGCTTATACCCAATTTGCATATTTATTTTACTTGTAAGACCCTGGTAAAATGGTACTACCTGAGCACAGGGCCTGTATATTAAAAATGCTAAAAGTGGGCTTGCAGCACTGACTGTGCCACCCACTTAAATAGCACTTTAAACATATTGCAGGCCTCCCATTGCACAGCCTGTGTGTAAAGTTTTAAACTGCCATTTTGACCTTGAAAAGAAAACCTTTTGCCAGACACAGCCTTCCTTTTTAATTCATATCTCACCCACGAAAGGCTCTGGACAGCCCACATAGCAGGGTGCAATCTATATAAAAGGCTCTACATGTACTTCTAAGTTTTAAAATTCAAAATCCTAACTTATGGATTTCAAATTGCAGTTCTGAAAATGACACTTTTAGAAACATGGCATGCTCTTTCATTAACCATTTGGTACCCACAGCCTGTCTCTGGTCACATGGCTAGGAGTAACTGATAGTTGGTCATTGTACATTCCTCCTAGACAGCTGTATACAGAGAGGGCCTTAGTTGTGCCTGGATGGGCCATCACTGGCTGGATTGGTGGGAGGAGCTGGGCCAAGCCCACTTACACTTGAATGTGCTGTGTCCTGTCTCCATACACAGGGCTGAAGAACCCCTGTAGTAAGTCTGAACCCAGGGTCAGGAAGGCAGAGCAGCTGTGCACTTCAAAGGCACGCCTCTAGAAGCTTCTCTCCACTTCAAGGGTACAACTGTGTATAAATACTGGATCTCAGACACCAACTTTATAGTACACTTATGGACCTGTATGAACTGCATCTTGTGAACCCAGAACCCCTGGGTGACTCCAAGGGCTAGTTGGCTGGCTTCCTCACTTGAGTCTGTTGGACAGAAGGCTCCAACAAGCTTGCACCTGTACCAAGTGATGACACCCAGTCCTGGAACCATGGAAGTGGACTTAAGGTGCTCTGCTAGACTGTAGATCCAGTGGAACTGCCGCATCTCCTCTGTTGTGCGGACCAACCCCGAGATTAACCAACTCCTCTCTGCTGTTGCATAAATTGGACCCATCACAAAGACCAGCAGTGCCACAATAACCCCCATTGCCTATAGAAATGCCACATCACCTTTAGAAATGCGACTTTGTGACGCATTCTCAGTGCAGGCTCTCACATTCCTCATTGAAGACAGCCTCGATAATGACATTGGATTCCGCACCACAGCCTTGCAGCTCCTTGGAATCAATGCATCCCCATGTCTGTGTGGCATACCCCCAACTCTGGATTCTCATCGCAGCCCTTGTCAATGGGATGTTTAACAATGACATAACAGGACCACTCAGCCATGATGCATCTTGGAACCAACACATTGCTTCAGCTGAGTGATGCATCTTCAATGTGGATCCTGCCAATAATCTGCAAACCAGGATTGAAGGTACTTTGTTCAATTGACCTAACTAGGTCCTGGTACCCGTCCCACACTCAATCATGGTCAACCTGAACTTGTGGCTTTGACCTGGTCCAGCATGACTAGGTATCCACAGTTGTCACTTTTTTCACCTTTTGGAGCTATTTTTACTAAAGTCTTTAAAATTCAGTATCTGTTTTACTGAATGTACTTTTGCTATTTTGGTCTTGATTTGTTTTTTTTTAAATATACTCTATTTTTCTAACTCTTTTGAGAGCTCATTTGTGGTGTATTGTTTTTTACTGTAAGGCTGTGCTGCTTTTTGCACATTCAACCCTACATTTTTGACTGATGCTGATATTTTTTTGACCCTGAGAGTGCACTTCTAACCAGAACTCAGTGCCAGTATTTTAACCGTATACAAATTGCATGTTGAATTGGACACATCCAATTGGCAAGACCTGACTTACTTATAAGTCTGTATTATCTGGTACCCAGGGCATGTAAGACATGTGTTCACTCAGGGCTGCAGCACTGTTTCTTCCAGCCTCTGTGTGACAATGTACAAAATGGCTCCTAGCCTGCCACTGTAAACTGAAAGGGCAATGCTTGCACTGCCAGTTTGACTTTACCATTTAAACCTGTGGCAAAGCCACACTATCTCTTAACATTGCATAAGTCTCCCCTAAAGAAGGCCTATGACATGGAGCAATATTTTGTTAAGTAAGACATACGTTTTTTAATATGTCTTGGCAGCCACATATCCAAATTGTATTTTTGTTGTGGGTAATGTTGGCAGCCCTATTGGCTAATATAGAGTTAGCATCTGGCATTCCCACCCACCAACCTTTGACTCAGACTATTAAACTGGGTAAGAGAGGTATCAAATTATTCATGGCATTAAATGTGACCTGATGTCCTGATCAACATTTTTGCCACTTTTAATGGTGAGCAACTTTTAGTAAGTTTCCACTCTGCGATCTGTATGTCCAGCAGCCTCACAAAGGCATGTCCATTCAGACAGATTCTGACCACCTCAGGAGATGTGTGAATGACTCTCAAGCACAGGAAATAAGGGTAGTGCTGCAGCAGCAAGATGTCACCGGGGAGGGGTGGGTTAGCCCAGAGGCGAGCTTCAAAGGGTAAGCCACCTTTCCTGGGCTACCTGGCCCAACAACCTTGAGCAGGATGTCTTTTGGTCCTATACTCAGCATAGAGAAAGGGCCAGAATGGGGAAACTCACCCCAAACCGGTTTGACTATGGGCATGTTGCCCTCAGGTAGCCACACCTCTAGGGTAGGCTACCATGCTCCTCATGACCGAGGAAGGGTCGTGCCATTATGAAAGGGGCAAAAATATGGCATTGTGTGATAGCCAGATGCCACACATCACAGGTATTTTGTCACTAGGTAGGAGGCCGTCCAGTAGCCCATTGGTTAGTGAACACATGGTCCCTTTGGGGCAATTTCTTGGGATAAATTTGGCATCCATGGCATGTTGACTCTCAGTTTTCGCTGGACTTGGAAGAAGGACAAGAAGGAGACCACTCTGCACCCATTAAAAGTGCAACTCAACTTCACCTGATACACTTTGGGCTAACGGAGTTTGGACTCGATTCTCGCTTGGGGAAAAGTTAGATCCCATCCCTAGTACAAAGCAGTGACTCCAAGGCCAGTTGACTGACCTCCGAGACTCACAATGGGGACATCAAACCTGGAAGAGCTCAAGTTGCATCTCTGTTAGCCACAGCAGAAGTCTTGCCACTACCGAACACAGGGCATCCCAAAGAACAATTTGGAGATACCCAGAGGTGCACTTGTGTCTGCTAGACCCATGAGTGTTGGTTGCAACCAGATTCATCACCCCAAGTGGACACCAGCCTCCAGCCTCTACCAAAGATTTGGATCTTGCCTACTGTGTTGCAAAAGAGCAAGGTCTGCATGTGCAGCCCTTGTAAACCCTGTAAAAAGTACTTCGTAGGATCCAGAGATCTGTGGGCAGAGTCTCCACCACTCACCTGTAGACTGTGGACCTGACCACTGGACTTCACCCCTGTGTACCGTACAGCATCAGGAGCATCAATTAGCATTTTCAGTCTGCATCCCTCAGCATCAGGTTCACACCATTGTTGTCTATGACGCTCCTCCTGCAAAGTTTGGATCTTGCTTTAAAAATGCTCTAGTGGCCAAGTAAATCCTCCAAAGTATATTTTCTGGTCCCCTAGACCCCTGTCCTGTCAGATTTGTTCACCCAACTTGGGCCAGAATGATCAAACTAGCTGTTTCAAACTTTTGAAAGGTTTCCAAACTTTTTGTTGGCCAATGCTTGTATGGGGTTGATTTAAAATGTATTTATTGCTTTTAAAATCTGTGTATTCTGAACCCTCTAATGGATTTTGGTGGTTAAGAACTCTAAAAATCCATAAAATTAAGCTCTATTTTTATAAGTTGGTGTTTTATTTCTTTAGTGTCATGTAACTTTCTTATTTCATTGTCTGGGTGCTGCTAAGAGGTTTACACATTTCTCCTTTGCTAGGCCGTACTGCTCGCAGCTAACCAGGGTTGAGCTTAGGGTAAGGTAAACATACCTGACTGGACCCAAGACAGTATTTTGAGAGTGTACTACATGATAAGGCTACCCAGTCATATCTTGTAGTACACCCAAATCCCTTCAGTAATTCTTTGAGATGTTACACATTGCCTCTGAGTTAAGCCTGACTGTGCTGTGCTAAGCTACCTGAGGGATGAGCATAGGTTAGTTTAGGGTTTACCTGTGACTTCACCCTGGGAAGAATTGTGGTTGCCTTTTGAGAAAGGTTTCAACCCCCACAACCAGTAACCCAATTCCTTACAGGCACATTAATGATTATTACCTGATTTATATGAGCTGTGATTGGAGGCAGTGGACACTGAAACAATACTAAGAAGTTCAACTGATACGGGTCACCTGTTTGAAGAAGGTTTGTTTCGAACATTAGATGTAACATGGGCAAAGCAAGGTGTAATAAGTGACAACATGCAAAGCTTCCTCAGAATTAAATAGAACTTGCCACTGTCTTATTAAACTGAATGAAATACAGCAGGTAAAGGAAACACATACAGGATATCAAATGTAGCCACTTTAGGCGTCCTTGGTAGGATGCCAATAGGATAAATATTCTGAAATGTTGCTTATTTAAGACTTGTAATAAGTTAAGCTTCTTTTCCAGATGTCAATTTTATTTAAAGTGATAAAACTCACTATCTGAGTGTTACCACAAATCTGTTAAATTGCAACCAGTTCAGAAATGTCTAGGCTGATACAAAGCAAAGTAATCACCACATTATCATATCATACATTCAGAGAGGTCTTGAGACAAAGTGAATGGAGTAGTTTTGGTCTGATAGCGAGTGCTTTTATTGCCCAAGGGATTCCTTCAGATCTTTGCAGCATAGATGGAAAAGCAAAAATGGTACACTCATGTCTGACTTTGTTGATTGAGAACAGTGCATTTAGTATCTGATTCATGTGTTGCTCTCTGTGAGTGCAAAATTGTACCCCCAAAAATGTTGACACCCCAAAATTTACCTCATTAGGTTCTCACATTGCATTGCAATTCTTGAAACTCATCATGGTGTGAGCAAATATATAATTTCCTTAGCAAATCAGAACACAAGAATAATAAGTTTAATTACCCTAACACATACCCACAATTTCAATCCCTTGAATAATTACTCAATACTTTCTATGCTAATGTAATCTGAAGATGTTTTACAAATGTGAACCATGACAATAAGACTTCCTCTCAGTGAATAGGTCCATAACAGGAATGGAAACAGATACTTGTTGCAACCTTACATTAGATCATCTAAAGTGCAGGAGGGAAAGCAGGATTGAGTGACCGAGATGTCATCCTTCTTGTCTAAAATGGTATTTTACACAAATAATTTGGCATAACTAAAACATATTAATGAACATACTTCTAGACATTTGTATTAAGAGAACTTATGTTAATACAGTGTCCATATGTACATTTGTGTAAAAAGGCATATTAATCATTGTTATCAATGCACAAAATGTAAACCAGAAAAAAAAAAGTTTTCCACATCACTACTTGCATTCAACAGATTTTACAACTTACATACTCACAAAGCCAATAAAGAAAATCTACTTTAGCTGGAAAATATCTATGTGTAACTAGTAAGTTAGCAGCCCAGGAATGCTATAGGGTTTTTGGCACCTCGAGCAAAAGGAAATGTTGATTTAATGCTACAACCTTACAACTGAACAGTCCTACAGCTCTCATCTTCAACCTAGCAATTACTTTTGACACTCGGAGGAAGATATATTACTTTAATTTTTGGAAATTGTGAGCCATGAAGCTTTCTGAGCTAGAGCTATAATCAGATAGCCATAATTTGACAGGAAGTCTCTTTTGAGTTAATATTTGTAGCCATGTTATGTAAGGGAAGCGTACATAGTGGATGCTTTCCATATTTATACATTTTAAGCATTAGGGTGCATTACAAAGAACAGTTTTAGATGGCTTTTAATGGGAGCAAGAAATAATCTATTGGCTTCATGTGTCATCTAACTTTATGGTGTTTTGGGAACGCACACCCCTCCAGCCAAATGTGTTTTATTGGGGACCAATCTCTTAGGACCTTTGTGCTGCCTATCTGGGGATTCAATCTGGGCTTTTCTTGTGTGTGTGTGTGTTTGTCTATGGGCTATATGTCACCCCACTTGTGATCTGCCAATTAGTTGCTAAAGGTGTAGGTCACAGGGTTAGCCTGACCACGTATTTATGTTGGGGTTGATAGGGAGGTCATGTTGGGTGGATTCGACAAAAGTGATCTATGCTTTTTATTATGCTGGCACCTATCAAGGTGTGCATTGGCATAACTTTAATACAAATTAACATCCCCATTCTAGTTAAAATTTCAACTACTTTATTCATCCCATACTTCATGACAGTCACATTATTTGAGTTTTGATGTGTTTCTGTTGTGTCTATTAATACTATCCCTAGTTACTTGCATTCTACCTAATTTGAGGACTCCATTTTTATAGCAGGAAACCCCCATTTGTGGGAAACAATACAAAAACAGCACAGGAATGAGAATTGACAACAATGACATGCACAGTCTGGTCTCCCACAGGGGTAGCAAGGAAAACCAATTTAAAAAAACAGTCCTGCTCAGGAGCACGTCCCTCCTTCTTCATGTTGGCTTCTAGACAATGCAGTGCTTGTATGACAAAAGTCAGTGTCCCATTGCCCACCCTCCATTGCAGTGAAGCCCAACACATACCGATATTGCATCACCATGAGTCGGAGGGTTCTTAGTTCTTTCTCAACAGTGTTTAGGTCGAGCACAGTTTTGTTGATAATTTTCAGTATTTTCCACCTCGTTAACTTCAACCAGTGGGCATTTGCTTTTGTTTGTAGAGTGAAGATGGGTATGGACCCTCCTGTGTTTACTTGAGTGTCAGTGAATAATCTAAACTCTTCAGGAGTCTCCTTGCACTGAGCCCAGCCAAAATAATCAACAGTTCTTTTCTCCTAAGTTGCTTTCTTCTGTAGCAGATGTTGGAACACCTTGTACAGGTCTTCTCCAGGGATTACCAGGGTTGGGGTATGCACAGTAACAGGGGAGCAGATGCCTTGCCAACCAGGGACAAGCTGAGCATAGGCATATTCTCCACACTGCCAATAAAAGTCCATTAGTGTTGAGATGTACAGTGCATGTCTGGTACGTGCAGTATTGCTCCACAATTCTCATTCATGCTGAGAGGTATCATCCCTTTGCCTTTCAAACACAAAGAATACAGTGAAGGTTTCCATACAATTAGGGGTTGCCCGTTCCCTTCCAACATTGTGCACCTATCTATTTCAGTATCTCAGGTTTCCCGACATGGGGTATCTATGCTCATATTTAATCCTCCCTTTTGAGTCCCATTTCCCCCTTTATCACTGAGGTGAAATGCCCTACACAGGAACTACAAGTCTGATGTACAATTGTTATTTTTAATGACTGCCTCAGACACACTATGGGCCAACCTGGGACCACAAACAGAGGCAGGAGCAGAAGTGTTTGTGCAGTGGTGCGGTCATTTTGCTACCTCCAAGCAACTCTTTTCTGGAAAGTCTTGGGCCAAACAGTATCCTCCCTTACAGTGCTCCACCTGTCCATCCTGTTTAGCTCATTTTGAATATCAATAGGCTCAGTATAAAGGTACAATGTGGTAGAATTGGTCTCATATTGAGTGACCTTTATTACTCCTCTGGGGTTCTACCCTACTAAGTTGTTAACTGGCCCTGATTCTACAAAGGTACAGGTGGATGAGACATTTAGCTTTCCCAGGGGCTACCTCCTGCGATAAATAAAGCCTATCTGCACCTACGGCATGTGGCATCAGTGAACAGACATAGCATGGTCTGGCTGAAATCTGGGCACCCACAACAGTCATGTGCAGATACCATATGTTGTGTAAGTGTGCACTGTGTAATACATGTGGAATACTAACATTAGGTTCAGTGTGATTGTAAGTGATGTGGGAGAGGACCCTGTGCAATCGCTGTAATAATGCCGAAGTAGGCTCTGTTTGACTAGGCAGATTTCTGGCTATGGATGGATGCGACCACACCCGTAATAAACAAAGGGTATACAATGATGCTAAAATATATAACTTTTGGAATTTTGTAGGTCTTGGGGTGGTTTTTTGGAGAAACATCTGCAGTGTTCTAGCAACTGGGGGTGTGTCTGTGATACAAGTGATGTCTTTGCTTAGTTAATAGATTTTGCATGTGAAAGGAAGGGGCGTGTCACAATTTTGGGGGCTTGTTGGTGTTTTGCAACGTACTTCAAGGACATGTGTATGCCCCTTTAATCCCTGCATGTGGCGTGCACTGAGGTTCTCCCTAATGGAGTTAGGTGTTTATGTCAATCCCCATTCTCTGAAAACTTAATTTTGGGCTACTTTTTGGGCTTCTGTTTGTTGGTGGCTGAACACTTCCCTAACTTTATATGTGAATATGTGAATGTGTTTTATTGGTATGCCAGAGAGGATCTGAGAGGTGCTCTATGACCCTTGTATGACTGGGATCAGGCCTATTGCATCCCCAGATGGTGTATGTGTGTGGGAGGTCCCATGTCATCTGACCTGCAGGCCAGGCACAGCGGTAAGTGTATCCATGTGCCTCACATGGGGCTGTGATGGTCATCTATAAAATCCCTCTCCCTCCCGGTACCCCCTCTCCTTGGATTCAGGATGTTTTAGTCCTGCTGCCCTGGCTGTGACAGGGACTTGTATCTGGTAACATGCTACTTGCCGTCTTGAAAGGACATGATCCACAAGCTTGAACGTTTGGAAGCCATTTGGGGGAGAGGAGGAGGCAGGGCATTTTGAATACAATGGGAATCAGGTGCCTGATCACAACTTGAGATTTGCCCAATACGGGTAATGAACTGAGGTGTTGATTGAATATTCCTACTGACCCGGTGCCAAGAAATGCTTTACAATCTGTCTGATTTTGTGTCTGTGATATAAAATTTAAGGGGTCTTCATCATCTGTGTGTGGAAAACCATGCTTTCAACACTGGCAAGTCACTTTTTTTGGAACTAAAAAGGGGGTCTCCACTGACCTAGACCACTGACCTGGTGGGTACTGATTTTTGAGTCTCTGGAATTGGGACCAGACACCATAGTCCCAGGCTAAGTGCCCCTGAATGGGGACCATTTGATCTGGTGGTTGGAACCCGCCCCAAAATGCCTTGGATGGGGGACTTCGGTGAGTGTTTTTATGGTCAGGAGCTGCCCTGTCCCCTTGTCAGACTGCCCCCCCCCCAGGGTGTGGCCAGTCAGCCCCACCCTGCGGGGTCAGGAGCAGAGTATGGTCTAGGCCCTTTCAGGCATCAGAATGGTGGATTCTAATGTGGATTCCTGATCTACAAAAATACAGCAACCCTGAGTTTTTCCTGAATGCAAGTAAAGACGTGAGTTTCTCCTCATGATGTGTCACTAGTCTTTATTGTTACAATGAGTTTTGGAGTGGGTATTAGGGAAATGTAACTCATTTGGAGCTTGAACTTACTGCATATTTGTGTTTTGAGAATGTGTAAATGCATTTCCTTCCCAGACAGTCAACCCTTCCTACCGTGGCCAGTCATTGCTGGGATGAGTTCCCTGTCTACTGAATGCAGGATGTATTTGGGTTGACCTGGGCTTGGTTTTGTGGATGGGTATTTTGCTGGGACTGGCCTAGCCTTTCCCCTCTCTACTCATGATACGTTTTTAAGCTGCAATGGTGGGCCATGTGGCCCATTCTGTAGCAATAGGAGCACTCAATGAGGTCTGATGGCTGCCAGCCTCGCTGACCTCTGCTGTTAGGACTGGGTGGAATCCCTTTTTGGTCCTGAGCAGAGCTCCCTTCAAGACTGGTGCCATCTGCATGCTTGTGGCCAACACAGCCCCCTCAAGGGTGGTCTTTTTAAATTAAAGTTGGACTAGGTTAGAGGTGTCTTTCTGAGTTTGCTCCTGCTTCTCTCTGTTCTTTTCCTGTTTCTTTCTATTGAAATGTAATATGTAGGTCTGAATATAGGCTTGGTGTCTAATCCTACTATGCTGTCAAGTCCACTTTGAATTTCTGTGGGTAGTCAATTTATGAGATTATTTTCGTAAAAGAATGCAACCTGTGAGCCCATGGCAGTCTATGGCTGCCCTTGTCTATTGTCCCCATCATTCCTACATTCACTATAGAAAGTCTGTCATGGTTCCCCCATGTTTCATACTCTCCACCATTAATCCTTCTATATCTAAGCAGTCAGGGTACATTTCCCTCAGGGCATTCCATATTTGGTGTGTGAAAGAGTTGAATGTGGCCCATCATGTTCAGTGTTAGCGTGACTGTTGGGATGAGGGCTTGAGAAAACACTGTGTTGATCTGTTCTCCAATGAGGCTGATGAGCAACCGCTTGACATCATCTATTGCTAGGTTTATTCCAGCAGTGTTTTTCTTAAAACATGAGATCCCTTTTCCTGCCCCATCCATCAATGGGGTAGTGCGGTCCTGAGCCCTTCTTTGTCCATCTGCGAGCATGGCACATAGATGGTGCCTGATGTGCCCTTTCGTAACAGCAGACATATTTTGGCTCTGAGCAACTCCATGGGTTTGTAATGTAGTGCTCCCATCTTCTTAGGTATTCCTGTATGTAGGTGAAGTTTCATTTGGGATCTCCCCCTTCATGCCGGATACAGTCTTCAATGATGACTATGTCCTCTGGGTCGAAGGATCCCCCCTCCAGCCAGGGTTTATTATACTGGCCCTCCCTATAGGTCCAGTGGGCCAGCAGGTGGCAAAATGGTCAGGCAAAGGCCTCATCTTCTTCTCTAGACACTATGGGGCATTTTTATAAGACAGTGGTGCATCAGCTATGATGCACCACCTTTCTTGCATCCCCCTGCTCCCCCTAACATTACCATGATAGCAGTGTTTACAATATAGTGCACCATGACGCACTTTAGCACAATAGTATCAACTTTTTGAAGCTATTATGGCACATTGGTTGACTAGCACCAAAAGTGATGGCGCTTGTCCAGAAATGCATGGGGAGGCTAATTGGAAAAAATGGGAGCATCACTTTAATGTCTGCCTTGGGTAGGCATTAAAAATGATAGGAAAAATGGTGTAGTGTAATCTCATAAATTGAACTATGCTATTTTTTTGGGACTCCTAGTGGGGGAACACCCCTCTTGTATACATTATGCCTGGCACAGGCATAATGTGCCCAAGTGATTGCACAGTGGTGCAATACTTGCATTGCACCACTTTGTAAATCTGGCATGGGGAAAAGGCCTCCTTGATGCTGCCTTAGTGTAAAAACAAATTATGTTAGGGAGGCACAAGGAAGTGCTAGGGGCTTGTAAATAAGCCCCTATACCCTTAGGGGTCAGTCTGTTTGAACTGTACGTTCGGGGGGGGGGAGCAGTGGATGCCTTTGTTGCTGCTTTCCTCCTGTGTATTTAAAGGTGACATTCTGCTTCTCCTATGCCTTAATTGGGTTTAGACTAGGCAACTCTGTTCTCTTATTTCTTGGCCAGCCCCTTTCCTACACTGACAGTCTGATGGGATTCGGGTCCCCAATAGGGATCATCCTTCTGGTTCTACTTCAAAGTCCTCTTTGTATGGAGCCCGGGACCTAGCTCTGCTCTTGCTTGGCCCTTCCCAGTTAAGAGCTCTCTCTCTCCTCTCAACCCATAGCTTTCGTCTAACTCCCACCTGGGCTGTGCCCTTCGCTCAGTGCTGTGTGCACTTCACTCTGGTGGGAGCGTACCTTCACGCCTACTTTCTGTCATCTCTTCTGCTGCCTGAGCATACTTTTGGGGAGTGTACCCTGCAGCTATCTCCTCGACGTTGGACCCTGGAAGGCTGGGAACATTTCCCTCCCCTCCACTAGTAGTGTCACCGTCCAGGATCGCTATGTACCCCCCAGGCACCTGAAAGCATTCTACTGGACAGTTTGGGGTGCAGGTACCTGCGCTACTGGGGTTTGAATGATGGAGCATGGCAGACGGGGGTGTTGCGCTGAGGGGAATCCTAGCAACAACATGGGCTGGGGTTGGCATCACCTCAGCGCTGGATCCAGCAGCTTGCTGCATGGTAGGGGTCTTCCAGGCCCCATAACCAGTGGATTGGTATAATCTAGTGGAGGAATGGCTGGCAGGTATCAGAGAGAGCTCCTCAGCGCCTGCATATGGTGAGGGAGGTGTGGAAACCTTGCTTGTGGATTCTCAGTGGCTGTGGGTCAGGGCCACCTCAAGGATGGCCCATAGTTCTAACAGTGCATCTCTTTTAGTTTTTTTCCCCCTACAAGTTTGGTCTGAATGTGTGCCCTCATGTGCACTCTTGTGTTGGTGTTGACGGTTTCTCCCTCTTGCTAGGGTTACGCATGTGCCTTAGTATGTGCTTGCCATTCACTGCAGTATTAATCTACTTTTTAGCCTGCACGGGGCTTGCATGTGGCCTAACAGCGAGTCCAAGATTGGTTGGGAACCTTTTTAGTAGATTGGTAATGTTCTAACTTCTAAAGTGTTGAATGATCTTAAATCCTACTCTTATCATGGGGAAATATTTACAAGGGATTACGCCAACAATAATTATTAGCTACGAGCTCAACTTTTAGACAAAGATGTATCAAACAGACTTTGCACAATACATAAAACAACATATATGAAGGGTCACAACCTGAAAGAAAGTGCAATGGTTAGTTTAAAACATTGTAAACCATTTTAGCAGTGAATGAACAGATATTCAATAAAACTTTATGAGAGAAAGATAGTGACTTCTTTATGCGCACTTCAAAAACACTGAACCAAATATAGCATTTCAACATAAAACATAGTTGCAACAGTTTATCTGAACCTTATTAAAAAAAAGTGCATCATTTGAAAAGCACAATAGAAATAGAAGAGAAATGAAAGGAAAAATTACTTACCCTCATTACAACCCTGACGGTCGGTGATAAAGTGGTGGTAATACCACCAACAAGCCAGTGGTTAAAAAAAAATGGAATTATGACCATGGTGGAAACCACCAACACAGACAGCCACTTTAGCACACCGACTGCCACGGCGGTAGCAACAAAGCACCGCAGCGGTAACCACCAACAGCCAGGCGGAAGGCAAGGTTCCGCCCACTGTATGATGAGACACCAATCCGCCTCCTTTTCCGGGGCAGTAGCAACGACATCAACAAGCCTGGTGGAAACACTGCACAGAAGGGAACCAACTCATCTCTGGAGACTCAAGGAAGAACCACGCCACCATGGAGCCTGAACTTCAGATCTTCCCCATGCTGGTCTACCTCCTCCTACACCAGGAATACCAACGCTAGCGACAATGACCACGGTGAGTACTACCGCCTAGCACACAGGGGAGGGGGGAGGAAAAAGAGAGTGACACCCACACGCAACACGCAACACCCCCACCCCAACACCATACACACAGTCAGATGCAATAAGAAAACAAATTGACCCGTACCCCTCAGGAATAATGCAAGGACAAAAGGAAGTGATTAAAGTGAGTGTAATAACATAATAATCCAAGAAAAAGTACTCAAAATTCAAAACAGTATTTACAGATAGACAAATGGAGGGACACTGCCGAGTCCATAATGCCCGTGGGCCACAGGGCCACATCACATAGGCCAAGGCCCCATCTTACTCTTGCATCAAATCAGAGAGAACACTGCTGGGGCATCAGGTCGAAAATACACAGACACCTCAGGAAGACGAGGAAGGGGGGGGCACCTCAGCCAGAAGATGGTACAACACCATTTGTCCTGGAGGGGGCTACATGCCCACTGCTTGGTCCTGGGGAGTGCAAAGCCACAGTCTCTCAAGTGGGGGGTTAGCCCACTGCTTGGCCCTGGTGATTGCAAAGCCACAGTCTCTCAAGTGGGGGGTTTGTCCACTGCTTGGTCTTGGGGAGTGCAAATCCACACTCTCTAGTGGATGGGTTCTCCACTGGTTCTGGAGGGGGCATTGTGCCCAGTGTGCTTCATCCTGGCAAGGATGGGGTGAGTGGATGCCTTCTTTCACTTGTTCTGGAGGGGGCATTGTGCCCAGTGTGCTTCATCCTGGCAAGGTTGGGGTGAGTGGATGGCTTCTTCCACTGGTTCTGGAGAGGGCATTGTGCCCAGTGTGCTTCATCCTTGCAAGGATAGGGTGAGTGGATGCCTTCTCCACTGGTTCTGGAGGGGGCCTTGTGTCCTGTGATGCAGATCTTTGGGAGTGCAAGGTCACAGTCTCTCATCTGGGTGTCAGACCCACAAAATTCATAGTGGGCAGGATGCATAACACTCCATGGAGGCAGGACTACAGTCCATTCACAGGTGGTGACGGCTGCACAGTGGTGGCAGTGCCGGTGCTGTCAGTGGTGGGAGGAGGCTCCAGCCCTTCCCCTGCAGCCTCGGACGGCTGCCCACTGGGTCTGCTTGCGCTGGCAGTGGTGCTGGTGGTGGTACAAGTGGCGGTGCTGATGGCGGTGCTGATGGCAGTGCTGGTGTTGGTGCTGCCAGTTGTGGTTGGAGGCTCCAGCCCTTCCCCTGAAGCCTCGGACAGCTGAACCGCCATGGTTGGTTTTCTGCTGCTGGGAGGGCAGTGCTGGTACGGGTGGTGGCAGCTGTACCTGTAGTTGGGGTAGGCACAGAACTGTCCGCCACCACCAGGGAGCTTCTATCGGAGGACGTTTCACTTTCAGAACTATCCCTTTTTGTCTTTGCCGTGGTGCTCCCCTCGCCCTCTGTCCCACTGGTGCCCTCACCGTTGGTGGTTTCGGCCTCCTGGGCCCTGTGGGATGCAGCTCCCTCCGGCCCCGGTGCCTCAGCTCCTCCGCCAAATGATGCTGATGCACACAAGGACAGGATGACAAACCAAAAAGGGGGGGAAGAGACAGAGGATACACTTGGTCAATGTCAGCAACAACACTACCATTGGCATACACAACACACAGGGGACAGCCCTACGCACTAGGCAATGCACTAACAGTCACAATGCTAGTCACTAGGCCAAGGACAGTAATACCTAATGCCAGTTGCAGCATACCAGAGACCCACGGAGCCCTGCCCAGTAGTGGATGCCCACTAGCTTGTTTGGAGGTGGACTTCATCAGCCCCTGCCCAACATGGAACCTACCCTGCAATGTCCGGCCTGGCCTAGGGTCACCAACAGGTGCACATCCCCCACCCAGAGACCACCCCAGCATGCACAAGTAGTATATTGTGAACTGTACTCACCCCGTTGTGTCTGCTGTGATGCCCTCAAGTGCCCATCCAGCTCTGTATAGGCCACTGCCAGTATGCAGAACATCAGGGGGGTTAGGGTTCGACGGGCACCCCTTACTCATTGGTAGGCCATCCCCAGCTGGGCCACTGCTGTCTTTCTTGTGCAGCATCTCAGGTCCTCCCACCGCTTGTGACAGTGGGTGCTCCTCCTGCAGTAGACCCCCATAGTCCGCACGTCCTTGGCGATGGCAAGCCATATTCCCTTTTTCTGGTGGGTGCTGACCTGCAGGCAAATAAACATAGAAAATGTATAAGTCATACCGTCCGGCCTGCTACACTGCCCACCATAGCCCTCCATCCCCTTATGCACAGACATTGCCCACCATACATGCAGTATGCTGCCCAGGACCCCTTAACCACCCCCCCTTACACAAGGCCCTCACACACAGCTCTCCATGCATTCATGCCCCATGCATTGTGCTCACAGTGTACTCACCTGTTGGTCTGGAGGCCCATACTGCATTAGGTACTGGGGTAGGACCCCATCCACTAGTCTCTCCAACTCCACAACAGTGAAGGCAGGGGCCCTTCCCCCAGTGACACGAGCCATGGTTGGTTCCAGACACAGGTCACAGCAGCACTTGCAGTGCAGGTCCTCTCCTGTTGAAGGTCAGGCAGCAAGTGAGTGAACAGATAGAAAATGGCAGTCACGTCCTGTGGCAGCACGCACCGTCACCGCAGGCGTACATCAACATTGGCTACTGTAACCCATAGTGCCCAATGTTAACCAATGAGGAGTTGCACAGCGGTACTCGACCACCTCCGGCAACGGCGCACAACTTCTGCAGCATTACCTCATTTCCACCTGTCCATCCACACAGGACAGGCGGCCCCCATTTCAGGGGGGCAGGCCATGGCACCTAACTGCGTCACAGCACAAATAGGCACATTTTGGGGATAAATGTCAACATACTGTTTCTGTCACAACATGCAATGCACTGTACATTTAGGAAATGTTACATACTGACCAAATGCTCATCGTTTTGCCCCCTAGATTACGACCGCTGCAGATGAATAGGAGATGGAGGCATCCCCCGTGTACAGGCCCCTGGTGGACTTGCCAACAATGGAGGACAGGCACATTATCCTCACCTACAGACTTGAGAGAGCCACAATCCGAGAGCTGTGTGCCCAATTGGCGCCAGACCTGATCTCAGCTTCCGTCACCCCGCTGGGATCCCCTCTCTTGTGCAAGTCCTATCTGTGCTTCATTTCTTGGCAACTGGCTCCTTCCAAGTGACAGTGAGCTTGGCGTCACGGATGTCACAGCTAATGTTCTAAATAGTGCTGACCAGGGAGTTGTCAGCCCTAATGATACACATACACAGCTACATTGTTTTCCCCCAGGTGGAGGATTTGGCCACAGTGAAAGCTGATATCTATGCAATGGGACATATCCCCAAAATCATTGGGGCAATAGATGGTACACATATTGCCTTTGCCCTCCCGGAGAAATGAACAGGTGTTCAGAAACCGAAAGAGCTTTCAGTCTATGAATGTGCAGATAGTGTGCCTGGTGGACCAGTACATCTCCCATGTGAATGCAAAGTATCCTGGGTCTGTGCATGATGCCTTTATCCTAAGGAAGAGTAGCTTCCCATATGAGATGGCTCAACTCCAGAGGCACTGGGTGTGGCTAATAGGTGAGCTCATGGTCCCCACCCAGTTGATGTTGATATAAGGGTGTGGTGTTAGCCCTAAGGGTTAGTGTCTGGCTAACTGGTATCCCTCGATATTTGCAGGTGACTGTGGTTACCCCAACCTCTCATGGCTACTGACCCCAGTGAGGAATCCCAGGACAAGGGAAGAGGAACGTAACATGGGCGAACAACAAGAATTATAGAGCGAACCTTTGGCCTCCTGAAGGCCAGATTCTGGTGCCTCCATCTAACAGGCGGTTTCCTGGGCTACTCACCCAAGAAGGTGTGCCAGATCATCGTGGCATGTTGCATGTTGCACAACCTTGCCTTACCTCACCAGGTGCCTTTTATGCAGGAGGATGAGGCTGGAGATGGGCGTGTGGCAGCAGTAGAGCCTGTGGAGAGGACCGAAGATGAGGCAGAGGATGAGGATATGGACAGCAGGATTGCAATCATTCGACAGTACTTCCAGTGACACACAGGTAAGACACTGTAACTTTACCTACCATTGCAGTTTTGTGTAGTAAATTTTAACTGGAAGGCTGATGTTCCCACTACTATGGCCACTTAATGTACCCTTTGACATTTCTATTCACAGATATCTGTGCTCCACTCTGGCTCCTGGTGTATTGACTGTAGCAAACTACAGGTCATACCTAAGTATACATTGAATTGCAATGTCTACAGATTGTGAAACAAATACATAGTTCAATCACTTGATCACTTGACAGACTCAATACTGTGCTTGCAAGTGGATGGGGTATTGCTATAGGATGGGGTGGTGGTGGAGTAGAGTCCAGGGTAGAGTCCAGTCTTTTTGTATCACAGATGCATTGTCCAAGGGGGCATAGGAAGTGGAGCAATGGCAGTTCAAGGTGGATAGGGTGACAGAATCGGACACAAGGGTGACATAAGGAGAGTCTTATTTCCTGGCGGGGATCTTGGCAATGTTCTCTGGCTTCTGCCTGGATTGCAAGGACCGTTTGCATGGTGTTTCTCCTTCTTCAGGGGGTGGGGTGCTGGTGGCCTGTTGTTCCTGGGGGCCTCCTGTCCACTAGAGTCAACGGAGGTGGAGGGCTGTTCATCAGTGTGGTTAGTGACAGGGGCCCGTTGGTGTGCCACTGCCTCCTCATGGTGTTGGCCATGTCTGCCAGCACCCCTACAATGGTGACCAGGGTGGTGTGGATGTCCCTCAGGTCCTCTCTGATCCCCAGGCATTGTCCCTCCTGCAACCGCTGGATCTCCTGCAACTTGGCCAGTATACGGCCCATCATCTCCTGGGAATGGTGGTGTGCTCCCAGGATGTTGGTGAGTGCCTTGTGGAGAGTCGGTTCCCTGGGTCTGTCTTCCCCCTGTCACACATCAGTCCTCCCAGGTTCCCTGTTGTCCTGTGCCTCTGTCCCCTGACCCCAGGTCCCTGATCATCTGTGTTTGTGGTGTGCCCTGGGGTCCCTGAAGTGGTGGACACACTGCTGATTGACGTGTCCTGGGGACAGAGGTATGGGTTCGCAGGGTGGGTGCTGTGGTGGTGCTTCCTTAGGGGGGAGGCTCTGCGGTGGTGTGGGGCTGTGCCTGGGTAACCGGCTGTCCGGAGGTCCCTGATGGGCCAGGTTGGTTATCCTGATCCAGGCGAGCAGAGTTGCTGTCATCACTGTGGGCCTCTTCTGTGGGGGGACTGGATGTTGCTGGCACCTCCTATCCAGTGACATTGGGTGTGGGACCTGTGGGGATGTAAATGCAGTGTTATTCTTTCTGTGTGTGACATCTTGTGCATGGGTGTGTTGCCCAGTATGGTTGTGATTGCCCTATCAGCTTTGCCTTGTGTGAGTAGTGATTTTATGGGCTAGGTGACTCTCTCTAGTATGCATGCTTTAGTGATGGGGGTCCATGCAGGGCTGTGAGTGATATTCATGCATTGGTGGTGCATGCAGAGCTTGTTATTTGGATGGGTGGGGTGTGATAGTGGGAAGTATGTGAGGTGATCGGGGTGAGGGTAGGTGTGGGTGGTGTGATGGCATGCAGGTAGGGGGGATGAAAGAAGTAAAGATTTGACTTATCAGAGTCCAGTCCTCCTGCTACTCCTGCCAGGCCCACAGGATGCATGATTGCCAAGACTTGCGCCTCCAATGTTGTAAGTTGTGAGCAGGAGGTGGGGGTCCACTGCCAGTCCTCTGTACAGCTATATGGTGTCTTGCAAGCAGGGAACGCACCTTCTCCCATAGGTCGTTCCATCTCTTCCTGATGTCATCCCTTGTTCTTTGATGCTGTCCCACGGCGTTCCCCCTGTCCACGATTCTCCGCCATAACTCCATCTTCCTAGCAATGGATGTCTGCTGCACCTGTGATCTGAATAGCTGTGGCTCTACCTGGATGATTTCCTCCACCATGACCCTTAGCTCCTCCTCTGAGAACCTGAGGTGTCTTTGAGGTGCCATGGGTGTAGTGTGTGTGGTGTGTGTGAGGGTGTGTGGGGTGATGTATTGGGGTGTGTGATGTGAGGTGCGTGGATGGTATATGGGTGATGGTTTTCTGTGGCTCTGGTTGTGTGGGTGCTCTTGCTGTATCACTCTCTACTGGCAAGTTTTGTTAGTCTTAAAGGGATGTGGGTAATGTGTGTGTTTTATAGAGTTGTGGGTGTGTGGGTATGGTGTGTGTATGGGTGTCAGGTGTGTGTAGTTTGAATTGACCAATGTAGTGTTGTTTTATTAGGTTGTGTTTATTTTGAGCACAGTTGAATGTCCGTCGCGGTGATATGTGAGTCATAATGCTGTGGGCATATTTCTGTTGGCGTAATGGTGTGGGTTTTGCTTCCGCCAGTTTATCACTGACCTTTGGGCTGGCGGACTTGTATGTGTGTCTGTATAGTGACGGATTACTATGTGTGGGTCATAATATGGGTAGCGGTCACGGTATGTTGGCGGCAGTCTGCATGGCGGTAAGCGGGACTTTCCACCAATGTCATAATGAGGGCCTATGTCTTTGTCCAAAAAAAAAACTTAGCCTTCTCCTAGCACATTCTGCCCGATGCAGAGGGGACCCTCTGAACGGTTCATGGGACTAAGTGAGCCAGATAGTCTGTCAATATCAGCTCAGGGTCAAAGATAGCAACAATTTACTCAGAAGAAGAAGGGACAGCTTAACAACTACGGGCCCTCCTTGGCCAAGCAAACGTTGCACCTAATGTTCAAGGTCCAAAATGTCCCTAGCGTCTGAATTGCACTATGTTTCACACCCAGGGGTTTAATGTACCATCTGTGGCACACCCAGTGGTCCAAGCGAATAATACTTCTCTGTTCTATCAGACACCACCATTGTTGAAGAGGCTGATAGTACTGGGAAAACTTTCATAGCCTAAAAACTAAGACTGGCTTTCTGACTCTATATTACACCAAGAGGCTATGCGTACCATTGGTGTCATTCCCTGTGGTCCAATCATTGAGGCCTCATCCCTATGTCACACTCAGAAATCAAATGTACCATCTGTATCTCGCCCACCGGTCCAAACGGAACCCTATACCACACCCAGGGTCATGTGTACCCTCTGTGTCTCGTCTTGCTGTCCAAGCAGCACCTTATATTACACCTAGGGTCATGTGTACCATCTGTGTTCTGCCCAGTGTTCTAAGCAGAACCCCATATCACACCCAGGGTCATGCATTCCATTTGTGTCTTGCCCAGTGGTCCAAGTGGATCCCTTTATCACCCAGGGTCATGTTACCATCTCTGTTTTACCCAGTAGTCCAAGCAGAGCATTAGTTTGTCATGCACCAAATGCTGGGACTAAAGATCAGATCTAGTCTCTTACCCAATGATAGCAGCTTCAGGATGGACCTCCACCCGCAAATTCAACAGACCTTTCAATCAACTGCAGTTCACCTCTCTTTGTTGTGCAAGTGTGAATCCATACAGGTAGGGTCCCCTTCCTTTGGCTGCAGTCTAGGCATGTAGGACCAATCTCTCCTGGCTGGTTCACCAAAAATGTTGGGTTTAGATAGAAAAAATGAAAGACAAAGGCATTTGACAAAGTAGGAACAGTCAGTTTATTGAAACGTTGCGACAGGGAGAATAGTACAGATTTAGGGTCTGATGACTGTCTCAAAGTTCATTAGTTCTGTGAAACATTTTGTACATTTTCTAGAGGTGCAATAAAACAATTGTATGCATTCTTTTCAGAAACGAATCCGGGCTCAATCATGAGGCTGTATATCTGACCATCTGATAAAGTGTGCATGTGGGTCATGACCTTAAGTGGACATATTGCGGACCAGTAGGTAACGTGTCCAGATGTCCGGCATGGGAGCACATGATCACTGCATGTAGTCTGTGTGCTGTGTTCTGATCGGCTGAGTGTTCCTCTATCTTTTGGAAACGTGCACCCCTCTGGCCAAATGTGTTTCTTTGGAGACCAATCATTTAGGACGTTTGTGATGTTGCTGCCTATCAGGGGAATTAATCTAGGCTTTTCCTGTTTGCATGTTTGTCTATGGGTAACGTGTCATCCCACCTATGATCTGTCAACCAGATGCTTAAGGCCTAGGTTTCAGGGCTTGCCTAACCACGTATTTCTTACTCTTGGTTGATAGGGAGGTCATGTCGGGTGGATTTGACAACAGTAATGCAAGTTTGTTGTTATGCTAACACATATCATGGCGTACGTTGACATCAGTTTTATGCATATTAGCAATAAATATTGTATTAGAAGAAACTTTAAGTAGAACAAGGTGTGAGGCAGACCCGATCTTCATCAATTATCAAAATTTAGGCCCTGCCAAACACAGTGTTGTCATCAATGATGTCATTTTAGATGACATTCATATCACATTAATGTTTTTTTTTATATCATACAAAATTTAATGAGTGATGAAATATGTGAGGTAATAAGCAGAGCATGGTGGGACCTGAGCAATTATCACTTCAGATAGCTTTAGTTTCAGTTCTTTTTTAGTTTAAATTGTAACATTTAACCTGACATTTTCAACTAAGTATTACATCGCCTTAGTCATTGTTTTTTTCTGAGAATTTCAATCTTTTTTATGTGTACTAAAATATTATAGCCTTATCTAAGTATAGCATCACTTTAAGCCTTGGAATTTTTAGCAAATTTCTAGGGTTTTTATAACATGAAGGAATATTTTATTACCGTACCTAACTAGACGTACACGTGCCACAAACAGTCTTTGATCGTGTGCAGCATGGGTTTAGGTGTAAGGCCTGAATTGAGCCCAAGCGCTGAATACAACTCCTTGCAGATAGCAAGCACCCACAACACTGTTGTCATCAGTGGTGTTATTTCATATGTTGCAGTAATGAGAAACTCAAAGAAACACACCCTCTTCAATCTCATCTAAACATTCATCTTGGTACAGTATTTTATACAACCAAATCACCCTTAAGACTACATGTGCAGTTTAGCCTTCTCAACATCATCAGCAATCCAATGTAAACCACCCATACCTATGGACTAGGCCACCCAGTTTACCTCTCAATCTCCTAACATGCTTGTGACCGGGCCGCCCCGGGCAACAGCGGGGAACCGGCAGAAACGGAACCGCTACGGCCGCGTTCCCAGGTTCCCCTGGAAACGCGTCCGCAACGAGGCCAGCGTCCTGAGGTTGCCTCGGCAACCTCCGGTGACGAGGAGGCTCCGGATTGGCCACCAGGCGGCCAAAAGACGGAAGCTCCGGTCGAGAGGGAGAGAGCCGGGAAGGAAGAGAGGAAGGAGAACGACGGCGGCGACGGCGAACCTAAGGAGGAAAAGAGAGACGGCGACAAGGACATCGGACGAGGACCCCAGTGGCCTGGAAGCGGCGGAACCCGAACCCAGAGGAACAGCGCCCGACCGGAAGCAGGGGAGACCAGCCCAGACCGACGAGAGGACCTCCACAGAGCCAGCCACGACCCTGGAGGGTCGTGGCTCTACAAGGTACGGTCCTTCTGGACAAACCGAGGGGCACAATAAAAGGGGAGAAACGCTGGGGAAGGGAGGGAGGCAGGGTGAGGGGAGGGAGGAGAGAAGGGCACTTTAGAGAGCACCGGGAGAGCACAAAAGGGTAAAGTACGGAATATACACAAGCCCTGAAGTCCTCACTGGCACCTATATCACACATAAAACCCCCCCCCTCCTTAAACCTTTTCCCCAGTAAAACATATAAGTAGAAGACGTGGTATAAGGCGTCCGTTCCACTCACCAGCGGTATGTGTTCCCTTTTTCTTGTATGTCACATCCGGGACCTGATGAGGACGATCCGGTACGCCACCTAGAGAAAAGGAAGAAAAGGGACACAGATTAGAAGGAAGATATTCACCACTCCAGAGAAGAAACTGGCGCTAAACGTCGTACTGACTTTTCATCAGTTCTTATTTCAAATTACTAATAAATACTTACCTCAAAACCCCAAATTTACCTCTCCTGAGTGTCTATACTGTGGGGACTGTTTACAGTGGTGTCAGAAGTGGGATCTTGTTTCTAATCCCTCTCCATAAAACAGTCCAGACAGTATACACAATGAGTGAGAGTCCATCGTTAGAGACCGTGATTAAGCAACTAGCGGAAGGGCAAAGACACTTACAACTAGTATGGGAGGCCCAACAGAGAGAGGCCAAAGAAGACCGAGAAACCTTACAATCTGCTCTGAAGAGCCAGGCGACCATACTGGCGAACAACCAGTTAGTCCATGAAAGTGCGATGAAAAAACTAACGGAGACTATCGCCGCTAGTAAGGTACATCCGAATGTACCTAGTTCCGTATTACAGAAGTATCAGGAGGGAGAGGATCCGGAGTCCTTTTTCACCAACTTTGAACGGGTAGCCTCCTCCGCCCTATGGCCAGAAGATAAATGGGGACAATATGTGGCCCCCCTGCTCACCGGTCTCTTACAATCAGCATATGAAGCCGCTAACCCAGGTGGTGTCAACCCCTATCAAGACATAAAAACAAGTATACTAGAAAGGGTGGGTCACGACACAGAATATTACAGGATGAGATTTCGTAAAGTCAAATGGGGCACCAACGAAGATCCTAGAACCTTTTATTTTCGTGTGAAGGATCTAGCATTAAAATGGTTAGGCCATATTGGAGATAGTCGGGAGGAAGTCATCAAAACCATTATACTGGAACAATATCTAGATGGTCTACCTCCATCCACAAAACACTGGATAAGACAACACCCAAAAGTGGATACTGAGACGGCCATCGATCTGGCCTGTGCTTTTCATCGATCCACCGATGTCAGAAACTGTCCCACGCGAAGTATCATTAAACCAGTTCTACCGACCCCAAAGACATTTGTAAAAAGTCCACCCGACTATCTAGTACCACGTAGGATTCCTGAAGGCCCGCCTACCATGGGACCCCAATGTTATAGTTGTGGCGAATGGGGACACATCGCACGTATGTGTCCCCAGAAACAAGAAATGGGAGAACCAATGGAGATAGGGATGACAAGGCGAAGGGTGTTATGTACTGGGAAGGGCGCCCTAAAATTTAAAATGATGATACAAGTGGACGGGAAAAGTGTATATGCCCTGGTTGACTCCGGCTGCAGCCAATCAGTAATTAGGAAAGACTTGATAAATCATGATATAGAAGAGAAACAATGGGTATCTATATGTTGCATACACGGGGACAAGGCCCAGTATCCTATACAGGTACTCCAGATCAGGTGGGGACCCTATCAGGACTTCCTCCCAGTGGGGATAATGCCCCGGTTAATCGAGGAATGTATCATTGGGACAGACTACATCCACTTCCAAGAACTATTAGACTACGTCAGAGATAGCAAACAAACTAAGGATTGGTGGGGAGAGGCACCTTTTTCAGAGAGTGATATTGAGTGTCCGCTATATCGTAGAAAGTTGTCACGAAGAGAGAAACGACAGGGAAAAGGGGACTATCGGAAGACGAAAGGTGACAACACCTATGGAGAGATAGTGGCAGAAATTCATGAAGTTCCTAGTACTTTTGTCCAACAACAGAGAGAGGACCCCTCCCTTAACAATGCCTGGAGGTCGGCAGTAACAGAGGAGACAGAAGAGGTGGGTCCCTACTTTATAGTGCAAAAAAACTTATTATATCGGGTTACTACCACACGACGGGGAGAACGTAAACGCCAACTTCTGGTACCTACCCACTATCGGGAACATGTTCTTACACTAGCTCATAATCACCCAGGGGGAGGACACTTTGGGAGAGAAAACACCGAGGAATATTTGCTCAGAAGGTTTTATTGGCCTGGAGTGTACGCCCACATACGTAGGTATTGCGCCCAATGTCCCCGTTGTCAGTTAACCGAACCTAGTCGGCCTAGGAAGGCGCCTCTCCTACCCCTTCCCATCATCGATATCCCGTTCAAAAGAATAGGGATGGATCTAGTGGGACCTTTGATTCCTTCGTCAAAAGGACACACCTACATCTTAGTCATTGTAGATTATGCTACACGATACCCAGAGGCCATTCCCCTGACTAGTATGACAACCAAGACAGTGGCCCAAGCTATGATTAACGTATTTTCTCGTCTTGGGTTTCCACATGAAATCCTCACGGACCAGGGGACCCCTTTTATGTCCACCTTAATGAAACAAGTGTGTAAAACATTGGGGATAGCTCAGATCAGAACCTCCGTCTACCATCCTCAAACGGACGGATTAGTCGAAAGATATAATCGAACCATTAAAACCCTGCTGAGAAAGACTATCAATGAGACAGGGAAGGATTGGGATCAAAAGTTACCCCTAGTGTTGTACGCCATACGGACACATGAGCAAGCATCCACGGGGCATAGCCCCTTTGAGTTGGTCTTCGGACGCCAACCTCGGTCCCTTTTAGACATGGCGGTAGAATCCTGGGAGGCCGAGGCTGAGGAAGCAGGGACTCCTTTGTTAGAATATGCGGAAAAATTGAGGAACCACCTACACAGCTTATGGACCGACGTACACGCAAACCTGGAACAGGCCCAACAAACACAAAAGTCCTATTATGACAAAGGAAGTAAACTACGGGTTTTCCAACCCGAGGACCAGGTCCTAATAATGAGACCCACCTCCGACCATAAACTCCTGGCCAAATGGCAGGGCCCATATCGAGTAATCAAAGCAGTTTCCCCTGTCACCTACCTTATCGAAATATCCTCCCGTCCAATAAAAACACAAATATATCATGTAAACCTGCTAAAAAAATGGGAGACCCCCGCACAACCTGAACGTTCCGTAGAAATGGGTCAGTTTGTGTGTCCCGACAAGACCCTAGATATCGAGTTCTACCCTACCAACCCCGATACTGAAAGTACCCTACCCATAGTAGACGATACTTTACCTGAAGGGCAAAAGCAACAAGCCCTTAAGGTTTTAAAACAATGGCAACCACTCTTTTCAGAGAAACCAGGAAAGACGTTTTTAATTCACCATAATATACGCACAAGCTCCGGGCAGATCACCAGAGAACGCCCGTATCGTATTCCAGAAGCTAGAAAACACATAATCGAAGAAGAAATCAAAACAATGTTATCCCTAGGGGTCATCGAACCGTCCACTAGTCCCTGGTGTTCACCGGTTGTCCTAGTACCGAAGCCTGATGGTAGCGTCAGGTTTTGCATAGATTTCCGCAAACTTAACTCAAACTCCCTATTCGACACCTATCCCATCCCTAGGGTGGACGATGTTCTCGAAAAACTAGGGAAAGCAAAATACATGTCTACTATCGACCTAACTAAAGGGTATTGGCAGATTCCCTTAGCTCCTCCAGATAGAGAAAAAACAGCTTTTTCTACCCAGTCCGGGTTATATCAATTCACAGTACTGCCTTTTGGGCTTCATGGAGCCCCTGCAACCTTTCAGAGGTTGATGGATAGGATTCTAAAACCCTATCCTGCATTCTCCGCTGCGTATCTCGATGATGTAGTCGTATTTAGTGAAACATGGGAGGACCACTTAATACACCTACAGAGAATATTCAAAGCCCTTCAAACTGCTGGTTTGACGGCCAATCCCAAGAAATGTGTGATAGGTAAAACCGACATCTCCTATTTGGGATATCGGATTAATCAGGGTACACTACAACCTCAAAATGGGAAGGTGGATGCCATTTTACATGCCCCTCTTCCACACACGAAAAAGGAATTACGCTCCTTTTTAGGATTAGTGGGCTATTATCGGCGCTTCATTCCACATTACTCCACCTTAGCAGCACCTCTTACGGACCTACTCACTAAACGATATCCCAATCGACTTTTGCCTTTTTCGGAGACGCAAAACGCGAGTTTTGAACAGTTGAGAGTTTCCTTAACCTCCGATCCCATCCTGCACTGCCCAGATTTTACGAAGCCGTTTCACCTCTACACTGACGCATCGGATGTTGGGCTTGGAGGGGTTCTGACTCAGCCAGATAGCGAGGGGCTTGACCATCCGGTGGTCTACATCAGTAGAAAACTGTTTTCCCGGGAACGTAACTATCCAATTATAGAGAGAGAGTGCTTGGCTATCAAGTGGGCCATTGACTGTTTGCAGTACTATCTCCTAGGGCGGCCGTTTATACTATTCACGGATCACGCTCCTCTTACGTGGCTGGCTGCGCATAAAGATTCTAACTCCAGGATACTGCGATGGTTCCTTGAACTGCAACCATTCTCCTTTCAGGTTCGGCACGTCCCTGGATCTCACCAGGCCCCCGCTGATTATCTGTCCCGATTTCCTCTGTCTTCGCCTGTCCTGGAGCAGGACAGTTCTTGGGGAAGGGTGTGTGACCGGGCCGCCCCGGGCAACAGCGGGGAACCGGCAGAAACGGAACCGCTACGGCCGCGTTCCCAGGTTCCCCTGGAAACGCGTCCGCAACGAGGCCAGCGTCCTGAGGTTGCCTCGGCAACCTCCGGTGACGAGGAGGCTCCGGATTGGCCACCAGGCGGCCAAAAGACGGAAGCTCCGGTCGAGAGGGAGAGAGCCGGGAAGGAAGAGAGGAAGGAGAACGACGGCGGCGACGGCGAACCTAAGGAGGAAAAGAGAGACGGCGACAAGGACATCGGACGAGGACCCCAGTGGCCTGGAAGCGGCGGAACCCGAACCCAGAGGAACAGCGCCCGACCGGAAGCAGGGGAGACCAGCCCAGACCGACGAGAGGACCTCCACAGAGCCAGCCACGACCCTGGAGGGTCGTGGCTCTACAAGGTACGGTCCTTCTGGACAAACCGAGGGGCACAATAAAAGGGGAGAAACGCTGGGGAAGGGAGGGAGGCAGGGTGAGGGGAGGGAGGAGAGAAGGGCACTTTAGAGAGCACCGAGAGAGCACAAAAGGGTAAAGTACGGAATATACACAAGCCCTGAAGTCCTCACTGGCACCTATATCACACATAAACCCCCCCCCCCTCCTTAAACCTTTTCCCCAGTAAAACATATAAGTAGAAGACGTGGTATAAGGCGTCCGTTCCACTCACCAGCGGTATGTGTTCCCTTTTTCTTGTATGTCACATCCGGGACCTGATGAGGACGATCCGGTACGCCACCTAGAGAAAAGGAAGAAAAGGGACACAGATTAGAAGGAAGATATTCACCACTCCAGAGAAGAAACTGGCGCTAAACGTCGTACTGACTTTTCATCAGTTCTTATTTCAAATTACTAATAAATACTTACCTCAAAACCCCAAATTTACCTCTCCTGAGTGTCTATACTGTGGGGACTGTTTACAATGCTATTTCCCACTATCTGCAACACAGACATTCCACTTCATCTAAAGGCCTTCAGGTCAGGACAAGGACTTAATTGATCAATGTTCATATCCCCTCTGAACTTTGCCTACCCAGTATGGCCACATCACTTTCTTGAGTCAACCTCCCACACAGCACAAATTTTTAAAAAAACAAGAGACCCTTTCAAACCTCATCGACACACTTATCATCTTACAAAAACAAACACACTCCAAAGACTTTGTAAACCTTGTCTGCTCAATACTACCAACAATTCAACAAAAAACACCCATATCTCCAGACTGAACCAACCACTATCTCCCTGCTGAGGTCCTATCAACAAACCATGTTCAACATTGTAGGAGGCTGGACTGGCTTGTAGTGAGTACCAAGGGGTACTTGCACCTTGCACCAGGCCCAGTTATCCCTTATTAGTGTATAGGGTGTCTAGCAGCTTAGGCTGATAGATAATGGTCGCTTAGCAGAGCAGCTTAGGCTGAACTAGGAGACGTGTGAAGCTACTACAGTACCACTTAGTGTCATATGCACAATATCATAAGAAAACACAATACACAGTTATACTAAAAATAAAGGTACTTTAATTTTATGACAATATGCCAAAGTATCTTAGAGTGTACCCTCAGTGAGAGGATAGGAAATATACACAAGATATATATACACAATAGCAAAAATATGCAGTATAGTCTTAGAAAACAGTGCAAACAATGTATAGTTACAATAGGATGCAATGGGGAAACATAGGGATAGGGGCAACACAAACCATATACTCCAAAAGTGGAACGCGAACCACGAATGGACCCCAAACCTATGTGACCTTGTAGAGGGTCGCTGGGACTATTAGAAAATAGTGAGAGTTAGAAAAATAACCCTCCCCAAGACCCTGAAAAGTGAGTGCAAAGTGCACCAAAGTTCCCCTAAGGACAAAGAAGTCGTGTTAGAGGAATAATGCAGGAAAGACACAAACCAACAATGCAACAACTGTGGATTTCCAATCTAGGGTACCTGTGGAACAAGGGGACCAAGTCCAAAAGTCACAAGCAAGTCGGAGATGGGCAAATGCCCAGGAAATGCCAGCTGTGGGTGCAAAGAAGCTTCTACTGGACAGAAGAAGCTGAGGTTTCTGCAGGAACAAAAAGGGCTAGAGACTTCCCCTTTGGTGGACGGATCCCTCTCACCGTGGAAAGTCGTGCAGAAGTGTTTTCCCGCCGAAAGAATGCCAACAAGCCTTGCTAGCTGCAAATCGTGCAGTTAGCATTTTTGGACGCTGCTGTAGCCCAGGAGGGACCAGGAGGTCGCAAATTGGACCAGGAGAGAGAGGGGACGTCAAGCAAGACAAGAAGTCCTCTCAGCAGCAGGTAGCACCCAGAGAAGTGCCAGAAACAGGCACTACGAGGATGCGTGAAACGGTGCTCACCCGAAGTCGCACAAAGGAGTCCCACGTCGCCGGAGACCAACTTAGAAAGTCGTGCAATGCAGGTTAGAGTGCTGTGGACCCAGGCTTGGCTGTGCACAAAGGATTTCCGCCGGAAGTGCACAGGGGCCGGAGTAGCTGCAAAAGTCACGGTTCCCAGCAATGCAGCCCAGCGAGGTGAGGCAAGTACTTACCTCCACCAAACTTGGACTGAAGAGTCACTGGACTGTGGGGGTCACATGGACAGAGTCGCTGGATTCGAGGGACCTCGCTCGTCGTGCTGAGAGGAGACCCAAGGTACCGGTAATGCAGCTTTTTGGTGCCTGCGGTTGCAGGGGGAAGATTCCGTTGACCCACGGGAGATTTCTTCGGAGCTTCTGGTGCAGAGAGGAGGGAGACTACCCCCACAGCATGCACAAGCAGGAAAACAGTCGAGAAGGCGGCAGGATCAGCGTTACAGAGTTGCAGTAGTCGTCTTTGCTACTATGTTGCAGGTTTGCAGGCTTCCAGCGTGGTCAGCAGTCGATTCCTTGGCAGAAGGTGAAGAGAGAGATGCAGAGGAACTCAGATGAGCTCTTGCATTCGTTATCTAAAGTTTCCCCAGAGACAGAGACCCTAAATAGCCAGAAAAGAGGGTTTGGCTACCTAGGAGAGAGGATAGGCTACTAACACCTGAAGGAGCCTATCAGAAGGAGTCTCTGACGTCACCTGGTGGCACTGGCCACTCAGAGCAGTCCAGTGTGCCAGCAGCACCTCTGTTTCCAAGATGGCAGAGGTCTGGAGCACACTGGAGGAGCTCTGGACACCTCCCAGGGGAGGTGCAGGTCAGGGGAGTGGTCACTCCCCTTTCCTTTGTCCAGTTTCGCGCCAGAGCAGGGCTAAGGGGTCCCCTGAACCGGTGTAGGCTGGCTTATGCAGAATTGGGCACATCTGTGCCCAAGAAAGCATTTCCAGAGGCTGGGGGAGGCTACTCCTCCCCTGCCTTCACACCATTTTCCAAAGGGAGAGGGTGTAACACCCTCTCTCAGAGGAAGTCCTTTGTTCTGCCATCCTGGGCCAGGCCTGGCTGGACCCCAGGAGGGAAGATGCCTGTCTGAGGGGTTGGCAGCAGCTGCAGTGAAACCCCAGGAAGGGCAGTTTGGCAGTACCAGGGTCTGTGCTACAGACCACTGGGATCATGGGATTGTGCCAACTATGCCAGGATGGCATAGAGGGGTCAATTCCATGATCATAGACATGTTACATGGCCATATTCGGAGTTACCATTGTGAAGCTACATATAGGTAGTGACCTATATGTAGTGCACGCGTGTAATGGTGTCCCCGCACTCACAAAGTCAGGGAAATTGGCCCTGAACAATGTGGGGGCACCTTGGCTAGTGCCAGGGTGCCCTCACACTAAGTAACTTTGCACCTAACCTTTACCAGGTAAAGGTTAGACATATAGGTGACTTATAAGTTACTTAAGTGCAGTGTAAAATGGCTGTGAAATAACGTGGACGTTATTTCACTCAGGCTGCAGTGGCAGGCCTGTGTAAGAATTGTCAGAGCTCCCTATGGGTGGCAAAAGAGATGCTGCAGCCCATAGGGATCTCCTGGAACCCCAATACCCTGGGTATCTCAGTACCATATACTAGGGAATTATAAGGGTGTTCCAGTAAGCCAATGTAAATTGGTAAAAATGGTTACTAGCCTGTTAGTGACAATTTGGAAAGAAATGAGAGAGCATAACCACTGAGGTTCTGATTAGCAGAGCCTCAGTGAGACAGTTAGTCACTACACAGGTAACACATTCAGGCACACTTATGAGCACTGGGGCCCTGGGTTACCAGGGTCCCAGTGACACATACAACTAAAACAACATATATACAGTGAAAAATGGGGGTAACATGCCAGGCAAGATGGTACTTTCCTACAAACATAAAGAAGACCAAACCTTCAGATCACTTTAAAGACTTTCCCCTATGTAACCTAATGCTCGAACTAATCTCTCACCCTAACAACTCCATGTCTGATGTCAAATCCCTATTAAGTAATTAAACATATTTTTGGAAATTAATGATCCACATCCCAAGTGCAAGTAAAAGCCTTAAAAACCTGTTACTCCAAAGAACATGACAAAATGAAATGATCCATCTTTACACAGGAAGGAAAAAGGAACAAACATAGAACATTTGATAACTTCATGATACTGAATTCCTTGAGTGCAATACACAGACAGCTCATTACACTAAGTACTATAGCAACAAAACCAATTAAGTCACCAACTCAAGCAGAACACTTTTTGCAATATTCAAGAACTGCATGATCTCCCTGCTAGACCCATTGGACCCTTGTCCTACATCAAAGCTCTTTCTGGGAAAGCTCTTTGACCTCTTCTCACTGCTGTCAATTTCTCTTTCAGTCAAGGCATTTTTTCCTTAAATTCTCAAGAAAGGGAAAGACCATATCCTCTCACTCTTAAAGAAACTTACACTAGACTTTGATTACTTCTCAAACTACCAGCCCATTACTTACACACCATTCATTGGCAAGGTCATTGAACAAACAATAAATGTTCAACTCCAAAGTCACATCAATGCTTACCATCTCCCACATAACTACTAGTAGGGATTCAGATCATGCTGAAGCAGGCAGAGCACTAATTTACACATTGTCAATAATACCCACCTGGCCACATAATAAAATGAAATAATCTATTGATATTGCCGGAACTCTGAGCTGTATTTGACAAAATTGACATTCACATCCTCATATACAACCTGGAGTCACAAATGAAAATCACCAGCAATGCCCTTCACTGTTTCCTTTCTTACCTTTCCAACAAATATCAGTTTGTTCATGTAATCCCTTCCAGATCTCAACAGATCTCAATCATCTGCGGAGTATCACAGGTTTCTTTACTATCTCATATCATCTTCAAACTCTACATAGAGTTGCTTGCTGTTTTACTCAGAGATAACAGCATGACGATTCCCCAAAGTGCTGATGACACACAGCTCTATGTGAAAGTTTTGAATGCATTAATGCTTACATATCATATAGACCTGGATATCCAGAACTTAAACAGAAGCTCAACATGACCAAGACTAAATTCCTGTTATTTGCTGAGCACAACAAACAAGAAACTGTACTAACTTGACTCAATAATATGAACACTGATTGCTTCAGACCCAAACGTTCACCAAATGCCAAGTCACCGGACACCAAGTACACTGTAAAGAAACACAGTGCCTGTAAACAAAGACAGCTTGTTGCCAGTTCTCACTTTAGAAAACAGTGAAACAGTTTCTTCTGGAAGGCAACTTTAGAACTGCTGCTCAAATTCTCATACCCTCTCTTGAACACCCTGCTTCATTGCCTCCCATACTGTGCACTGGCATACTTTAGGGACATGCTATGGTCTGTAGCATGTCTCATACAGAGCCTGAAGCAATAAGATCACATCATCTTTCATCCTAATAGAATTCCATTGGCTCCCCTAGCAGGCCTGAAACATCTTCAAAACAAGCAGCATCAATTACAAGGCCACCCTGACCAGCACCCCAACTTATCTTGCAGGACACAATCAAACTGAGGACTCAAACATGTAAAAAAGAAAAGAAAAGACAGCAGGCCTTTTCTTTCTATGTACCTAGTATCTGGAACAACATCCCTGTATTCATCAGGGCTAGCCCAGAGCTACTTTAGGAAAGAGTTGAAAACTCACCTCTTTAAGAGCACTACATAACAATGCATTAGCAGTCCACAGCTTGCAGTTGACCCTGTTCAGCAATTTGCTGGCTTGTGGCTTGGTCCATTTTGTTATGTTATTTCGATTTGTAGAGCACAACTAATCACCTGTGAGGGTAGCCAGGCTCTAAGCAGAAATATAGGCCTTCTGGAGCTCTTAGTCAAATAACCAGGTCTTTAGATTTCTCTGAAAGTCGAGAAGTGACAGAGACAACCTTATGTGTTGCTAGAGGTCAATCCAGGACTTAGGTAACATTAAAAAAAAAAAACCTCAAAAACAGATTTTGTGGCTGCAGGAAATTGATGCAAGGGAAAGAGATGCTGAGCATAGCGGTCGGGACAGCTGGTATAATTGAAGGCAGTTGTCGAGGTATGCAGGTCCGGCATTGTTTAGGATTTTATTTGTTTGAGTGAGTAGCATGAAGTGGCATCCTTTCTGTATGGGTAGCCAGTGGAGCTCTAGGAGGCAAGGGGATGATATGAGTGATGTGGGGAATGTCCAGGATGAGTATGGCAGCAACATTCTGGGTTGTTTGGAGCCTTTAAATAAGTTGGTTTGAGATGCTGGCCAGAGTGCGTTGCCATAGTCAAATTAAGTAGTTATGAGTCCATCCTTTGTGTGTTGGGAGCCACTTGAAGATCTCGTGGAGTATTCTTAGTATGAGGAAACAGGGTGAGGACCAAGGGTTGACCTCTTTGGTCATTTCTAGTTTGTTGTCTATGATGATCCTGAACTTTCTTGCATGGTTTGTAGGTGTAGGTCCTAAATCTGCTGGCCACCAGGAGGAGCCCCATGGGGAGCTCTTGTTTCCAAATATCAGGATTTCTGTTTTGTATTTGTGGAGTTTCAAGCAGTTCTCCTTCATCAGTGTGGCCACATTGATCACACAGGTTGTGAAATTAGTTCTGGTGGTTTTTTTTCTGTTGGTGATGGAGAGGATAAGCTTGGTGTAATTAGCATACAAGACCATGTTGATCTCATAGGCTCTGATGATGCAGGTGAGGGGCATCATGTAGTCTCTGAAGAGCGTAGCGCTGAGGGAAAATCCCTGGCTGGTTTGGTAGATGAGCTACTTGAGTTCAGAGGTGTATGAGTGGAGACTGACACATTGGGCTCTGTTAGAGAGGAAGGAGGTGATCATTCTGAGGGCAGGGCCTTGGATTCCAGAGTAGTGGAGCATTGAGATGAGGGTGGCATGAGATATGGTACTGAATGTTGCTTAGAGGTCGAGAAAGATAAGGGCAGTTCATTGCCCTCTGTCCATGATGGTCCTGATGTTGTCAGTAGCTGCTGTGAGGGTGGATTCCAGGCTGTGCTTCCTGTGGAATCCTGACTGATTGGTGTCTCGGAGGTGGTTCTGTTCAATGTGGGAAGGGATTTGCATGTTGATTGCTTTCCCCATGACCCTGGATGGGGAAGGCTGGAGAGAGATGTGATTGCAGTTGCTGAGCTCTTTGTAGTCACTGTATGGTTTCTTCAGGAGGGCTTTTACTTCAGTGTGTTTTCAGTTGTGAGGGGTGGTGTTGCTGTGGATAGATGTGTTGATGATGGTTGTGAGGAAGTTGCTAATTAGGGTTCTTCCTAGGTTGTAGATGTGGTCTATGCAAGAGTTTGTGCGTGCATCAAAGTGAATGTGAAACCGACGCACACCTCCCCGTTTTCCACACATCTCCTCTGCAGTCCCTTGCGAATAATTTGGACGCAAACCAGGTACTTTGTGCTTGCATGAGACACATTGCTTTTAGGAACTTAAGACTCTTTTTGTCATTTTCTAAAGTGATATTACAACGTGAATTTATCAAATCTTGAACATTTGGACATGCATTTAATCAGGTAAATATTCTACATTCTTCTAAACCCGTGTGGTGTATTTTTGTGGTATTTATACTGTGTTATTGCATGATTTATTGCACAAATACTTTACAATTGCCTTTTAAGTTAAGCCTGAATGCTCAGTGCCAAGCTACCAGAGGGTGGGCACAGGATAATTTGGATTGTGTGTGACTTATCCTGACTGGAGAGAGGGTCCTTGCTTGGACAGGGGGTAACCTGACTGCCAATAAAAGATCCAATTTCTAACATTGGTAATCAGTGGTGAAGATAGGACCTGTGTTTGTGCAGTAACATACAATAGCTACGCGTACACTACCTATCCACAGTTAAAGGTCAGTTGTTTTTTCCTTTTTTCTCTCCAGTGGTCATTTTTTCAAAGTTGAATCCCACCTCTCCTTCGTAAACGTGGAACTTTGTGCTGTGCCTGTGATACCTTAGAACAGATTGGGACTGGATCCCAGCTTCACAGAGGACTACAACGAGTCAAACCTTGTCCCCATTGAAACCTTCACCAAGACTGAGCTGAGGGAGCTTTGCAAAAAGAGGGCGCTAGCTGTGTCAAAGAGATCCACTAAGCAGGAACTGCAGGATACCTTTGTATCCTTTGAGGAAGCACGCTGGGAAGAGGAACAAGTGGCAAAGGACCAAATGGATGTTTGCCCTGAGAAGGATAATGAGGAGGGGCAGAACAATTCCTTAGCAGTCGCCCAGGAGGAGAAATGGGAACCCACAGAGGGTAAGTACCTTTATGGATAATATGTGGGAAGCAGTGTCTCCTCCTATTCTCTGTCCCCTGAGGAGCTTAGTGACAGGCTGAGAGGGACATTAGGCTGCAGCTAGCTCAACTGGCTGCAGAGGAGAGAAGAGCCGAAGATGAAAAAGCCCAGGCAGAGGAGAGGAGAGCTGGGGCCTGTGAGGGCATTAGCAGAAAGAAAAATCTAGTTGGCTCATGAACTGAGTCTGAAGGAACTGGACTTAAAAGCACCGCAAGTAGAGTCCAGTGGTGGCAGTAAAACTACAACGTCTTGTGCTGAGAAAGAGTTCAATTCACCCAGAGATTTGGTACCTGACTTCAGGGAGTGGGATGACATAGACAAGTGGTTTGAGGTGCATGAGGTTGCGAGAAAGTAGCTTCTTTCTAGCATGGCTACCCCCATTTCTTAGCCTGTTTGTCATTGTTTGTCAGTGTGTTTTTACTATCTCCCTGGGATCCTGCTAGCCAGGAACCCAGTGCTCATATGTTAAACCTTATTTGTCAGTGTGTTTTTACTGTCTTACTGGGATCCTGCTAGCCAGGACCAACTGCTCATAGTTTGAGGCCTATATGTGTTGACAGAATGCTTGACTGCGTCACTGGAGTTCTATGTTCTCTCTGTGTACCAACTTTGTCACTTTAGTTTATTGACTCCATATTCCTATTGTGATTGTCACACTGGACCCCCCCTTATAAGTCTTTAGTATACGGTTCCTCGGTACCCAGGACATTGGTGTTCCAGGAGATCCTTATGGGCTGCAGCATTTCTTTTCCCAACCATAAGGAGCTCATGCAAACCTTTCTTCAGGACTGCCACTGCAGCCTGAGTGAAATAGTGCACACACTATTTCACAGCCATTTTTCACTACACCAGGTAACTTATAAGTGACCTATATGTCTAACCTTCATTTACTGAAGGCCAGGTGCAAAGTTACTGTGTGTCAGGGCACCCCTCACATTGTCCAGGGCCAATTCCCCGTACTTCGTGAGTACGGGGATACCATTATAAGCGTGCACTACATATATGTCTATATATATATGGAGCTTCACAATGGTAACTCGAATATAGCCATGTGAGGTGTCTAAGAATGTGAAATTGAACCTCCAATTCAAATCTGGTATTTGGGGCCAATTCCATGCACCCTGGGGGCTCCACACATGGAGCCCCAGTACTGCCAAACAAGCTTTCTGAGGTTTTCATTGCAGCCCGAGCTGCTGCCACCTCACAGATAGGTTTCTGTCCTCCTGGGGATTGAGCAGCTCAATCACAGGAAGGCAGAAGAATGCATTTCCTTCAGAAGAGGGGTGTTACACCCTCTCACATTGGAAATAGGTGTTACAGGCATGTGAGGGATATCCTCTCAGAGCCTCTGGAAATGCTTTGAAGGGCAAAAACTATGCCCTCCTTGCATAATCCAGTCTACACCGGTTCAGGGACCCTCAGTCCCTGCTCTGGCACAAAACTGGACAAAGGAAAGGGGAGTGACTACTCTCCTGTCTACCATCACCCCAAGGGTGGTGCCCAGAGCTCCTTCCGAGTGTTTCTGGCGTAAGCCATCTTGAATTCCAAGACGTCAGGACCCTCTGGGAGCATCTGAGTGGCTAGTGCCAGCAGGTGACATCAGAGACCCCTCCTGATTGTTGCACACGTGGGCAGGTAGCCAATGCCCCTCTCAGGGGTATTTAGGGTCTCTCCTCTTGGTTTTTCCTCAGATTTGGTTTGCAAGATTCCTGCAGGACTCCTCTGCATCTTCTGCTTCAGCTTCTGAACATCGAATCAACCGCAGACTGCTCAAGGAACCATGGTAATTGCAACAAAGTATCCAGGAAGGCTCCTGTGACCTACAACTTCAGCTCCAGCCAGCAACTGCAGCAGTTTCCAAGGTGTGCTCACTCTGAGGACTGCCTTTCTTTACCCTGCCCCAAAAGAACCGAAGGAATCCCCTGTGGAGTGATGGAGTTACTTCCCTGCTTCAGCAGGCACCTCTCTGTGACTGCAATCAGTACTCTGGAACTCCTCTCCTGTCAACGAGTGTGATCCCTGGAACACAGGTGGTGGACCAAAGCGACCCTGACTGTCCAAAGGTCCAGCTGTCCAAATTTGGTGGAGGTAAGAGCTTGCCTCCCCATGCAGCAACAGTACCCCTGTGCACCACATCTTCTGCAGTTCCTTGGGCTTCTGTGCACTTCTTACAAAAGTTCTTCATGTACAGAGTAGCTCAGGTCCCCAGGACTACATCCTGCGACACGTAGCTCTGTGAATTGTTCTTAGGCGGCGTGGGATCCTCCTGTGTAGTGCTGCGACCACCGCACATTGCAACTCCTTTGTCCCCATGTCCTGGGACTCCTGTGGAAGCTGCCTGGCCCTCTGAGGGATTTCTGAAGTGCTGAGAGCCCCCACTGTCTCCTCAGTCTGAGTTGAGACCCACAGGTCCCTCCTGGGTCTGGGCAGCTCCTCTTTGATGCAAAACGTGTACTTCCGTGACCCAAGCCTTGTTAGCGGAATCCAGCGATGCAAACAGCCTACATCCAACAACTTGACGTGAGACATCTCTTGCACCAAGCAGGAAAACGCAGCTATCTCCTTTGGTGCATTTCTGTACTTTTCTTCCAACCGGAGAATCCACTTTTGCACTTTCTTCCAGGTGGGCAAGGGCTTCTGTTCTTCTTGGACTCTTCATCGACGTCTGGACTTGGTCTCCTCTCTCCACAGTTCTTCAGGTCCAGGAATCCATTGTTGGTTGCTTGCAGTCTTGCTTGGTTCTTGCATAATTGTGGTGTGTTCTGAGGAAACTTGCTGTACTTTATTCCTGCTTTCCTGCGCTCTAGGGCGGGGTACTTTACTTGCCTTTGGTGTTTTCCTACACTTCCAGCGCCCCTCTTCACACTACACTTGCCTGGGGGGAATTCAACATTCACATTTTACTATTTTAGTATATGGTTTGTGTTGCCATAGGCCTCTTGCAATCTATTGTATTTTATACTGTTTGCACTATTCTATGACTGTTTAATTACCTGATTTCGGTTACTAGTGTATATATTGTGTATAGTACTTACCCCCAGAAGGAGTATTGCTTCTAAGATATTTTGGGATTTCTGCCACTAAAAGAAAGTACCTTTATTTTTGGTAACACTGAGTATTATCTTTTATTATGTATAAGTACTGTGTGACCATAGCGACATTGCAAGAGCTTTCTATGTCTCCTAGTTCAGCCTTGGCTGCTCTGCTACAGCTACACCTAGACAGCCTAAGCTGTTAAAAACTCTGGCTACATTTCACTAATAAGGGATAACTGGAGCTGGTATAAGGTGTAAATATCTTAGGTACCCACTACAAACCAGGCAAACCTCCTACAGAGGTCACTCTAGTAGCGCACAGGATCCCTAAGGAGTATTGGAGGCTCTCCCATGGAGGCATATACCTGGTAATTGGAAGGATGCCCTTGTAGTCCTAGATAGGAAAGACAGATTGAAGTATCCACCCATGAAGGAGACCCTTGTCAAGAAGTATGGCATCACCCCAGAAGAGTGCAGGTTGAGATCAGGGGCAGTAGGAAACTGGATCACCAGTTATGGGGGGATTTTGTGGGACACTTTTGCAAGGCACTGGAAGGCTGGGTGAAGGGTAGTATGGTAAACACTTTTGAGGAGCTGTACAATTTGATGGAGAGAGAGCATATGTTCAGTCACTGTTTTCCATGTCTATGCCAACACCTGGTTGATTGTAAGTTCTTTGACCCCAGGGAACTTGCAAAGGAGCCAGACCTCTGGGTGAGTACCAGATTGCCTGAAAAGACAATTGGGAGTGATCCTAAGGAGAGTGGTTCAGGTTCCCCTCAACAGAATGGAGGGACGGTACACAGTGACCCAGATAGGTCCCATAATGGAAAGGGGGGAAAAGGGTCCCATGTCCCTTCTAAAGGTAGGAGGAGAGGTAGGGGTGGGCAGAGGCCCAGGGTACCCTATTTCCAGCCCCGGTGCTTGGACTGTTCCCACAGGGGACCCAAGCAGGGTATCCTAGTCTGCACCGAGAGACCATCCGATGATGGGAGCTCCACAGTGTCAGGAGAAGTGAGAGACGTGACCCCTAAGGGCACCCTGCCAGTTCAGTTGTCTAGCACTACCACTCGCCAGAGGAGGGTACAGAAGCCCAGATGTAGGGGCAAGGTGAGGAAGGACTCAACCTTGTACTCTGTTCTGCCCCAGGGTTCAGACCCTGGGATGATTGACCAGTGGCAGGGTACCACCCCTGACTTGGTGGGAGGTAGAGTGGAGAAGGGGTACAAGACCCCTGGGGCTACTGCCCCCCCCCCATTCTGAGATGCCTCAGGAGCCCCACTGGAGCTCCCTGCCAGCCTCATGGCTGGAGGAGTCAACCAAAGATCCCTCTCAGGGCCTCCACTTACTAGTAGATGGTCTGGGGCCTGGCTCCTGACACTGACAGCTGTCAGTGGGCTTTTTTGGTTGCTGTCCTTATGGACAGAGTTTTCACTGGTTTGGAGACAGAAGTCAGACCCAAGGAGTGGCACCGGCGACATCACTATGTTGCCCATGGTGGTACTGTCTGCCTACTGGGATACATCTGTGAGCAAATTAAAGCTAGGACCTTCACAGATCGGGTCCTGAAGTGAGGAGAAGGGCTCTCCATGGGTCAGTTTCATGGCCCCAGTGAGTATAGACAGAGGAGCCTCACTGAGTTAAGGAAGGCGTAGAACTGGAAAGTGCCCCAGCAGTAGTGGGCCATTGTTCATGTTCTAACGCTGTAAGCAGGGAACTCCATCAGAGTGCTGATTAGCCTACCCTGGTTTTAGACTGGAAGGGAGATATGTTGGAAATGGCCTTTCTGCAGGGTCACCCCCAAATGTTTTGCCTTCCTCCTTCTCTTTCTCTGACCTCATTTTTGCTGTCATTAGGACTCCGCGCACTTTACTACTGCTAATCAGTGCTAAAGTACATATGCTCTCTCCCTAAAACATGGTGACATTGGCTCATACCCAACTGGCAAATTGAATGTACTTGTAACTCCCTAGCAAAATGCATTACATGTGCCCAGGGCCGGTAAATTAAATACTACTATTGGGCCTGCAGCACTGGTTGTGCCACCAACCCAAATAGCCCTTAACCATGTCTCAGGTCTGCCATTGCAGGGCCTGTGTGTGCAGTTTCACTGCCACTTCGACTTGGCATTTAAAAGTAATTGCTGAGCCTCAAACTCCCCTTTTTCTACCTACAAGTCACACCTAAGGTAGGCCCTAGGTGGCCTATAGGGCAGGGTGCTATGTAGGTAAAAGGTATTGCATGAACATGTACTATATGTAGTGTAAAACTTGGTGGGGTCAGAGACCCAGTTTATATACACAAAATGACTTGGAAGAGGAGGGGAGACTTCAAAGAGTGGTTTAGAAGTGCACACGGTCCCCTTTCAGTACAGTCCAGTCTGCCAGGGTCCCAGTAGGGGGTTTGGCAGTCCATTGTGTGAGGGCAGGCCACTGTCTTTTGAAATCTAAGTGTCAGGCCCTCCACCTTTCCAGCCCAGGAAGACCCATTCAATATGCAGATGAGTGCATGTGTGAATGAGCATCCTGTGTTTATGGTTGTCTGGGTGAAATGCTGTCAACCACCCCAGCCCAGACGTTGATTGCACACAGGCTGTAAGGCACATATGGTTTTTAAGTGCAGAGAAATGCTCACTTTCTAAAAGTGGCATTTCTAAAATAGCAATATAAAATCCAACCTCACTAATAGGCAGGATTTTGTATTACCATTCTGGCCATAATAAATATGCCCTGGATACCCCTTTCTGACTGATCAGAATCTACCATTCAAAAAGTGTATGAGGCCAGTCCAATAGCTAGTCTATGAAAGGAGCAGGCCTCACAGTAGTAGAAAACAAATTTAGGAGTTTTTCACCACCAGGACACATAAAATACATATGTACATGTCCTGCTCTTTACCTACATAGCACCCTGCCCTATGGGTTGCTTAGGGCCTACCTTAACCCCTTCGCTGCCAGGCCTTTTCCCCCTCCTGTGCCAGGCCTTTTTTTGCCTATTTGGGGCAGTTCGCGCTTAGGCCCTCATAACTTTTTGTCCACATAAGCTAACCAAGCCAAATTTGCGTCCTTTTTTTCCAACATCCTAGGGATTCTAGAGGTACCCAGACTTTGTGGGTTCCCCTGAAGGAGGCCAAGAAATTGGCCAAAATACAGTGAAAATTTCGTTTTTTTCAAAAAAATTGGAAAAAGTGGCTGCAGAAGAAGGCTTGTGGTTTTTCCCCTGAAAATGGCATCAACAAAGGGTTTGCGGTGCTAAACTCAGCAGCTTCCCAGCTTTCAGGAACAGGCAGACTTGAATCAGAAAACCCAATTTTTCAACACAATTTTGGCATTTTACTGGGGCATACCCCATTTGTGCAATTTTTTGTGCTTTCAGCCTCCTTCCAGTCAGTGACAGGAATGGTCATGAAACCAATGCTGGATCCCAGAAACCTAAACATTTCTGAAAAGTAGACAAAATTCTGAATTCAGCAAGGGGTCATTTGTGTAGATCCTATAAGGGTTTCCTACAGAAAATAACAGCTGAAAAAGAAAAATATTGAAATTGAGGTGAAAAAACCATCAATTTTTCTCTACGTTTTACTCTGTAACTTTTCCCTGCAATGTCAGATTATCGAAAGCAATATACCGTTACGTCTGCTGGACTCCTCTGGTTGTGGGGATATATAGGGTTTGTAGGTTCATCAAGAACCCGAGGAACCCAGAGCCAATAAATGAGCTGCACCCTGCAGTGCGTTTTCATTCTATACCGGGTATACAGCAATTCATTTGCTGAAATATAAGGAGTAAAAAATTGCTATCAAGAAAACCTTTGCATTTCCAAAAAGGGCACAAGATAAGGTGTTGAGGAGCAGGGGGTATTTGCACATCTCTGAATTCCGGGGTGACCATAGTAGCACGTGAATTACAGGGAATTTCTCAAATAGATGTCTTTTTTACACACACTCATATATTTGGAAGGAAAAAATGTAGAGAAAGACAAGGGGCAATAGTACTTGTTTTGCTAATCTATGTTCCCCCAAGTCTCCCGATAAAAATGGTACCTCACTTGTGTGGGTAGGCCTAGCACCCGCGACAGGATATGCCCCAAAACACAACGTGGACACATCACAGAAAACAGAGCTGTTTTTAGCAAAGTGACTACCTGTAGATTTTGGCCTCTAGCTCAGCCGCCACCTAGGGAAACCTACCAAACCTGTGCATTTCTGAAAACTAGAGACCTAGGGGAATCCAAGGAGGGGTGACTTGTGTGGCTCGGACCAGGTTCTGTTACCCAGAATCCTTTGCAAACCTCGAAATTTGGCTAAAAAAACACATGTTCCTCACATTTCTGTGGCAGAAAGTTCTGGAATCTGAGAGGAGCCACAAATTTCCTTCCACCCAGCGTTCAACCACGTCTCCCGATAAAAATGATACCTCACTTGTGTGGGTAGGCCTAGCACCCGCGACAGGATATGCCCCAAAACACAACGTGGACACATCACAGAAAACAGAGCTGTTTTTAGCAAAGTGACTACCTGTAGATTTTGGCCTCTAGCTCAGCCGCCACCTAGGGAAACCTACCAAACCTGTGCATTTCTGTAAACTAGAGACCTAGGGGAATCCAAGGAGGGGTGACTTGTGTGGCTCGGACCAGGTTCTGTTACCCAGAATCCTTTGCAAACCTCAAAATTTGGCTAAAAAAACACATGTTCCTCACATTTCTGTGGCAGAAAGTTCTGGAATCTGAGAGGAGCCACAAATTTCCTTCCACCCAGCGTTCCCCCACGTCTCCCGATAAAAATGATACCTTACTTGTGTGGGTAGGCCTAGCGCCCGCGACAGGATATGCCCCAAAACACAACGTGGACATATCACAGAAAACAGAGCTGTTTTTAGCAAAGTGACTACCTGTAGATTTTGGCCTCTAGCTCAGCCGCCACCTAGGGAAACATACCAAACCTGTGCATTTCTGAAAACTAGAGACCTAGGGGAATCCAAGGAGGGGTGACTTGCGGGGCTCGGACCAGGTTCTGTTACCCAGAATCCTTTGCAAACCTCAAAATTTGGCTAAAAAAACACATGTTCCTCACATTTCTGTGGCAGAAAGTTCTGGAATCTAAGAGGAGCCACAAATTTCCTTCCACCCAGCGTTCCCCCACGTCTCCCGATAAAAATGATACCTCACTTGTGTGGGTAGGCCTAGCGCCCGCGACAGGATATGCCTCAAAACACAACGTGGACATATCACAGAAAACAGAGCTGTTTTTAGCAAAGTGACTACCTGTAGATTTTGGCCTCTAGCTCAGCCGCCACCTAGGGAAACCTACCAAACCTGTGCATTTCTGAAAACTAGAGACCTAGGGGAATCCAAGGAGGGGTGACTTGCGGGGCTCGGACCAGGTTCTGTTACCCAGAATCCTTTGCAAATCTCAAAATTTGGCTAAAAAAACACATGTTCCTCAAATTTCTGTGGCAGAAAGTTCTGGAATCTGAGAGGAGCCACAAATTTCCTTCCACCCAGCGTTCCCCCACGTCTCCCGATAAAAATGATACCTCACTTGTGTGGGTAGGCCTAGCACCCGCGACAGGATATGCCCCAAAACACAAAGTGGACATATCACAGAAAACAGAGCTGTTTTTAGCAAAGTGACTACCTGTAGATTTTGGCCTCTAGCTCAGCCGCCACCTAGGGAAACCTACCAAACCTGTGCATTTCTGAAAACTAGAGACCTAGGGGAATCCAAGGAGGGGTGACTTGCGGGGCTCGGACCAGGTTCTGTTACCCAGAATCCTTTGCAAACCTCAAAATTTGGCTAAAAAAACACATGTTCCTCACATTTCTGTGGCAGAAAGTTCTGGAATCTGAGAGGAGCCACAAATTTCCTTCCACCCAGCGTTCCCCCACGTCTCCCGATAAAAATGATACCTCACTTGTGTGGGTAGGCCTAGCGCCCGCGACAGGATATGCCCCAAAACACAACGTGGACATATCACAGAAAACAGAGCTGTTTTTAGCAAAGTGACTACCTGTAGATTTTGGCCTCTAGCTCAGCCGCCACCTAGGGAAACCTACCAAACCTGTGCATTTCTGAAAACTAGAGACCTAGGGGAATCCAAGGAGGGGTGACATGCGGGGCTCGGACCAGGTTCTGTTACCCAGAATCCTTTGCAAATCTCAAAATTTGGCTAAAAAAACACATGTTCCTCACATTTCTGTGGCAGAAAGTTCTGGAATCTGAGAGGAGCCACAAATGTCCTTCCACCCAGCGTTACTCCACGTCTCCCGATAAAAATGATACCTCACTTGTGTGGGTAGGCCTAGCGCCCGCGACAGGATATGCCCCAAAACACAACGTGGACACATCACAGAAAACAGAGCTGTTTTTAGCAAAGTGACTACCTGGAGATTTTGGCCTCTAGCTCAGCCGCCACCTAGGGAAACCTACCAAACCTGTGCATTTCTGAAAACTAGAGACCTAGGGGAATCCAAGGAGGGGTGACTTGCGGGGCTCGGACCAGGTTCTGTTACCCAGAATCCTTTGCAAACCTCAAAATTTGGCTAAAAAAACACATGTTCCTCACATTTCTGTGGCAGAAAGTTCTGGAATCTGAGAGGAGCCACAAATTTCCTTCTACCCAGCGTTCCCCCACGTCTCCCGATAAAAATGATACCTCACTTGTGTGGGTAGGCCTAGCGCCCGCGACAGGATATGCCCCAAAACACAACGTGGACATATCACAGAAAACAGAGCTGTTTTTAGCAAAGTGACTACCTGTAGATTTTGGCCTCTAGCTCAGCCGCCACCTAGGGAAACCTACCAAACCTGTGCATTTCTGAAAACTAGAGACCTAGGGGAATCCAAGGAGGGGTGACTTGCGGGGCTCGGACCAGGTTCTGTTACCCAGAATCCTTTGCAAACCTCAAAATTTGGCTAAAAAAACACATGTTCCTCACATTTCTGTGGCAGAAAGTTCTGGAATCTGAGAGGAGCCACAAATGTCCTTCCACCCAGCGTTCCCCCACGTCTCCCGATAAAAATGATACCTCACTTGTGTGGGTAGGCCTAGCGCCCGCGACAGGATATGCCCCAAAACACAACGTGGACATATCACAGAAAACAGAGCTGTTTTTAGCAAAGTGACTACCTGTAGATTTTGGCCTCTAGCTCAGCCGCCACCTAGGGAAACCTACCAAACCTGTGCATTTCTGAAAACTAGAGACCTAGGGGAATCCAAGGAGGGGTGACATGCGGGGCTCGGACCAGGTTCTGTTACCCAGAATCCTTTGCAAATCTCAAAATTTGGCTAAAAAAACACATGTTCCTCACATTTCTGTGGCAGAAAGTTCTGGAATCTGAGAGGAGCCACAAATGTCCTTCCACCCAGCGTTACCCCTCGTCTCCCGATAAAAATGATACCTCACTTGTGTGGGTAGGCCTAGCGCCCGCGACAGGATATGCCCCAAAACACAACGTGGACACATCACAGAAAACAGAGCTGTTTTTAGCAAAGTGACTACCTGGAGATTTTGGCCTCTAGCTCAGCCGCCACCTAGGGAAACCTACCAAACCTGTGCATTTCTGAAAACTAGAGACCTAGGGGAATCCAAGGAGGGGTGACTTGCGGGGCTCGGACCAGGTTCTGTTACCCAGAATCCTTTGCAAACCTCAAAATTTGGCTAAAAAAACACATGTTCCTCACATTTCTGTGGCAGAAAGTTCTGGAATCTGAGAGGAGCCACAAATTTCCTTCCACCCAGCGTTCCCCCACGTCTCCCGATAAAAATGATACCTCACTTGTGTGGGTAGGCCTAGCGCCCGCGACAGGATATGCCCCAAAACACAACGTGGACATATCACAGAAAACAGAGCTGTTTTTAGCAAAGTGACTACCTGTAGATTTTGGCCTCTAGCTCAGCCGCCACCTAGGGAAACCTACCAAACCTGTGCATTTCTGAAAACTAGAGACCTAGGGGAATCCAAGGAGGGGTGACATGCGGGGCTCGGACCAGGTTCTGTTACCCAGAATCCTTTGCAAATCTCAAAATTTGGCTAAAAAAACACATGTTCCTCACATTTCTGTGGCAGAAAGTTCTGGAATCTGAGAGGAGCCACAAATGTCCTTCCACCCAGCGTTACCCCACGTCTCCCGATAAAAATGATACCTCACTTGTGTGGGTAGGCCTAGCGCCCGCGACAGGATATGCCCCAAAACACAACGTGGACACATCACAGAAAACAGAGCTGTTTTTAGCAAAGTGACTACCTGGAGATTTTGGCCTCTAGCTCAGCCGCCACCTAGGGAAACCTACCAAACCTGTGCATTTCTGAAAACTAGAGACCTAGGGGAATCCAAGGAGGGGTGACTTGCGGGGCTCGGACCAGGTTCTGTTACCCAGAATCCTTTGCAAACCTCAAAATTTGGCTAAAAATACACATGTTACTCACATTTCTGTGGCAGAAAGTTCTGGAATCTGAGAGGAGCCACAAATTTCCTTCTACCCAGCGTTCCCCCACGTCTCCCGATAAAAATGATACCTCACTTGTGTGGGTAGGACTAGCGCCCACGAAAGGAAAGGGCCCAAAACACAACGTGGACACATCACATTTTTTTATAAAAAGCAGTGCCTACCTGTGGATTTTGGCCTGTAGCTCAGCCGACACCTGAGGAAACCTAGCAAACCAGTGCATTTTTGAAAACTAGAAATCCAGGAGAATCCAAGATGGGGTGACTTGCGGGGCTCTGACCAGGTTATGTTACCCAGAATCCTTTGCAAACATCAAAATTTGGCCCAAAAAACACTTTTTCCTCTCATTTCGGTGACAGAAAGTTCTGGAATCTGAGAGGAGCCACAAATTTCCTTCCACCCAGCGTTCCCCTAAGTCTCTCGATAAAAATGGTACATCACTTCTGTGGGTAGGCCTAGCGCCCACAAAAGGAAATGGCCCAAAACACAACGTGGACACAACATATTTTTTCACTGAAAACAGAGGTGTTTTTTGCAAGGTGCCTACCTGTTGTGTTTGGCCTGTAGCTCAGCCGGCCCCAGGGGGGGGGGGGCAGAAATGCCCTAAAATAAATTTGCCCCCCCAACCCCCACCCTCCCCCGCCGGGAGCGACCCTTGCCTACGGGGTCGCTCCCCCTGCGTGACATTGGCGCCAAAAAACAAATCCCCGGTGCCTAGTGGTTTCTGCCCCCTTGGGGGCAGATTGACCTAAAATTGGCCAATCTGCCCCCAGGGGGGCAGAAATGGTCTAAATACAATTTGCCCCCCCAGGGGAGCGACCCTTGCCTGATGGGTCGCTCCCCATCTCTAAAAAAAGAAACAACAAAAAAAAAAAAACACAAAAAAAAAATTGCCCTGGTGCCTAGAGTGTTCTGCCCCCCCCCCGGGGGCAGTTCGGCCTAATAATAGGCCGATCTGTCCCCCGGGGGGGCAGAAATGGCCTAAAATAAATTTGCCCCCCCAACCCCCACCCCCCCCCCGGGAGCGACCCTTGCCTACGGTGTCGCTCCCCCTGCGTGACATTGGCGCCAAAAAACAAATCCCCGGTGCCTAGTGATTTCTGCCCCCTTGGGGGCAGATTGACCTAAAATTGGCCAATCTGCCCCCAGGGGGGCAGAAATGGTCTAAATACAATTTGCCCCCCCAGGGGAGCGACCCTTGCCTGATGGGTCGCTCCCCATCTCTAAAAAAAGAAACAACAAAAAAAAAAACACAAAAAAAAAATTGCCCTGGCGCCTAGAGTGTTCTGCCCCCCCCCCCGGGGGCAGTTCGGCCTAATAATAGGCCGATCTGTCCCCCGGGGGGGCAGAAATGGCCTAAAATAAATTTGCCCCCCCCAACCCCCACCCCCCCCCCCCGGGAGCGACCCTTGCCTACGGGGTCGCTCCCCCTGCGTGACATTGGCGCCAAAAAACAAATCCCCGGTGCCTAGTGGTTTCTGCCCCCTTGGGGGCAGATTGACCTAAAATTGGCCAATCTGCCCCCAGGGGGGCAGAAATGGTCTAAATACAATTTGCCCCCCCCAGGGGAGCGACCCTTGCCTGATGGGTTGCTCCCCATCTCTAAAAAAAGAAACAACAAAAAAAAAAAACACAAAAAAAAAATTGCCCTGGCGCCTAGAGTGTTCTGCCCCCCCCGGGGGCAGTTCGGCCTAATAATAGGCCGATCTGTCCCCCGGGGGGGCAGAAATGGCCTAAAATAAATTTGCCCCCCCAACCCCCACCCCCCCCCCCGGGAGCGACCCTTGCCTACGGGGTCGCTCCCCCTGCGTGACATTGGCGCCAAAAAACAAATCCCCGGTGCCTAGTGGTTTCTGCCCCCTTGGGGGCAGATTGACCTAAAATCGGCCAATCTGCCCCCAGGCTGTCAGGCCTTGAAATAGTAGGCCTGGGACATGGTTATGGGGCTACGTAGATAGGTGGCATAATCAGTGCTGCAGGCCTACTAGTAGCATTTAATTTACAGGTCCTGGGCACATGTAGTGCACTTTACTTCAGACTTATAAGTAAATTAAATTTGCCCATTGGGTATGAACCAATGTTACCATGTTTAAGGGAGAAAACATATGCACTTTAGCAGTGGTTAACAGTGCTAAAGTCACAGAGTCCTAAAACCAGCAAAAACAGTGTCAGAAAAGTGGAGGGAAGCAGGAAATAAAGTTAGGGGATGACCACCCTAGGGCTGTCAGGTCTAACAGTGTTTCTGCTGAACACATTATGAGGTTGTACATAGCCAAAGTGACTGTGGCGTTCCAACCACCATGTCTCAGAAGGCGGAAACGGACAGTATAAAGGGAGACACTCACTTGCAGGCAGAAGTACACATCCAGTGCTTCCATGGAACACATCATCCTCATCCTGCCACTATTGTTGATCATCAATGGAATATAAAATCCATGCCACCATGGGTGCAACCAACCATAAGTACTCAGCACCTACTTGACTAATTAGGCTAAACAACAGATCGTTGCCCTTTCGTCCACATGATATGGGAGGTCACTCTACAGGCATCAAGTACATTTCTCATTGTGTACACCGTCCAAATTATACAGAAAGATGGACATATTCACAGTCTCAATATGCCCCCTTTGGGAAGGTCACTCACACTGCACAACAACACTACAAAAAACACGCCCACACATCCCTAGCACAGGGATAGTGAACGCTACACATCATTGTCTCACACATCACCAACAACACACAAACATCACATATACAAATATAACACACACTCACATTCCTCACAGGCCATGGACTGTCATCAAATACAACACACATATGTATCGACATGGCATGGAACACAAGCAACACTACCAGTAAACAGCCCTGCAGTGGGCACACACATCACAGCAGAATGGAAGCACAATGGCATGCACAATACACAGGGAGACAAATGGACAAAGAGCACTATGCTGACAATACCTGCACAATAGGGATGGGGCATTAGGAACACAGTCTGCACTGGGACACAAACCACTTTGCACACACCCCTCAAACATTTGCACAGAAAATGGTCCTGCATGAGTGTAGCATGCTGGCCTGGTTTGTAGTGGGTACCTAAGGTACTTAGACCTTATCCCAGGTCCAGTTATCCCTTATTAGTGAAATGTAGTCAGTGTCTAGATGCCAAGCTGTCTAGAGGTAACTGTGGGCAGAGTAGCCAAGGCTGAACTAGGAGACATGCAAAGCTCTTGCAATACCACTGTAGTCACAAAGTACTTACACACAAAAAAGACAATACTCAGTGTTATAAAAAATAAAGGTATTTTATTTTAGTGACACAATGCCAAATATATCTATATAGGCTATACTTCCTTAGGAGGTAAGTATTATACACACAATATACACTGGTAACGAAAATCATGTGAGTAAACAGTCATAGAAAAGTGGAAATAGTGAAAATCACCATAGGTTATAATGGGCCTAGGGGCAACACAAACCATATACTAAAATAGTGGAATGCAAATGTCAGTTTCCCATCTAGGCAAGAGTAGTGTGTAGAGGGGCACTGGGAGTGTAAGAAAACACCAAAGATAAGTAACGTACCCCACCCCAGAGCCCAGGACAGCAGGGGTAAGGGGCAGCAAGTTTCCTCAGAACACACTCGAAGTTGTGATAAAGAATTATGCAGAAACCAAGCAAGACTGCAAGACACGAACAATGGATTCCTGGACCTGAAGACCTGTGGAGAGAGGAGACCAAGTTCAAGAACAGCTGAAGAGTCCAGGATGAACAGGTGCCCCTGCTAACCCAGAGGAAGGCGCAAAAGTGAATTCTCCATTCAGAAGAAAAAGTCAGAGATGTACTAAAGAAGATAGCTGTAGTTCCTGCTTGGTGCAAGAGATGTCCCACTTCGAGTAGAAGAATGCAGGCTACTTTTTGTCATTGGATTCTGCCAACAAGACTAGGTTCACGCAAAAGACGCGTTTGGTGGGAAAAGGCACTATCTGGGCCCAAGAGGGACCTGGGGCTTTCAACACAGACTGAGGAGACAGAGGGGGCTCTCAGCACTTCAGCGAGCCCTCAGAAAACTATGGAGCACCCACAGGAGACCCAGGACACAGCAACAAAGGAGTTGCAAATTGTGGCCCTGGCAGCACTACACAAAGGGATCCCGAGCCACTGGAGAACAACTCAGGGAGCTGAGCATCACAGGATAGAGTGCTGGGGACCTGGGCTATGTTGTGCACAAAGGATTCTTTGTAGAAGAGCACAGAAGCCCTAGGAGCTTCAAAACATGCAGTGCACAGGGGTACTGTCTGGCTCGGGGAGGCAAGCTCTTACCTCCACCAAATTTGGACAGTTGGACCTTTGGACAGTCTGGTTCACTTTTGTTCACGAGGGGCCCGTCAGGCAATGCAGTGCCGGCCTGACGAGGAGAAAAAGCCCGATGATGAAGCATGTCACCATTTGGTGAGTGAGGGCTCTTGTTCTAATAAGAGCAGACTCATAGACTCTATTACTTACTATATACATTTGTACTAGTCTATTGGCTGGAACTGTGTACTTTTGTTTTTTTGGTATTATGATGGGAGTACCGTACACAGGACCAACTTTTCTCTAAACACTCCTGACATATTAGCCCTTCTTTGTTTGTATTCGATCACTTTGGTTCACCACCTGTGTTCCAGGATCCGTTCTCATGGTCAGGAGAGGGAAACCAGAGTACTGGTCGTAGCTGGGGAGGGTTGCCTGCCAAAGCAGGACAGTGGTTCCGTCACACCACATGACATTCCTTTGGTCCTTCTGGTGCTGGATGAAGACAAGGAGTCCTCGGAGTGTGCACAACCTGGAAACTGTGGCAGGAGCTGAAGTTACAGAGTTGCAGTAGCCTTCTTGGATGCTTTGTTGCAGTTGTAGAGTTCCTGGAGCAGTTGTGCGGTTCATCCCATGGTAGAAGGTGAAGCAGAGGTTGCAGAGGATTCCTGCTGGAGTCTTGCACAACCGAATCTGAGGAAACACTCAGAGGAGAGACCTTAAATAGCCCTGGGAGGGAGATTGGTCAGCTAACCAGGTAAGCACCTATCAGGAGGGGTCTCTGACATCGTCTGCTGGCACTGGCCATTCAGATGCTCCCAGAGTTCCCTGACCATCCTGAAAACAAGACGGCAGACCCCAGAAACACTCTGGAGGAACTCTGGGTACCACCCAACGGGTGATGATGGACAGGGTAGTGGTCACGCCAGAGCAGAGACCGGGGGTCCCCGAATTGGTGTAGACTGGCTTATGCAAAGAGGGCACCATCTGTGCCCTTCAAAGCTTTTCCAGAGGCTCTGGGAGGAAACCCCTCCCATGCCTGTAACAACTATTTCCAAAGGGAGAGGGTGTAACACCCATGTCCTAAAGGAAATGCATTGTTCTGCCTTCCTGGGATTGACCAGGAGGGCAGAAGCCTGTCTGTGAGGTGGCAGCAGCTGGGGCTGCAGTGGAAACCTCAGAGAGCTAGTTTGGCAGGACTGAGTGTCCATGCTGGAGCCCCCAGGATGCATGGAATTGGCCACTCAATACCAGAATCAGATTAAAGGTACCATTTCCAGTTCCTAGACACCTCACATGGCCATATTAGGAGTTACCATTTGAAGCTACATATATGCTTTGACCTATATGTAGTGCATACTTAGAATAGCGTCCCTGCACTCACAAAGTCTGGGAAAATGGCCTGGACAATGTGGGGGCACCTCTGCTAGTGCAGGGGTGCCCTCACACTCAGGCACCATGCACCTAGCATTCAGGGTCTGAAGGTTAGATATATAGATGACTTATAAATGACCTGGTGCAGTGAAAAATGGCTGTGAAATAGTGGTTACATAATTTCATTCAGACTGAAATAGCAGTCCTGAAGAAGTGGTTGTATGTGCTCCTTATGGGTGGCAAAATAAATGCTGCAGCCCATAAGGATCTTCTGGAACCCCAATGCCCTTGGTACCTAGGTACCATATACTAGGGACTTATAAGGGGGGTCCAATATGCCAATCTGGAGTGAAATATGTAGTCACTAGACTATAGTGACAAATTTGGAAACAGAGAGAGCATAAGCACTGGAGTTCTGATTAGCAGGATTCCTGTGACACAGTTAAGCATACTGATAAAACAGTAAAACATACTGACGTAGGCCACAAACCGTAAGCACTGGGGTCCTGACTAGCAGGATCCCAGTGACACAGTCAAAGCACACTGACAATCAGGCAGAAATTGGGAGTAACATGCCAAGTAAGATGGTACTTTCCTACAAAGAGTTACAGGGACAAACAGAGTCATACCCTAATGACATGCCCATATGCACAATGGGGAAGTGAAAGTCAACAAACATATACTACTCCAACTGCATGGGACACACATCTTCAGAACTAGCTGCAAGGTACACACATCTAAATGGACACATGCACAGTCAAATGCAAATAAAGCAAGCACAATTCAAAACACTCCATGTCTTCACAAAAAAAACTTGATCTCCTACACATGAAACAAATGTACAATCCACATCTGTGGGACATGTCTATCACTATACATGCTGACATTGCACAACACAAGATGAAATACTTACCATAGCAAACAGTAAACAATGCCATGACACCAGAATTGCTTTTACACCCACATATCCATACCCTCAACATATAGCCTTCTCTGTGGGGACACCAGCACTGCCCACAATTCAGATACTGCAAACAACAGAAAATAGATCAACAAGCAGGCTCAAACACACACAGCTCTAGGCAGACAGTACAAGTCACTCAGGAACAACATAAGTTTAGAAAAGGAATTGCAGGACAAATGTGTACTCAAAAAAAGAAAACCATTTGGGTTTATTCAGAATTTCAGAATTTTGAAATCAAATAGTCCAAGGTCATTGGCCAGTCCATCAATTAATTTTAACAGTGGCACAGTGTTGTGCCCAAACTTGACTCCCAACTGCCAGGGAATCTCAACAGGAAGGGGCATCCAGGGGACAGACAGGTACTTCAGTGATTATCTGGGGTGGGGTGGGCAGGGGTCAGATTTGGGAGGGGAGTTTGGGCTTGGACTTGAGACTGTTGGGCATCTTTTTGGGAGGGATGGGCTCCTCCTTGGGGGAAGAGGTATGGGTGCTTTCAGGGGGCAAGGGGGCAGTGGAGGCCTGGGAGGGGAAAGGGAGGAACGGAAAGGTGTGTGGGGGCCTCTTGGGTTTGGGACAAGGTGGAGGGAACAGGGCAAAGGTTAAGATCAAACAAAAAAACTTTCTTAGGGACATGGGGTCGGTCATCAGAAGGGGAACAGGATTTGAAGGTCAAGAGAGTGGTTGGATGCTTTGTGGGTGTGGATGTCATGGGTGGGTGCTTCTGGGAGATATTCTTTTGTATGTTATGTGTATCTGTTGGATGGGTGAGTGATTGTGTTTGTGTCTCTTATGGGACTGGGAGCTGGAGGTGATAGGGAATGAAGTGGTGGATGTGTGTGGCTGTTGGGGTGGTGACTGTTGGTAGTCTGGATGTGGTATATTCCTACTTGGTGAGGGTGTTTCTTGTGTGGAAGGAATGGCGCTGAGGCTACGAGGTGAATGTGGGTTTTGAGCATATATAACACAGTGCACTCTTAGAGGACCACACCCCTGATCCCCAACTGTGCGGTAAACCAAACAGCTACAATAGTGGAACAGACAAGAGGCACTCGGTAAATCAACATTAGTACAACAGAAAGTACAATAATATATGCCGAAGTTACTGCAAATGTCCTTTGTAATATAGAACCATGCAAAGTATCTTAGAAATGGTGTAAGGTACCGACACACAAATTGAGAGGCGAGGCAGTCTTCAGTAAATTCCAAAATTCTTATGTTTTAATATCACTGTCCAAATCCAATGCAGTCAGTTTATTCAGCAAAAATTTGCCATGGGTGATGCTCCAATCCGACCCCACAGCCTCTGAATTTTGGAACGTACTGAAGACTGCCTCACCTCTCAATTTGTGTGTCGGTACCTTACACCATTTTTTTTTTGTGTGGCCATTTCTAAGATACTTTGCAGGGTGCTATATTACAAAGGACATTTGCAGTAACTTCGGCATATATTATTGTACTTTCTGTTGTACTAATGTTGATTTAACAAGTGCCTCTTGTCTGTTTCACTAATGGATGTGGTAGATGTTTGTGTGTCTGTAGTTGCGGTGACTGCGGGTGTGGTGCTTGTGGTGGATGTCTGGGTTCTGCTGTGGTGGTGTCCATAGGTATGATGGGTATGGTGCGTATATAGTTGACTGTTGATGTGGTGCCTCAGGGTAAGCTGGAAGTAGTGTGTGGGATGCTAGGGTTGGTATGGGTGTCAATGGAAGTTGTGACTGTGGGTGGCTGTTGTTTGCGTGCTGGTGAGTTTTGTGGTGCTTGTGTTTGTGTGGGCTCCTTTTGTGTGTTGGATGCATGCGGATATGTCTGTGTGCTTTGGTGGGTAAGAGATGGGGGACTTGGAGTGGGAAGAGGGAGGTGGAGGGGGGACAGAAGGTGGGGGGGACTGGCTGCCCTCAGTGTGAAGGCAAGAGCCTGAAAGGATCTCTGTTGGCCAGACATTGCACCATGAATGCTTTCCAGGAATTCATTAGTCTGTTGTAGCTGACTTGCCAATCCCTGATTGGCATAAACAATAGTTGTCTGACCCACAGAAATCCTTTTCAGGCGGTCAATGGCCTCCTTACTGAGAGCAGTAGGGGTAACAGGGGCTGGGGTGGAGGTGCCTGTGGTAAAGAAGATGCCCACCATCATGAGGGAGTGGGCACAGCCAACTTGGTGGGGAACAACTAGTAGGGCGGTGATAGAATGGGGGTTGGCAGACAAGGATGGTACAGTAGGATGCCCAAAGGGTCTGCAACCACAAGGGAATGTCCACTGGAGGAAGAATCCGATGATGATGAGGATGATTTGACAGTCTTCCCCCATGGCACTCCCCTTGGCCTCCAGGCCACTGGGTTCTTCTGTGTCAGGGGTGTCTTGACCCGAGTTCCCTTGGCCAGATTCTTCTGAATTTGGCTGTGCTCCATCTCCTTTACCTGCCAGTGTTGATGCTGCAAATACAAAGAGAGATATGGTCATCACATGTCCTTGATCACACTTGAACAGCAGCTCTGATTAGCATACAGTACCATGATGTCAAGTAGGCCCCCGCAACAAACTCCACCTAAGTGACCCATACATGTGCCATACTATATGCATGCATGCCATCTGAACTATCAACAGTTGCCCACAGGAAAATCAGGAAAGAAGACAACTACAATTGCATGGCTGAAGTTTTGCAACCACAATGACGATTCTACTATCAGCAAGTACCACCACCCGCAAAGCTTTGCCCCATGGAGCATACCCCAGGCACATGTTGGCATACAATAGGAAGCAAATGCAAAATGCATTTCCACAGATCATACTCAAGGTCATGTAGACTTCTTTGTCACATACACAATGACCCAACTGCGAAAAATGATGATACAAATTCTTGCATAACTAGGTGAAAGACATTACTGCCATACACTGAGGAAGCTGTATGGGAAGCTACATCACTGTCGCCATTGTGGACTTTCAAACCCAGATGGATGTCTGTTGGTGAATGGCTGTACCCAAACACATGTGATTTCAACATAACTGTAAGTCACTCCATGATGCTGGCCAACAGTCAGGGCACAAACCTTACCCATTGCACATGTGCAATGCACTTTTCAACATGATGCCATATCAAGGGCATAGATATCCACATGGTGGCTCTAAACACTATGCCTACCTGTCATGTCCCTCATTGCTACAGCAGTTGTACATACCAAACGACATGCTATGAAGTGTGAGGGTATGTGTCAGCCAATAAACAATGGTGGCACACTCCTGAATGTGGCACAACATGAAATGTATCCCCATCTTATATGTACTATTCCACAAACAGTTTTCCATTCACATATGTCAGGGAATACAGATATCATCCCATCAACATAGGTAGACCATGTGTTGAACTGCAGCTTACAAATGTATTCTAATGAGGAAGGGGCACATGCTGACATGTAGGTACAAGGAATGTTAGCAACAGTGATGGCACATGAATCATGTCAATGGACATTCCCCACTTACTCAGGGAAAGTAGTGATCCATAGCTGCATCCAAAGAACAATGTAGGTCCTGTCCTGTCACATGTTCATTCATTCATACTACAGACTGCAGTGAGACAGCAGCACCCATTATATGACAAATACAACTAGCTTCTGGGTGGCAAATGCCTAACAACACATTTACACAGACACACTCATCCATCATCTACCTACCTTTGGCCTGTAACATTTAGAAGTAGCTGTCTGCTGCATTGAAATTACATACACTAACAACAACAAATAGTACTTCTCTTCACTGTACACTACCATGTGTCGTCCATGCAGAGCAAGTGGTTCCTGGATTCCACCCAGTTGTGTCCTAGGTTCCTGGGAAAATAGGCAAGGCATATCAGTATGCAACACATGACATGGCTTCACCCATCTACTGTGTGACACATGGCTCATCCCAAATCATCGGGGGGAGCCATCAGAACCTGACTCAATCACTTGGCTGTGAGACAGGCAGGAAAATGCCCAACACTTAACCCCTTGTGGCAGCTGTGTTGCCCTCCAATGCCCATCAAACTTCTGATAGGCCGCTGCAAGAATGTAGGCCATTAGGGGGGTAGTGGTCTGATGGGTACCTTGCCCATCTGGGCCTCTGCGATCTTCCGGGCCCAATTTCTCAGGTCATCCCACCTTTTTCTGCAGTGGGCACTCCACCGGCTGTTGACCCCCAGGGTCCGCACCCTCTTGGCGATGGCTCTCCATATCCCTTCATTTTGATGGACATTGACCTACATGGGTACAAAAGACAAATCAAGAGATCATGTTCACAAGTGTCATAACAAATGGTTGGGACACATACACATTAGTAACATCAAGTTAGAACTTTCCTATTTGTCAGTGCTGCCCATGTGTGTCACACACAAGCCAATAAGTACAGGGACATGACTACAGACATAAATTTCCCAATCTGCAGCCCACACTACCAACCTGATCATGCCCTACAACGGCCAAGAATGCTTGCAGACATCATGTGTGACATGCTCTAGCAAGCTGACTGAGATGTGAGCCACTATGTGATACATCACACTTCTGTGGCTTCTGAATCAAATCAAATCATTAACATTTATAAAGCGCGCTACTCACCCGTGCGGGTCTCAAGGCGCTAGGGGGGAAAGGGGGGGTTATCGCTGCTCGAACAGCCAAGTCTTTAGGAGTCTCCGGAAAGCGGAGTGGTCCTGGGTGGTCCTGAGGCTGGTGGGGAGGGAGTTCCAGGTCTTGGCCGCCAGGAAGGAGAAAGATCTCCCACCCGCCGTGGAGCGGCGGGTGCGAGGGACGGCAGCAAGGGCGAGGCCAGCGGAGCGGAGGGGGCGGGTGGGGACGTAGAAGCTGAGGCGTCTGTTGAGGTATTCCGGTCCCTTGTTGTGGAGGGCTTTGTGTGCGTGGGTGAGAAGACGGAAGGTGATCCTTTTGCTGACTGGGAGCCAATGCAGGTGTCTCAGGTGTGCGGAGATGTGGCTGTTGCGGGGTACGTCGAGGATGAGGCGGGCCGAGGCGTTTTGGATGCGTTGCAGGCGGTTTTGGAGTTTGGCTGTGGTCCCGGCGTAGAGGGTGTTGCCGTAGTCCAGGCGGCTCGTGACGAGGGCGTGGGTCACGGTTTTTCTGGTGTCGGCGGGGATCCAGCGGAAGATCTTACGGAGCATGCGGAGAGTGAGGAAGCAGGCGGAGGACACGGCGTTGACTTGCTTGGTCATGGTGAGAAGAGGGTCCAAGATGAAGCCGAGGTTGCGGGCGTGGTCTGCGGGGGTCGGTGCGGTGCCGAGGGCCGTGGGCCACCAGGAGTCGTCCCAGGCGGACGGGGTGTTGCCGAGGATGAGGACTTCCGTTTTTTCAGAGTTCAGCTTTAGGCGGCTGAGCCTCATCCAATCTGCGACGTCCTTCATACCCTCTTGTAGGTTGGTCTTGGCGCTGGCGGGGTCCTTGGTGAGGGAGAGTACAAGTTGGGTGTCGTCGGCGTAGGAGGTGATGATGATGTCGTGCTTGCGTACGATGTCGGCGAGGGGGCTCATGTAGACATTGAAGAGTGTCGGGCTGAGCGATGAGCCTTGAGGTACGCCGCAGATGATCTTGGTGGGTTCTGAGCGAAACGGAGGGAGGTAAACTCTTTGGCAGCGGTTAGCGAGGAAGGAGGCGATCCAGTCCAGGGCCTGGCCTTGGATCCCGGTGGAGCGTAGGCGGGTGATTAGGGTGCGGTGACAGACGGTGTCAAAGGCAGCCGAGAGGTCGAGGAGAATGAGGGCGACTGTTTCACCGTTGTCCATCAGGGTTCTGATGTCGTCTGTGACTGAGATGAGGGCGGTTTCCGTGCTGTGGTTGGTTCGGAATCCGGTTTGTGAAGGGTCGAGCAGGTTGTTGTCTTCCAGGAAGGTGGTCAGCTGTTTGTTGACGGTCTTTTCTATTACCTTGGCTGGGAAAGGTAGAAGAGAGATGGGGCGGAAGTTTTTCAGGTCGCTTGGGTCAGCCGTAGGTTTCTTTAGTAGGGCGTTGACTTCAGCGTGCTTCCAGCATTCGGGGAAGGTAGCAGAAGAAAAAGAAGAGTTGATGACGGTCTGGAGGTGCGGGGCGATGATGTCGTCGGCTTTGTTAAAGATGAAGTGCGGGCAGGGGTCCGAAGGGGCGCCGGAGTGGATAGAGTTCATGATGGATTTGGTTTCTTCCGTGTTGATGTGGGTCCAGTTGTTGAGGGTGATGTCCGGGGAAGCGGGTTCAGTGGTGTATGGTTGGGTCTGGTGTCCGAAGCTGTCGTGGAGGTCGCTGATCTTGCGATGGAAGAAAGTGGCGAGGGATTCGCACAAATCCTGTGAGGGCGTGACAGCGTTGGCGCTGGCGCTGGGGTTGGAGAACTCTTTGACGTTGCTGAAGAGTTCTCTGCTGTTGTGGCTGTTTTTGTCTAGTCTGTCGGTGAAAAAGTTCCTTTTGGCAGTGCGGATCAGGTGGTGGTGTTCTCGTGTAGCGTTCTTGAGGGCGGTCATGTTGTCAGCGGTGTGGTCCTTGCGCCAGGCCTTCTCAAGGGCACGACAAGTTTTCTTTGATTCTTTGAGGGTGTCGGAGAACCAGAGAGGTTTTTTGGTGTTGGTCTGTCGATGCGTGCGTTTGAGGGGAGCAAGGTTGTCAGCGCAGTTGGAGATCCAGTTTGTGAGGTTGAGAGCTGCGTCGTTGGGGTCGGTGGTGAGGGTGGGTTGGTTGGCGGCGAGAGCGGAGAAGAGTTGCTCTTCAGGGATCTTGTTCCACTGTCGATGAGGGATGGGTTGAGTGCGGAGGTGGGAGGTCTCGCGTCGGAATGTGAAGTGGACGCAGCTGTGGTCGGTCCAGTGTAGGGCAGAGGTGTGGCTGAAGAAGACGTGTTTGCTGGCGGAGAAGATAGGGTCGAGCGTGTGTCCGGCGATGTGGGTGGCGGTGTTCACCAGTTGTTTGAGGCCGAGGTTGGCGAGGTTGTCGAGCAGGGTGGTGGTGTTGGGGTCGTTGTTTTGTTCCAGATGGAAGTTGAGGTCGCCTAGGAGGATGTAGTCCGGTGAGGCGAGGGCGTGCGGGGAGATGAAGTCGGCGATGGCGTCGCTGAAAGAGGCGCGAGGTCCGGGAGGACGGTAGACGAGGGATCCTCTGAGGGTGGTCCTTGGGGTAAACTCCTTCACCTGGAATGGACCAACACAGTCACACTCTGTGAGAATGATTCTCTGCATACAGTCCCTGCAGGCAACTGCTAGAGTACAAACTCAAACATCATACATGGGTAATAATGAAGGAACCGGCATGGTGGACACATAAAGGGCCTCATTACGACTCTGGTGGCCGGCAGTAAGCTGGCAGTAACACCACCAACAGGCTGCCGGTGTTCCACCAGCTATCATGACTGTGGCGCATTAGCCACGGTCATAATCCCCAACCACCAGCCTGTCCACAGTGGTAAACACTGCCATGGAGAGGCTGGCGGTAAGGGGGACTTGGGGTGCCCCTGGGGGCCCATGCACTTGGCATGGGCAGTGCAGGGTCCCCCAGGCACAGCTCCATCGCGCATTTCACTGCCTGGGCAGTGAAATACGCAATGGGTGCTGCTGCACCTGCTGCACATCAACATTGCCACCGGCTGAATTATGAGCCAGCTGCAATATTGATGTGACTTTTCCACTGGCCCAGCGGAAAAGTCATAATAGGGAGCCAGATAGCCAGCACTGGAGGTATATTGGCACCTGCAGCTTTGGCGGTCTTTTTAAAAGACTGCCGAAGTTGTAATGAGGGCCACAGTGTCTTCCCTGCCCATGTGTGGACATGTGGCCTAACAAATGCAGACTCCTGTCACTTCAGGGGGTGTGGTTCTGTGTTAAGTACCTGTACCACAGAACATGATTTTGGACATATGCATCCATCCTACGGAGATGGCATCCAACAAACAAAGGCATGCATTGTATAATTTCTGCTACTTGACCAAGCTACATAGTCACCTATGGCCTCCCTGGAATCAACACACTGGGGGTCATTCTGACCCTGGCGGTCACCGACCGCCAGGGCCAACGACCACGGAAGCACCGCCAACAGGCTGGCGGTGGGTGTCATGGGGCCCCCTAACAGGGCCCCATAATGATTTTCAGTGTCTGCTTTGCAGACACTGAAAATCGCGACGGGTGCCACTGCACCCGTCGCATCCCAGCAACTCCGCCGGCTCCATTCGGAGCCTACTTCATCGTTGCTGGGTCTTTCCTGCTGGGCCGGCGGGCGGCCTTTTGGCGGTCGCCCGCCGGCCCAGCGGGAAAGTCAGAATCTACATAGTGCCACATCAGTACAGCGACAGTGACTCCACTCCAGCATAGACTAGGACCAGTTCCGGGAGATAAATGTGACAGGCTATGGTCTCTGCAGGCTGAGCCTATGGAACCTATGTGACACTACATTCCCATCACTTCCATGCATGGCAGTAATTCATGTAGCCAACAGCAAAGTGGCATGTGGTTTGTGTGGCAAGCTGAAAGGCAGACTGAGTCATGATATGTCTTCCAAACAACAGTCTAGCTTGGGCATATGTGTGAAGAAATCTCTGTAGCAAAATACACATTGCTCACATCACTCACAACGGCATACTCAGCTCATGCTGTCATGCACATATAAGTTCTAAGACATATACAATAGTCATGAGAAAAGAGCGGTCAGTGGATGGTTGTAATGTCTCCTCACCTAGTTATGTGCATCCAACACATGGATGATGTAGGAACACCAAAATCACACACATGTGAATGTACTCAACATATGGCACTGGCCACCAATACCTGCACATTGATCCTCCCATTGATGCCACACAGACTGCATCTACAGGCACATAAGTAGCCAAGCTGGCACACCTGTCCATATTCTAGCCTGTGAGGAGGTAAATAATTGTGAAGTACAGAATAGCTGTTCACATGAGGTACCTACCTTCTCCTCTGATGCATCTTAGAGCCGTCAATGGAGCGGTAGGACCTCGTCAACTAGCCTCCACAGCTCCTCTGGAGAGAAGGCTGGGACCCTATCACATGCTGGACATGGCATGATTGCTCTCGAGGTGGGACATAGCAGCTCAGTAGCAGAGGTGTTGCTGGCAGTACTGTTAGGAGTCAAGTGAGTGATTCTGCAGAACACAGCAGTCACGTCCTCCACGTACAAGGTTGTCACCTCCGGCAGACACAGCCATTGGCCCGCAACTGCTACTGGCAACAGTGTTAGCCTATGGCAAAGCCTATGTGTTCGCTGCATGTTGCAACCATGGGGGGTCATGGGCGGTTCCTAATGTCCAGTGGCGTACGTCAGGCAGCCACTCTTTTAGAAGCCTGATATACGAGATTGGGCTTCAAAAACTGCTTCACAGCTCCAAAAATGTTGTTTTCAGCACACAAACATGCTTATTCTCTCTTGTCATGTAGGCCCTACTACTCAGAGGCCATTGCAATATGTTGCAGGGCACAGATGGCATGTTACAGTGGGGCACAGCCCACTCCATCAAAGGTAATTTCTGCAGTTGAGATATCCAGTCACATTTCGAGAGGCATTTTGATGCACTCATTTGACTTTGATCCTGCGACATGTTGTGTACACGTGTGGCAAACCATGGGGGTCACATGTGACCCTAGGGCTGTCCTCAGCTGTGATGTGCACTGGTTGCCATACATACTCATCTAAAATGCCGTTTCACGTGTTATCATTGACATGCATCATGTATGTAGCTCGGGACACATTAACAAATGTTAGAACTCATGTCTTGTCATATATAGATACCCAGAGAGAGGAAGGCTGCGTCAACCACCTGTCTACCGTCCACTGCCAGATCTTCAGACCATGGGGGAATGTCTGAATCCGCACACAATAGTGGACTTATGTCATCAGTAGGAACCAGATCCAATGCCAGCTATTTGTTATCCAACCAGCATAGCACCCATTGTACAAGTCATGTCAGTATTATACTTCCCAGCCTCAGGGCCCTTCCAACATGCAGTGGTCCTGTCATCTGGCATGTCTCAACCTATGTTAAGTTTGGTTTTGAAGGATGTCCTCTCACCAATGTTGAAACATCTGGACAGCTACATCCACATTCCACGACATCAGGAGTTAGGCCATGTGAAAGCTGACTTTTATGATTTTGCATGCCTCCCTCATGTTGTGGGGGCTGTTGATGGCACACATATTGGCTTGGTCACATCGCATGTCAATGTAAAAGAGAGGGTCTGGGTCTGGCTGGATGGTAAGTCACATCTGTTCTGTTTGTGTATATGCAATGTCTGGTGCCACAATTCTGATCAGAGGGACTTATTGATGCACACATGTCCCATTCCTAAACAGGAGACTCTGCATTTCCAAACGGTCCTTGGTTGTTGATGTCACTTCATTGATGTCTATGGAAGAGCATGGCAGGCAGTTGAGTGGGCTTTTGGGCTCCTGAAGACCAGATTTTGCTGTCTATACAGGGCTGGTGGAGCCCTCCTCTACTCACCTGGAAAAGTGTGCAAGATCACCCTGGCATGCTATTTGCTCTACAACCTCACACTGAGGAGGAGTATCCCAGACACATCAGAGGAAGGGCAGCCTGCAGTGCCACCGGGTGAGCCTCCTGAAATGCCAAGTTAGGATGACATTGGTGAAGGGGAAGGAGCTGGCTTGCGGGAAGATCTCATCACTAACTCCTTTTCTTGAATGTAAGTATGTCATGTGACATAATAATTGTGACTGTATGAAGAACTGTAATTGTTAGAATGTGTGGAGTTGAGTATTTTTGCTAAAACTGGAGAGCTAATACTCTGCAATGTTCCGTCAAAGGGCACATGAAGGGTTGGCCTTTGACAGATCCCCACCGTGATGTAGCTACATCATTTTGTCAGTCTCATTTCAATGTGATTTCCTTTCCAGATGCATGCCATATGATTTGGGTGTTGGGATGTTTGGACTTTTTTCAAGCCTATACTCCTTGTTTTGTCTTTGTACAGATACCTTCACCCTGACATCCTCGTGTGGGCATTTCAGAGTTGGGGCATTGGTAGGTTTTTGATGCTGCTCCAACATAGGAAGTGGACATCGATTTTTCTAGGTAATATAGGTCACAGATTTGGGGGGTGCGAGACCTGTCCCAGGCAGCTTGGACAGTGCTTGGGTAGAAGGTCGGAAGTGCACATTGTACTTGTTTGGTGTGCTGTGGTTGTCAGATTGCATCACATGTGTGATCATGTGGCCATTAAATCTGTTGTTATCAAGTGTAAGCAAGGCAGTCACCCTTCACATAAGCTAATCACTCTTCTTGTATGACCTGTATATAGCTGTAGATGTGTTTCCTCATTGCAGGCCACAGTGCCTCTGGCACAACACTGACATATGTTGGCGTCATACCACCCGATGCATGGTTATTGGATTGTGATGGGCCTATGATAAGGGACTCTTGTGCTGTCCTCTGTCTGTATCTTAGTGTATGTGATGTTGTATTGCTTTGGTATGTTATGTGATAAGGCTCAAACTGGTATCACCATCCACTTTTCTATTTGTCTATTCTAGAGGACAATGTCTGACAAGGCCCTTCCTTGTGTGGTCTGGGGGGCTGCACCTTGCTCTCTGGACCTTTTCACAATTTGAGTCATCAATTTTTTGCTTTGACATTCCAGATATTTCACAGTGTACTGTGCTGTACAGTGGAATAACTTGTTTGGTGTGACCAGACACTTGTACCAATGTGTTTGTGTCTATTGGTTGTAATCTTTAGCAGGACACTGTACCTGTAACACATCCCTCCTTGCTCTAATATCTTCTGTCTTCATAATTTGCTTCACATGGTCTTACGTCTCTCCATAGCAAAATTTGAAACAAAAGCAAGCAGACAGTGAATAGAACAAAAATAAGGGACATGACGGAACAGAGTAGTGAAGGGTTCAATCATGGTGGGTGAAATCATTGTAGTAGATGCCACAGCATTGGAAGTCCAAAGTCCAGTGTACTTCTCCCATTGGAAATGGAAGGTGGTTGAGGAACAGTCAACAGAGTGAACATGGGGCACACAAAGGAAATCATTTGGGAAGATGTCACTTGCTGGCAGTGGTAGGTGTCTTGTCATCCGCAACTCCCAGACACTCTGCTGGATATCCCTGCTTGTAGGAAGGGTGATCTGCTGCTACAGAGGCAGGGGTGTGAAGGTGGATTCTTCTGTTAGCATGATCTCCCTTCCAGTGGCTGGCACCGATATTGAGGTGCCAGGTGTAGACATGCCAAAGGCAGGAGTGGAGTCTTGCTGTTCATCCCTGCTCAGGGTGGTGTTGATATCCCTCAGCGTGTCCATGTTGGTATTGTTGGCCCCCTACTGTGCACACACTTTCTGTATGAATTCACTCTGCAGCTGCTTTATTTAATGAAGTTCAGGTAGTACCTGGCCCATCAAGCCTTCGGACTCTTGATAGACCCCCAAGACGTGGCTGATGGAGTCCTGGCCAGGAACATATGCTGTAGCCTCACCTCACTTGCCACAGCACCCCTCCCACGTACCCTACCACCGGCCTGTGACCTTCCCACGGTGTACCTTCTCCCAGTGGTTCCTGGACCATCATTGTCAGGGATGTTGTGGTGTGACTTATCCTGGACTTGGGGCAAAAGATGGTTGTCAGTATTCTAGAGGTACAGTTTGGGGTACTCTTGGTTAGTCATGATGTTGAGGCAACTGGGCTGGGAGGTGTTGATGTGGCCACAGTGACTCACTGGTGGCGTCTCACCAGGTTATTCAGATGGGCCAGAACCATCCTTCACGTCTAGATGTCCAGGAGTGTTGTCATCACTGATGGCTTCATCCTAAGGGGTTGTGGCAGTCTCTTCAGTGGCCTCTATGGGCACTGGCACCACGACCTGTTGATGTGAAAGGTACTATGTTACTAGTTGTATTTGACTAGGCCTGAGTCGAGTTCACACAGTTTGACTCAGTGGAATTCCGCAGAGTTGATTGAAAACTCGAATTCTGAGGAGGTGAAGTTCCATGATCCACAGAGTCCTGAATGCGCCCAGCTAGCCAGGCCCAACCCTACTTAGCGCTTCTGAGATCGGCCAATTCAAGAGAGGGCCATAGACAGTAAAAGCTTCAGTTTCAGGCCTCTTGTGCACCGGCCTGTCCCATGTACACTGACACAGGTGAGGCCAGTGCACAAGATGCCAGAATCTGTATCTTTCTTTCGCTGCCTATGGTCCTGTCCTGAACTCAGGCCAGGGCCATAGGAAGCGAAAGCTGGCAGGCCTCTTGTGCACCGGCCTGTGCCATGTGCAGTGTGCATGGGACAGGCGGGTGCACAAGAGGCCTGAAATGGCAGCTTTCACTGCCTATGGCTGTGGCTTAAATTCAGGCTAGGGACATTTCAGTCCTTGTTTGTGCACCAGTGTGCACAAACAATGAAAAAAAAGAAAATAGGAAACAAGGACTTACCTGGGTCCTCGTTCTTCTCCCAGCGGCCTGGCTCTTTCTCTCTGCTTACCTCTGCACCCTGCTTCACTGCTGGCAGAGGGCGGTCTGTCCCTTCCATTCCATCACCGGAGTGCACTGCAGCCCACTTCTGGGTTACACAGCGCAAGCGCAGACTGTCTGCACTTGCGCTGTGTAGCTCATAACTGGGCTGCAGTGCACACCGGGTGAGCTCCTCTCTGCTGGTGGGGCTAGCAGAGTTTTTGGTGAACTCTGTGCTCCAAGCGGAGTGCCATAAACTCCGTTAGCTCAATCAGAGGAGCGGAGCTCCCTGCCTAACCCTATTTGTGACATTTACCTCAAATTATTTACAGTGACATTTCACAATGACCTTGTACATAGTTGTCTAGCAGGTAAATCTATTGTGACAGGTACACATAGTAATGATTAATTTGACATGAAATTTGTGGAGCATGCCAGCTCTCCTTGCCTGTCACAGCTGCTGAGATTTACAAAACATTGGCCCTCATTTTGACATTGGTGGTAAATCCTGCTTACCGCAACGCTGATGGCCATCAACATACCGTCACGGTGGCGGATATCAGTTCACCATATTATGACACACACACCAATCTGACAGAATAAGCCACATACACAAATCTGCAGGACCAAAAGGCAGTGATAAAGGGCGGTCTCAAAACACATACTGTTACGCCAACAAAACAACGTCTATCACATTATGACCCATGAATCACCACAGCGGACGTTCAACAGCGGTAAACCATTGGCACTATATAAAGCCTGCACTCGGAATGGACAACCACATACAAAACAACACCACATTGGCCAATACCAAACACACACATCTGACACCCATTCACACACCACACCCACAAAATCACACCTCTATAAAATAAACACCAACATTACCCACAACTCCTTACGAACACCAATTACCACCAGGAGACTTAAAAGAAGAGCACAGAGACAACTAGACACATACCACTTACACCCATGCACTCCACATTACACAACCCACCACATTACTAAACACACCCTCACCAACACACATCACACAACACCCATGGCACCCCAAAGGCACCCCCGTTTCACTGAGGAGGTGTTAAGGGTCATGGTGGAGGAAATTGTCAGGGTAGAGCCACAGCTCTTTGGAACACAGGTAAAACAAATATCCATAGCAAGGAAGATGGAGCTATGGTGGAGAATCGTGGACAGGGTCAACGCGGTGGGACAGCACCCAAGAACAAGGGACAACATCAGGAAGAGGTGGAACGACATACAGGGGAAGGTAGGTTCCATAGCAGCAAGGAACCAGCTCGCCATCAGAGAAGTGGCGGTGGACCCCCACCTCCTCCCCCACAGCTCACAGCATGGGATGCGCAAGTACTTGCAATACTGCCTCCTGAGGGACTCGCTGGAGTAGCCGGAGGACTGGACATTGGTAAGTCAACATTTACTACTCATCACCCCCATACCTGTGCCATCTCACATCTCACATCTACACCCTCACTCCCATCACTCTACTCCAACCCACAAATTGCACCTACACATCTCACTAACCCCAATGATAAGCCCTGCATGCCACACCAATGCATGTACAGCCCTCCCAGCCCTGCAAGTACACCCATCACTAAAGCATGCACGGCATAGGGAAAGTAACAACCCCACAATACATCACCATACACAAGCAAAAGCCAGTAGGGAAACACCAACGAAAGAGGGGAAGCCAGGGATGTACAATATGTCACACACATGAAGCATAATGCATCACTTACATCCCCACAGGTACCCCAGCCAATGTCAGTGGAGAGGACGTGTCTCCACGATTCAGTCCCCCAACAGAAGAGGCCCCCAGTGATAACACTAATTCTGGACTTCAGGATCTGGAGGACCTACCTGGCCCATCAGGGACCACTGGACAGCCGGTCCCTCAAGCACAATCACAGACCACCACAGAGCCTCCCACATCAGGATCCAACACCACAGCACCCACCCAGCGTACCTAAACCTCTGTCCCCAGGACACGTCCATCAGCAGTGTGCCCACCTGTACAGGGACCCCAGGCCACACCTCGTCCCAAGACAATCAGGGACCTGGGGTCAGTGGCAGTGGGCACACCGTTCAGGGGACAGGGGCACAGGCCAACAGGGACACTGGGAGGACTGCCATGAGCCAGGGGGATGACAGGACCAGGAAACCAACTCTCCAGGAGGCACTCTTCAAGATCCTGGGAGCCTACCAATATTCCCAGGACATGATAGACCAGATCCTTGACAACGTACAGCAAAAAAGGCAGCTGCAGGACGGACAGTATCAGGGGATCAGGGAGGACTTGCAGGTCATTAACAACACCCTAATCTCCATAGCAGGAGTGCTGGCAGACATGGCCAACATCATGAGGGAGGCAACAGCACACCAGCGGGCCCCTACCTCTAGCCAGTCAACTGAACAGCCCTCCACATCCTCTGCCGCTAGTAGGCAGGAGGGCCCACCACAGGCCCTACAGGCCACCAACACCCCTCCCCCTGCAGAAGGTGAACCACCCAGCAAACGTTCCCTGTGACCCAGACAGAAGCCAGAGACACTTGCCAAGACCACCGCCATGAAATGAGACTCTCCCGATTGTCCCCCTTGTGTCCCACTCAGTCACTCTTTCCTCCTTGAACTGCCATTTCTCCCCTTCCTATGTCCCTTTGGACACTGCACCTGTGCTACAAACAGACTGGAACTATATCCTGGACTTTCCTCCATTATCACCCCATTCTATTTCTTAGCACTACAATAAACACCATTGGACAAAACTCGACTACTAGTATATCATATATTGTAAATTTGCATTGATGGAAACAGCGACATCCATTGCAAATGAACTGTACATTGTGAGAGCATTGAAATAATGACCTGTAGCTGGCTGTAGTGATCACACCAGGACATTGTTGTCATATCGCCAACATCTGTAAAATGATAATCCATAGGTGACAGTAAGTAGAGTTAAAAAGTGGGTAGTGCCATCATGCCACAGCCACACAGAATATACCAATAGTCAAAAAAATATGAAGTTGCACTGTCTCACCTGTGTGTCATTGGAAGTACTGACGGATAACTGATGTTCTGTTGTCCACATCCTCATCCTCTGCCTCCTAATTCTCACTGTCCTCAGGGTCTGCTGCTGCCACAGGGGCATCCCCAGTCTCTTCCTGTTGCAGAAAAGGTACATGGCTTCTGGGGGACAGGGTGTGCAACATGCAGCATGCCACTACTATCTGGCAGACCTCCGGTGAGTAGCACATGGATCCACCTGTCAGATCGAGGCACCTGAACCTGGACTTCAGGAGGCCGAAGATCCTCTCAATGATCCTTCTGGTTCGCCCATGTGTCTCATTATAACATTCTTCAGCCCTTGTCCTGGCATTGCTCACATGGGTCAGCAGCCATGGTAGGTTTGGGAAGCCAGAGTCACCTGCAAGTACTGAGGGACAACAATTATCCACACACTATCCTATGAGGTTAACATCAGAAGCATACACTAACATGCTCCGGGTGGAGACCAAGGCTCACCTATAAGCCATATCCTGTGCCTCTGTAGTTGGCCCATCACATTTGGGATGCTGCTATTCCACAGGACAAAGGCATCATGCACCGACCCAGGATATTTTGCATTGACGTGGGAGGTGTACTGGTCCGCCAGGCACACCATCTGCACATTCATGGAATGGAAACTTTTACAATTTCTGTACACCTGTTCATTCTTGCAGGGGGGACAAATGTAATATGTGTCCCCAATTATATTGGGGATATGTCCCATTGCATAGAATCCGGCATTCACAATGGCCAGATCTCCTACCTGGGGGAAAGCTATGTAGCTGCACATGTGTTTTACCAGGGCAGACAACACTCTTGCCAGCACGATTGAGAACATTGTCTGTGGCAATCCTGCTGCCAAGCCCACTGTCACTTGGAAAGAACCAGTTGCCAGGAAATGGAGCACTGATAGCATTTGCACAAGAGGGGGGGATCCCAGTCAGATGATGGATAGATGAGATCAGGTCTGGCTCCAACTGAGCACACAGCTCTGTGATTGTGGCCCTGTCAAGTCTATAAGTGAGTATAATGTGCCTGTCCTCCAGTGTAGCTAAGTCCACCAGGGGTCTGTACACGGGTGTATGTCTCTATCTCCTATTCATCCACAGCGGTAGGTATCTTAGGGACACACGAGTGAGTAGGCTGTCACAATTTGAACAACTAAACCACAACAGCAGTCCACATGGTGCAATTATGTATTGGGACAGTGTAAATTTCTAAGTATGTGCCTATTTATCCTGTGACGCAGCGATTATCGATAGGCCTGTTCACCCCCCTGATATGGCGACCGCCTGTCCTTTGTGGAGGGACAGGTGGAAGTGAGGTAATTCCGCCGACGTTGGGCGTCGTGGTGGTAGGTGGTCATGAACTGCTGTGCAATTCCTCATTGGATAATATTGGGCCCTCTGTAGTACAGTGGCCAATGGAGATGTATGCCGGCGGCAACGGTATATACCGGCGCGGACATGACCATCATTTTCTAAATCATTCCGCACTTTTTTCCTGACCTTCAATAGGACAAGACCTACACTGCATGTGCTGTTGTGACCTGTGTCTGGAACTTAAAATGGCCCGTGAGTCCGGGGAAAAGGCCCCAGCCTTCACTTCAGAGGAGTTGGAGCGACTGGTGGATGGGGTCCTACCCCAGTACGGACTGCTATATGGGCCTCCAGACCAACAGGTGAGTACACTGTGGGCACGATGCATGTGGCATGGATGCATGGAGATCTGTGTGAAGGCATTGTGTAAGGAGGGGATTATCTGTTGGTGGTATACATGTTGTGCGCTGGGCTATGTGTGTGACAATGGCAGTGGAAACGGGTTCGGTGGGCCATGTGTGTGACAGGCTGGACTGTTAGTTTAATGGTGTTCTCCTGTCTTTATTGCCTCTGCAGGTCAGCGCCCATCAAAAGAAGGGAATATGGCGTGCCATCACCAAGGAGGTGCGGACCCTGGGGGTCGATGGTAGACGGAGCACCCACTGTCGGAACTGGTGGGATGACCTGAGATGCTGGGCACGGAAGACTGCTGAGGCCCAGCTGGGAATTGCCTCCCAATGAGGAATGGGTGCCCGTCAGACCCTGAACCCCCTGATGGCCTGCATACTGGCGGTGGCCTCCCCTGAGTTGGATGGGCGATTGAGGGAATCACAGCAGCCACAAGAGGGTGACCACAGTGGGTATCATTACATATTTTGGATGGTGGGGTGATATCCGGGTGGTAGTTGTGTGTTAGTAGGTGCCCCTAAGGCCAGGCCAGACATTGCAGCATGTGTCCTCTGAAGGGTAATGGTTGCATGGCAAATACAGGTAACCTAGCTGGTTAGTAGTCACTTTGAGGCAGGGCATCGTGGGTCCAATGTGTGCTGCAGTTCGTGGTGTGTGCTTCTCATCATACCTTAGTGATTAACCATATCACTGGTAGTGCAATGCATATTGTGTGTGAGGGTGCTGTGTACGCCAACGGTGGTGTTGGTGCAGTAACTGACCCAGTGTTTCCTTTTCCTTTTCCCCCGTTTTGTTCTGTCATCCTGTCCCTTTGTGCATTAGCATCATCTTGTGGAGGAGCAGGGGAACCTGCAACAGAGGGAGCTGCATCCCACATGACCCTGGAGGCAGAGTCCACCTACCCCCAGGGAACGAGTGGGACAAAGGGCGAGGTGAGCACCATGGCAGAGACAGGAGGAGACAACAGTGACTCAGATACCTCCTCAGATGGGAGCTCCCTGGTGGTGGCGGACACCTCTGTGACCACCCCAAGTACAGGTACAGCCGCCACCCCATACCAACATCGCCCTCCCAGTAGCCCCTCAGCGATTTGCCTGTGCCAGCTCACCCAGGATTAGTGGGCATCTTCTTCGCCCCAGGCACCTCAGTCCCTGCCCCACTCAGCCCTGCTGCCCTGAGTGAGGAGGCTATTGACCTCCTGAGATTCATCTCTGTAGGTCAGTCAACCATTGTGAATGCCATCCAGGGGCTGGCATCCCAGATGCAGCAATGCAATGCATTCCTGGAGGGTATTCATTGTGGATTGGGAGCCCAACAGAGATCGATTCAGGCTCTGGCCTCCTTTCTGATGGCAGCCATTGTCCCTGTTTCTACTGTCCCCTCTTCAACTACCACTTCCCAATCCCACTCCCCCCAATCCCAATCCATCCCAGACACACATACAGACAAGCAGGCACACAAGGCAACACACAGGAGTGGCACAGTCAAACACAAGCACCACACTGCATTTAACAGGCACTCACATAAACACCATACAGTTGCAGACATGACAAAATCCACTGCCTCCACTGTCTCCCCCTCCTCCACCTCCCTCCCAGTCACGTCCACACTCACACCTGCATGCACTACATCTACATCTACTGTCAGCATCACCACCCCAAGCAGAACACACACCTCACTGGCAGACACCCCCACAACAACCATGCACGCTTCCCCTGTGTCCTCTCCCACTGTTCCTGTCCCCCCCTCCTAAGGGACAAAAACGCAAGCATTCACACACCCAACAGCCACCCACCTCACATCAGCATACAGATCATGCACCTGCACCCAAGTCGAGCAGATATACACCTCCAACAACCACTCCCTCATTCTCCACTCCCATTACTCCTCCCTCCTCCCGCCCGTCCCTAAAAAGCTTTTCCTTTCCCACTTTGAGCTCTTCCCTATCCCTCCCCCTGTCCTGCACGTGTGGGCAGGGTACCAAGGACACAACCCAACACCTCAGACAGTCTACAGGAACAGTGGTAGCACCACCTACTCATGGTAGTAAGGATACCAATCCTTCATCACAGAAGGGGAAGGAGCCAGCACCACCAGGGAAGAAGGGGAAGGGGCCTGCACCACCATGGAAGAGTGTGAAGGGGCATACACCACCAGGGAAGAGTGTGAAGAGTCCTGCACCACCAGGGAAGAGTGTGAAGGGGCCTGCACCACCAGGGAAGAATGTGAAGGGGCCTGCACCAACTGTGAAGAAGAGGAAGGAGCCTGTACCACCTGGCAGAGAGAAGAAGAGCCCATCCACCCCTGCCAGGAAGGATAAGGGATCCTCGACCAATGGATAGGAGGAGACGAGGCACTCTACGCCAGCGGAAGCTGTCAGGCTAACAACGCCACCACCACCTGCTGTCATGGGGCCCTCACCGCCAGCTGTGGAAGTGCAGCCATCAGTGAGAGCATGGGTTGCCCAGGAGGCTCCTCCAACCACCACCACACTGCAGCCATCAGGCAGTGCAGGGGATGCCCAGGAGTCTCCTACAACCACCACCACAATGCAGCCATCGGACAGTGCAGAGGCTGCTCAGGAGGCCCCTCCAACCACCACCATAGTGCATCCATCAGACAGTGCAGGGGCTGCCCAGGAGGCTCCTCCAACCACCACCACAATGCAGCCATCGGAAAGTGCAGGGGCTGCCCAGGAGGCTCCTCCAACCACCACTACAATTCAGCCATCGAACAGTACAGGGGCTGTCCAGGAGGATCAACCAACCACCACCACAATGCTGCCATCAGACAGTGCAGGCCCTACCCAGGAGGCTCCTCCATCCAACACCAAAGTGCAGCCATCACTTCCAGTGGACGCTATGTAGGCCACCCTCTAGGGGCTGCTGTGCAGGCTGCCCCCTCCAGAACCAGTGAGCAAGTCACCCACTTCACAGACTGTGGCCTTGCACTCCCCAGGACAAAGCAATGGGCATGTTCCCCCCTCCAGAACCAGTGGGCAAGTCACCCACTTCAGAGACTGTGGTCTTGCACTCCCCAGGACAAAGCAATGTGCATGTTGCCCCCTCCAGAACCAGTGGGCAAGTCACCCACTTCAGAGACTGCGGCCTGGCACTCCCCAGGACAAAGCAATGGGCATGGAGCCCCCTCCAGAACCAGTGGGCAAGTCACCCACTTCAGAGACTGTGGGCTTGCACTCCCCAGGACAATGCAATGGGCATGGAGCCTCATCCAGAACCAGTGGGGAAGTTCCCATATTCGGCTGAGGTGCCCCTCAACCCCCTGAGGTGCCTTCCCACTTGCAAAATGATGCCCCTTCAGTGTTGTATCTAGATGTGTCAGGATACAGGTTGGGCCTTGGTCTGTGCCCTGTGGCCTTGTGTGCCCTCATGACTTTGGACTGGGCATTAGCCCTTTATGGACATTTGTATATAGTTGGTTTGTGTGGTGGGTTTTGCTATGCTAATACACTGTCGGTACTCCAGCATTGTGGTCCGTGTTTTATTATGCTGTGTGTCGTGTGCCATTGGTTTTTCATGTGCAGCTGGTTGTGTGTATGGTGTGTGTGTGTCAAGTGTGTGTCGTGCATGTGTGTGTCACTCTCGTTTTCCTCCCACCCTCCCTTCTGTGGTAGGCTGATGTGCTCACCGTCTTCATCAGCGTTGGTGTTCCAGGTGGAACATGACATAGAAGATCATCAGGAAAACTTGCAGTTTTGGGTTCCGTGGGGGCGTGGTTCTTCCCTGTGTCTCCAATGGTGAGTCCTTTCACTTCTGAGCTCTGTTTCTGCCAGGCTTTTCTTGGCATTGGTACCGCCCCGGAAAAGGTGGTGGTTTCATGTGTCTTAATATGGTGGCAGTACTTTGTCTCACGCCTGGCTGTTGTTGGCTGCTGCTGTGGTGACTGTTGTTTCCGCCGTTGCGATTGGTGTGGTACATTGGCTGTCTATGGGAGTCATCATCACCATGGACATAATTTGGCTGTATTTACCGCCAGCCTGTTGGTAATATTACCGCCACTTTATCACTCACCACCAGGGTCATCATGAGGGCCATTGTCTCCTAGGGGGATGACCTGGGAGTGTCAACTTGCCACCAGTGCAGGCCAAACAGTGGCTAGTCAAGTTAGGTTTTTGGTCATTTTGAGGCCTAGTTGAATGTGATACAGGCAGACTGAGGAGTTTGTAGTATATGTGACAGAAGTCCTCATGTGGTTAGTGCAGTGTTAATCTGTGTGTTGCCAATACCAATCTAGGAATGCCCCTTCAGCCTTTAGGATCATTGTTTAGCACAATGGGTAAGCTGTCCTATCTGCCCTCAATGGTTTAATCTTGGGTTAGTAGGTCAGGATGGAGCAATTTAGCCAGACACTTCTCAGAGTTGGGCATGATCTGTATGATGCTCACTCCCAGGGGAGTGAACCTCAAATGTGACTTATCAGGCAAGGGTATTTGATCAAGTGACCATTGGTGTGGTTTTTTGATATTTGGACAAACAGTGCCTCCTGGGAGTCAGACTCATGTCACTGTCTCCACTGCACACACTTGACTTTACATTGTCCAAGATGTGTAGATTTCCTTTGTGTCTTCTCTACTAGATGGGTTTGGGCAAGTGAATGCTGATTTTGGTTTTGTAGTATATGGGACATGGCCTATTAGGCTTCACTTTCTGCTCTGTCCCTCTACTTCCTAGCATTTCACAAATGGGGTCCTCTCAGGTGAGTACACATCATTTGGGATTTCACAGACATGGCTATTTTTGCATATGGACCCTAAGATTGTGTCTGGAGTGTAAGCAACTTAGGCCCATGGCCTTATTATTCCTGTCACTCCCTCTACTACACACACTATACAAACGGTTTCCACACATCTGAGTAACTTAACATTGAGAGCTGGGAAGCTGTGTTCTTTGATCATATGTACACTGTTCTGGTGTTTGTAGTAACAGTGCCTCTAGTGAGTTGTAGTCAAGGAGGTCTAGATACTTGACACACCTGACAAATGTCATCCCCCATGGTGGGTACAATTCATTTGTGAGTTAAAAGACAGGCATATTTGGACAAGGGTACACTGTGCTGGTGTTTGGAGTTACAGAAACCATGCCTACTGGGAGTTGCAGTCTTGTCAGTCCCTGTAGTAGTCACACTATACAAATGTTGTTCTCCTAGGGGAGTACACTACATTTGAGATATGCCAAACAAGAGTATTTGTAGCAGTGACCACTGGGCTGGTGGTTGGATTTACAGACGCAGGGCCTTCCTGGCCTTTGCAGTCCTGTCAGTCCCTGTAGTTCACATACTATACAGATGTTGTTTTCCCAGGTCAGGATACTTCATTCGAGAATTGCCAAACAAGGACACTTTTAGAAGTGAACACTGGGCTGGTGGTTGTAGTTACAGTAACAGAACCTCCTGGGAATTACAGTCCTGTCACCCCCTGTGCTATGCACTGTGTACGTCAAAATAATACCCCAGGTGCGTACACTTCAATTGGGAGTTCACATACAGGAGTATTTGGAGGGGAGAACACTGGGCTTGTGAATGGGATAAAAGTAAAGTAGGGAAAAGGTGAGCTGTGGGCCTGCATTTTGGTGGCATTTTTTATTGTTGTGACTTTCAAGACTCCACTTCTTCAGGTATTCCTGTCTAGCACTCAGGATGCAGGATGGCCAAGACCTTCTACTCCCAGGAAAAGAGGGGTAATAGAGCACTGGGAGGGCCAACAACAGTTTTCGTAGCCTGAAGCTGGTGCCTAGAGGCCAGGGAAAGGACCTTGTCCCTGAGGTCGCTCCACCTCTTCATGATGCCCTCCCTTGTGAGCACGGTGGTGCTTACAGCAGCCACTCTTCTGATGATCCTCTTCCACATTTCCATTTTCCTACTGTGAGGACTTGGGCTCCAAACAATTGTGGCTCTACTCTTATGATTTTGTCCACCATGACTCTTAACTCTTCTTCAAATAACGTGGATTCTTTGAACGTGACATGGTTCAACAAAACAAATGAGTAACAGTGACTTAATGAACAGGGGAAGTCTAATTGGGTGTGAATGGACAAAAGTATGTGCAGGGTGTTCAATGGTATGGTGAAAAAAAAGGGTTCCTAATCTATGTACTCTAAAAAAAAATGTTGCTCAGGCTTCATTGTCTTGCAGTGTAAATGCAAAGGATTGTGGTGTGAGAAGGGGTTTGTTTTATAGTGTGATTTGCAGGTGTGGCAAGTGTGGCAAATCCAACCAATGTGCCACTGTGTATTGCTTTGATGACTTCAAACCACTGTGCTTTGGACTGCCAATGGCTAACCTCCTGGGTGTCTGCCACTGAAAATTTGGACTTTTAATACGGTCAGTGGTTGGTCGCTGTGCCGGTGGGCTGGAGGTCAGACCACCTATTTCCAGACCTCCGTGCCACTGCCGGACTTACTTTTTTGGCTGGCTCTCAGTGTTCCTACCTGTGTAACTCATATTAGTAGTCTGAAAGATCACCAATATGGTGGTCTTTTTTGTACCTCCAACATGGAGGACTGGTGATCTGACCGCCGAACTTGTAATGAGGCCCAGGAACACGACACATGGCTGCTCTCTGTTAAAGAGGGCAACCAAAGTATTGTCATGAATTTACTTAAATGAAGTGCATTCACCTTGCTGAATGCCCCACTTCATTTTAAACAACGTAGCTCGCTACAAGAATTGCTTTGGTAACTTTGAAGTGGGCACCAGCACCCTTGTAATGCGCAGCTCCCTGCACCTGTACCTGCCATCCACTTGCCACAAAATGTATGGTTGAGAGCCAGCCTGTATTCAGGAGGGCAGCGCAGCATTCAGTGCTGGCCTGGTTGATTCCAACCTCACAGCCATCAGCCCGTCAGGATATCCGATCCCGGTGTTGATGGCAATAGGTTGGTGGGGCTGCCCGCCAACCTCATACTGTGGTGGTTGAACCACCACAACCACAGCAGTCCAACAGCCACCACAAGTATGACGGTCCGAGGACACCCACACTCATAATTAGGCTCTAATTGTTTCCTTTCTTTGAAGATAAAATGCAAATGCTCTTGTTAAAAAATTATATGATATGTGGAGCTATGGACTCGTACAAATCCAGCTGGTAAGTGTATCAACATAAAGTGAGCAAACACCATTCTCAGAAGTGAATAAGAATGTTTGTATGTATTGTGTATTTTCTACACTTTACCAGTTGAAACAGGCTATCTTGGTTACAGCTCAATAATTTTCGCAACATATTGAAAATAATTTCTACATGTATCTTACAGCAAATGGAACAAAGCAATTAGGCCTATATTTATACTTTTTTAGCGCCGCATTTGCGTATTTTTTTTTTACGCAAAAGCGGTGCAAATTTGAAAAATATAATTGCATTTTGCAAGTTTGCGCTGCTTTTGGGTAAAACAATAAATAAATAAAATGAAAATTAATAAAATAGAAGGCACTGGCAGGGAGTGAAGCCTCATTCTTTAGCATAAGGTGATCCTAGAGGTTTGCAAAAGAAAAGTGTGGAGAAAAAAAATGAATCACTCCTTGTTAAGTCTGATGACTTTTAAGTGCTTTTGATTTAGGACACCTGTCTAGCCATGCGACCAGTGGTCCCCTCTGCTGTCATTGAAAGATAATAATACATTAAAATTAGAGATCTCCCAAGTCATATTAGGGTAGTGTAGATTTGTAAGCCTGAATAGTTGATAGAACCTTGGAGAAGTAAGTGTGACATAATTTGGAATACAGAAGGTTGGTTGGAGAGAAAGATGAGTGGTGAAAGACAGTTGATCCTTTGCTGGAGATGTGATGACATTAAGGAAACCTAACAAATAAGAAACAGCGTGTAGTTACTCTTCACATGGTGATGAGGTGACACTCTTAGCAGGAGGTAGAGATCCATGCATATCCATCACTGGATTTTTAAAGGAGTAAAGGAATCAGAGAAGAAGAATCATCTAAAATAGTTGAACCAATAGCCTAGACCAGGGTTCTGCAAAATCGGTCCTGGAGAGCCGGATCCATGCCACATTTGTAGTATATCGACATTTAGAAAACTGTAGATTTCTGAAACATCTTATTTCTAAATGTGGATATGCTCAAAATCTGGCATGGACCCGGCTCTCCAGGACCGACTTTGCAGAACCCTGGCCTAGACTAACAACAGACGGGACCAGTTACAGTGTCTAAAAAAAGCAGAATCATCCAAGTTGAAAGGTATGATTAAAAATATAACATTTAGCACTGCCTGAGAATTAACAGTAAGGTACACTCATGCTAATCTTGTGGACATTGGGACACAGTCAGTGACACAGTGGTCATAAAGTGTAAAAGGCCTATTATTTAGGACAGGATTGACTCATATACAATAACAACTAAACTTTAACCAACTTCAACCCCCCCACCCCTTTGAAACCTCTCCTCAGTCCTCTTTTCACTCATCCCCTCCATTAGCCTCCATTCATCCATCTTCCACTTCAATTCACCCACACATCCCCCTTTTCCTTTCATCCCCTGCCTGCTTAAGGCATCCCCTATGCTATCATCCTTCACCTGTTTCTTTCTCCCCCATGGAAGGGTGGCCAAGCCCACATCTGACTCTCCACCCGCCCCATTTACTGCCACTCAGCACAAACCTGATAGGCATTTTGCTGCCTCACCAGAGAACCCACTGCAGTATTGCACACTTAGGCTCTCTCCTTGAGCCACATCTTCTCTCCCCACAAATACCCCAACAGTAATCAGAGCTCCATGATTTGATAGGCATCACCCAGCTCGGAGAGGTGCCCACCATCCGACCTGAACAGCCCAGCCTCTTCTTCCTTAATGTCCTTGTGTTTCAACACCTTTATACCATGTGCCCAGCAGAAAACCCTCATTGCTCTTCTTAGATTCCTCCGAGCCTTCTCCACAACCCCATGTTTCTGTGCCCCTCTCCACTTCCCCCGAGGTCCCATAGCACTGTGCCTGCCTCCCAATTATTTGCCCTGCCATTCGCAAAACAGCCAGCAACTGGAAATCAGTGAGCTTTTCACCACTAGTATGGCTAAAAACGCCGGCCTCACCAGTCAGCCATGTAGCCCTAAAAATGCCCCACTTGACAATTGGACAAGCAGCTGCATCCCCCCCCACTCTTCAGCCATACCCACTTTCCTTCCCCCAGCTGGTCCGTCTTGGACCTTCTGAGCCATATGCCCAAGCGCTACTCCCTCAGGCAAATTGCACCCTTCCTCACACCTACACCTTTCCCCACACCCAAAGGCTCAGACACCAGAAATGCTCCAAAAAACATCCACACCATGCACAATCGAAACAAAGCCATCTCGTGAGGGTCAGCACAACAAACCGGCAACACATATAACAATTCCAACAACAACTCAAACATAATGGCTTCCCTTGCTGCCTTGCCCATGTCCACCCTCGCTCTACCCCACCCCTTCAACATCCTACCCAAGATATCATCCTACGCCGGGTAGCAACCGAAAAACAATTTTCCATAAAAAGAGACTCCGGTCAGTTTGCCCCCAATCGTTGCAGGTAAAAACCTCTTTTGAATCAAAAACAAAACAAAAAGCTAAGTGCAAGACTGTAGCATATCAGTATTCTGTACCCAAAAAAACCCCTCCCAGTGGTTCAACCATGCCAGTCGATAACTCCTCTGAGTTGATTCTGCTGAAGACATCTCAACCAGCTCCCCATTCCCAAATGTTTGCCAGGACTGCTGTCTTGAGTTACTCTGCTCCTGGCACCAAGCTGCGAAAACAATGCCCTATGAACGAGACAGGGAATCTGTACTGGCATTGTTCACACCAGGAATGTGTGCTGCCTTAAATATAACATTTAACGATAAACATCTAAGCATAAAACATCTCAACAAACGCAACACCCTCAGGTCCTTAGCCCTTTGTCTGTTCATCAGTTCCACTACCGTCATGTTGTCCACATGAAAAACTACTGTCCTGCTAGCGAGTTCGTCACCCCATACTGTACGCTCCCCATTCCCAAATGTTTGCCAGGACTGCTGTCTTGAGTTGCTCTGCTCCTGGCACCAAGCTGTGAAAACGATGCCATTGTGAACGAGACAGGGAATCTGCACTGGCATTGTTCACACCAGGAATGTGTGCTGCCTTAAATATAACATTTAACGATAAACATCTAAGCATTAAACATCTCAACAAACACAACACCCTCAGGTCCTTAGCCCTTTGTCTGTTCACCAGTTCCACTACCGTCATGTTGCCCACATGAAAAACTACTGTCCTGCTGGCGAGTTTGTCACCCCATACTGTTAATGCTACTAAGAATTCCCAAAAAAGCAATACTCCTGCCTTGTGTCAGCCAACATGCAGGCCACTGCATTACCCACCACCTGATGCCCCAAAAAAGGCCAAACTCTGAGGCCCAGCTGCATCCGAGAAGATTTGTACCTGCCAGATCATGTCCTCCTCCCGAAAATTAATGGAAACCCCATTGAAACTTGCCAGGAAAGTCTTCCATACTCTGATGTCCTCCCGCACCCGCGCATAGACACACGGATCCTGTAGTGATGGAGGGAGGCACCCGACATAGTGAGCCCCAGGCACCTACAGAATGTCCTTCCCCCTTTTACCACTCTACATGCAAAGTGGAGAAAACCGAAGAGTTGCTGAGCCGTGCGCAACTCAATCTTATACAAGCACCTCACCTGTCTCAAGAAGTGCAAAATCTCCGTCACTTTACCTGCCGGCAATCGTGCCACCAGTGCCTCTGTATCCAACTCACTTGCCAGAAATGTTAAAACACAACTAGGGCCTTTGGTCTTTTCGGGAGCCAAGGGAACCCCCATCTCTCTGATCAGTCTTTCGAGTCCCCCAAAGGCCTTGCTAAAAGAATGGGACCCAGCGCGTCCCACAAAAAAGGACATAAGTAATGTGTCACCTATGCCTGCACACATTTACAAAAACCCACTGCAGGAACATACTGAAGGCCTCAAAAAGTGCACATGAAATGGCACAGCCCATTGGAAGAACCCTGTCCACAAAGATTGGCCCATCCAGCTGCATCTCTAGTAGCGACAAATCCCCAGGATGGATGGACAAGAGCCAAAAGGCTGCCTTAATGTCACAGTTAGCCAGCTCAGCCCCTCTGCCACCCCCCCGAATGAGCCAAATGGTATCGTCCACGGAAGCGTACACCACCCTTGTGTCTTCCTGTGCGATGAAATCATTCAACAATGCCCCCTCCGGCCAGGACAAATGATGGATAAGGCGAAACTCACCCTTATTTTTCTTAGGCACTACACAGAGAGGGGAAATCATCAATGTGTCCAGAGGCCAGTCAAACAATGGACCTGTAATTCTGCTTTCTGTGACTTCTTTCACCAATTTTTCAGCTACCGCACGTGGCACTGCTTTAGCAGACTGCAAATTGTCTGCCCAATTCCTCTGTCTTGGCCCTTGATAACTTATCCGAAACCCTTCCTTGAAGCCCCACTCCAACTTGCATGCTATGTCCCTTTCCGGGGACATACGCAACCATGACGTAGGTGCTCTTTGGCGCAGGAGCACCCTGCGTCCCTCTACCACTGGCTGACCTCCATTGTTCTGCTGGACTTGTGATGGAGAAACACTGCATGACCGGGTGTTGTCCCCTGCATTTGTTAAAGTTCCAGCATGCCCCAGAAGTAGACAATTGTGGTCGCTGTAGAGCGTCCGCACCCTCTTGGTCGGGACGCACCTCAAAGGGCTTGTACACTACCGGTAGGGCAGTGGTGAAATGAGTGGATGCAGCAGAATATGATGAAGCCATCCACTGCATCCACAATTCCGAGTCAACATCCCTCCAGGGTTTTTCTTGATTCACGCTGACATGTGCCCTAAACTCTTCATCATAGTTCAACCATGCGAAACCCCCAAAATGCATTTGTGCCTTGCATATAATGCCCAAGTATTTAAAAAGCGCAATGACCCTGTCAGCAAATTTTTCACAATAGACACTGGCATAGATAACAAATGGAAACGTCCAGTTAGCCATCGTAATCGGCACCCTGGGCCTATGTGCTAGCTCCCATTCCTCTTCCTAGGAGCCCTCCTTAGCCTGTATGTCCATGTGGAGTAATTTGAACACATCTAAGTATTCGTGTTGACAAATCCTGGAATTTATGTTTTCTGCCACGTGAGAACCCAAAGGCATCGCAAGACCTTTATATGGGAGCCACTTCCTAAGCCCCTTTCTGATCTTGTCCTCACCATCCTTACTGTCACCCTTTGAGGTGTACCCCATGTCACTCGCAGGAGCCGCAGCCTGTACTGCCTGCTTAATGTCCACCACCTGGGCTGTGCTGACTCCAGGTATGACATGAATAGAATGATCGCCCACGCCTACTAACATGTGTGTATTTGTCAGAACCTTCTTTTGACCAATACCCCAAACAGACCACCATTCTCCCTTACCTTGAACCCGGGGAACCTTCCCCTTAGCCGATGTCAGAGCAGGGCGAGCCCGTTCCTCCTCACATATGGACGTCTTCGCCTTTCCTCCCACTGCCTGCTCCTGTAATACAGAAATTGAAGCGGGGTTTGCGCCGCTCTTGTGCTCTCCCCCCCACCTTTGCTTCTCAACTCAATTTCACGTATCTCCCCCTCTGTTAGGGTTTGTACACAGCAAAGAGCATGTCCCCTCTCACTGCACTAGTGGGTTCTGTAATAGCTCCCTTTTAATCTTACTATTCAAAGCCTTTCTTGTTATCTCACCTTCCCCCCCTAGGCTTCTGTGTATGTTGTTTAATGTGCTGTTTTGTTTACACATTGGGCCTTGCTTTTACCAAGGCTTCTTTAAAACACTCCTCCCTAGGCCATGTGTTAATCCAACTCATTTGCATAATAACTGAAAGTCTGCACACCTTTCAAGAACATGTGCAGCATGTGAGGACCACACCCAGCTCTTCAAACCACACCCAGCTCTGCACACCTTCCATGAACATTTGCAGCATGTGAGGACCACACCCAGCCCTTCAAACCACACCCAGCTCTTCGAACCACACCCAGCCCTGTCTATAAAAGGCATCCCCCGAGCCTCACCCAGTGCTTGTGCTCGTCTACCTCCCGCTTACCTGAGAACAGATCCCTCAGCGCTGGCACTGCTGCTCTTTACAGACTTTCTTTGACTTCAATTGGTGCAGCTGCTGGCTCTTCCTTCTTCCGGTTTCCGGTTCCTCCTTGCCTCAACCTCTCTCCTACGAGTAACCTGCAAAAGAGAAAGAAGACAAGGTTAGACTGATCAGTATCTCTTGCCAGCAACAAGTAAGTGCAAAACCTTTTATTACCTGAGGGAGCTTTGACGGCAATTTCTGGATTCGTGTATAGACAGTTTGAGGCGAAGTGCCTTCTACGAGCATTGTGATTAAGGCTCTTTGTTGCAGGATTATTTTGCAGGACTTTGTGAAGCGGACATTGTTTTTTTTCATGGAACTTTTGGGAATCGAACAGTGGAAACCATTGACAGCAAGGAAAACAGTAAATCAAGGACTTGCACAAATTACATGCTGTATTTTGATGTAAAAGTACAGTATTTGTTTTATAAAAGATTCTGGAAATATGCGAAAAGTGAGTCTGCTATTGGGAATTTAGGCTTTAGTTATATTATGATGAATGTTTGATATTGGTAATTCTGATAACGGTATTTGTTTAATTTTTTAGAAGCTTAACAGTAATAGAAAACACATCCCAGAGCAGTAACACATTCCAAACCTGGAAACTAGAGACCAGGATCCAAGAGGTACTTTTAGAAGAGAATTTCCAATAAATAAAGGGATACTCAGGAACCCATTTAGGAATAGGTTGCACTTATCTGTTCTTTGTTTATGTTTCATTAGGCACCAGTTTCTACAGAAGTCAGAAAGGGCCGCAGATTTGTGCAGCACTTCAACAGTGGAAACGCAAGAACGGTGTTGTCTCTCTTTTTTTTATTTTATCCACTTCCCCCCTTCCCTTGAGCTTCTGTTCTTAGTGCACTGTTTTAAAAACTAGTGTGCTGGAACAAGCAGTTTCAGGGTGGGGTCGGATTGTCTTCAACCTCCATCAGAACTGAACAAGAACTCAGGTGAGCTGGGCTTTGACAGAAGCACAAGCCTTAAAAAAAAAATTCAGTTCTGGTGGACGATGAATACCGGGGAAGAAATAGAGGGCATTGACGTCACGGATATGGCGCAGGCCCTAAATGAGGACTTGGCTCATAATGAATCAGTGTCTGGCATCTTGCAACATATGCAAGAGGAAATAGAGAGATTAAAGATGGAGAATACCTCTTTAAAACAGGATTTAAGCAGGTATAAATTTAGGGGATCTCAGTGGAACACAGCTTCTACGCCTTTGTTTAAAACCTCCTCAGAGACAGGGGCGCCATCAAAACATACAACGTTGCCTTCCCCAGTTGAGGTTACTGTTAATGTTCCTAATGTTGTGCCCTTAGCAGCACCTGAACGTTTTCATGGAGATAGTAACAAATTCCATGTTTTTATCAATCAATGTCAATTACACTTCATTTGTAAGCCACAACAGTTCCCTACTGATGATACGAAAGTGGCATTCGTCTTGTCTTATTTGGGTGGCACAGCAGCCAATTGGTCAATTCCTTTCATGGATAGAGATGATCCCATCCTCCATAATTGGAATCAATTTAAACGTACCATGACCAGCCTTTTTGCAAAACACACTTTCATGCAGGCAAGTGATAATGAGCTTTTAAATCTTAAACAAGGTAACAAGGATTTATTGACCTATCTCACTAGTTTTAATCGTTTACTCACCGAGACACAGTGGCCAGAAGAAAAGCGTGTCTCCCTTTTTTATAAAGGTTTGAGAGACGAGTTAAAAGACGCGCTGGCTCATATCGTTGATTTGCCAAAAGACTATTCAGACTTTGTAGATTTAGTTGTGAAATTAGAACATAGACTAGGAGAAAGAAAGGGAGATAAATACAAACTGGAATCACGGTTAACTTTTATTAGACACGAGAAGAAAGACACAGATAATAAACTCCCTGAACCAGAGCCTATGCAAATAGGGACACTCAGAGGTCCACTCACATCAGAGGAAAAAGAAAGAAGGAGAACATTTCAATTATGTTTATATTGTGGCAGGGCAGGTCACTTTGCCAGAGAATGTCCAGTAAAGCCTAAAACTCCACGAAAGGGTGCTGTTTCCTCCACCTCCTCAACTGAATCGGGAAATGATTAAGCTCGACAAGGGGAGAGGTTATTTGTTCGAGAAAACATCTTAATCAAACCTCTAATGCTGCAGCCTTCAGGGTACCGCACATACCTAGACATTTCATAATTCAGGTCTTTTTAATTGTTACTACCCAAGTGAGGCATTCTCTCCCTGTCCTACTGGACTCAGGCGCGACAGGAAATTTTGTGGATAATAAGTTAGCTGAAATCTTAGGACTTCCTATGTGCCTAAAGCCTTGTCCAGAAGCAGTATGTGCAGTGGATGGGTCAGAATTGACCTCTGGATTAATCACAAAACAAACAAGTCCACTTGTTATGGTCTGTCGAACGGGCACACAGAGGTGATTAGCTTTGATCTGATAGATACTCCTAATTTTGGTTTGATTCTCAGGGTACCCTGGTTAACAACTCATAACCCAAAAATTGATTGGGTGAATAGAACTGTTACATTGGATTCCTCTTTCTGTAGAACCAATTGCTATCAAGAAGAAGGTACAGAACAGAGCACAGTATTACACTGTGCTAGTCTTACACAAGATGAACCAAGTCTCCCTCCTGAATATTCTGACTTTAAAGACGTCTTTGATCCAGTAAAGGCTAGTGTGCTGCCCCCACATCGGTCTTATGACTGCCGTATAGATCTTATCCCAGGGGCCCCTTTACCTAATAACAGAGTATATGCTTTGACTGACGAAGAAACCAAATACTTAAGAACCTACCTAGATGACCTACTACAGTCTGGGTTCATCCGTCATTCCACATCTCCAGTGTCATCTCCACTCTTTTTTATCCCGAAGCCGGATAAATCCCTGCGCGCGTGTATCGATTATAGAGGACTAAATAAGGCTACAATAAAGAATAAATATCCTCTTCCTCTAATACCTGTGTTGTTGGATCAATTAAGACATTCTACTGTATACACTAAACTAGATCTGCGGGGAGCTTACCACCTGGTCCCAGTAAAAGAGGGGGATGAGTGGAAGACAGCTTTCAAGACAAAGTTTGGTTTATTTGAGTACACAGTAATGCCCTTTGGGTTATGTAATGCCCCTGCGGCCTTTCAGTTCTTTATAAATGAGGTCCTACACGAATTCCTGGACGTTTGTGTCATAGTATACATAGACGACATCCTCATTTACTCTAAGAACTCAGAAGAACATACCCAACATGTTCGTGCAGTATTATCAAAGTTAAAAGAAAATCATCTTTTTGCTAAGTTAGAAAAGTGTACTTTTAATGTCAACAAGGTGGACTTTTTAGGATACTGCCTGTCACCTCAAGGAATAACTATGGATGTAAAGAAAATCAGTGCTATTGCTGATTGGCCAGAACCATTCTCTGTAAAAGATATTCAGAAATTTCTGGGTTTCGCCAATTTTTATAGGAGGTTTATTGCACATTTTGCAGACATTGCAGCCCCAATAACTACCTTGTTGCGGAAAGGGCAACGATTTCTTTGGACTGATGAGGCGGCACACGCCTTTCAACTCCTAAAACAAAAGTTCACTTCAGCCCCAATTCTGAAACATCCTGATCCTGACTTGCCCTTTTTTGTTGAAGCGGATGCTTCACAAGTAGCTTTAGGAGGAGTTCTCTCTCAACGAGATGCAGTAGATGGCCAGTTACATCCTATAGCCTTCTATTCCAAAAAGTTATTACCAGCTGAACAAAATTACACTGTGGCTGAAAGGGAACTACTAGCTATCAAAGTAGCCTTTTCAGAATGGAGGCACCATTTAATGGGAGCCAAGTACCCAGTTACAATCTTTTCTGACCATAAGAACCTACAGTTTTTTGAATCACTTAAAGCACTAACACCACGTCAGATGCGCTGGTTAATTTTTTTTAGCACATTTGACTTTGTTATAACCTATAGACCAGGTGCACAACAAATTCAATCTGATGTGTTATCTAGATACGGACATACCTCAGACATGAAACAAGATAAAATAGGAGAACCCATTATTCCTCCCCAAAAGTTGTTGGCACCAGTACAACAGAAGGATTTCATCACAGATCTATATAATGCACACATGCAAATAGCACCTCAGGATTGGTTAAAGGATTCCCATAACACAATACAACGAGGTTTATTGTATCACGACAACATGCTGTTAGTGCCCACCTCTGAATTACAAACACAGGTGATAATTTGGCATCACGCCTCACCGTTGGCAGGTCATCCTGGTTGGGTAAAAACCCTGGAAAATGTGCAAAAACACTTTTGGTGGGACACTATAAGAAAGGACATTAAGCAATTTGTCACTACCTGTCCAATTTGTGCAAGACATAAATCTTCTCATAAGGCTCCTGACGGCTTGTTAATACCAATGCCAACACCCAAACAACCTTGGCACACTGTGAGCGTAGACTTTATTGTAGGTTTACCACCTGTAAAATCCTTCACAACAGTGTTGGTTATAGTGGATTTTTTATCTAAAATGGCACATTTTGTACCATTACGGAAATTACCCACGGCGGCAGAATTTGCCGATATTTTTATAAGGGAAATTGTGCGTTTACATGGTTTGCCAAGCAAAGTGGTGTCAGACCGAGGGAGCCAGTTCAACTCCAGATTTTGGAAAAAATTATGTGAAAAACTGAAAATAGATGTGGCCTTATCCACTGCTTTCCACCCAGAGACAGATGGACAGACTGAACGACTGAACCAAACCTTACATCAAACGCTACGTTGTTTATTGGCTGATTATTCTAGTGAATGGTTGGAAGCTCTTCCTGTAGCAGAGTTTGTTTATAATAATACTGAGCATTCAGCTCTACTTTGCTCACCATTCTATTTCTTGCAGGGGTATCATCCAAGAGCTATACCCATTTTGTTAGAAGATTCCCTGTTGCCTACAGTAACGGATAGACTAACGAGGTTAGGTGACATACAAGACAAAGCCAGGAAACATTTATTAAAGTACAAGGAAAGCATGAAAAGACAAGCAGACAAACACAGGTCTGAGGCCCCAATGTATAAAATTGGTGACAAGGTATGGCTCTCCACAAAAAACCTAAACATAGAGGGATCCCGAAAGCTGCAACCACGTTTCATTGGACCCTTTAGTATAACTGCCATAGTAAACCCGGTAACAGTAAAATTAGATTTACCAAAAGAATATCCAGTACATATTACATTCCATGTGTCCTTGCTTAAGCCGTACAACTCAAAAACCCGACCTGAACCACCACCTCCACCCATACCAATTAAAGGAAATCTGGAATATGAAGTGAAAAGCATAAAAGACTCAAAAAGAATTAGTGGACGTCTGTTTTATTTAGTAGAATGGAAAGGATATGATGAATCTTCGAATTCATGGGAACCAGCATCATATGTACATGCCCCACAGCTGATTAGACGGTTTTATTTAAAAAATCCAGGAAAACCCCGTCCTGTAGGAGGGCCTTTGAGGGGGGCAACTGTTAGGGTTTGTACACAGCAAAGAGCATGTCCCCTCTCACTGCACTAGTGGGTTCTGTAATAGCTCCCTTTTAAACTTACTATTCAAAGCCTTTCTTGTTATCTCACCTTCCCCCCCCCTAGGCTTCTGTGTATGTTGTTTAATGTGCTGTTTTGTTTACACATTGGGCCTTGCTTTTACCAAGGCTTCTTTAAAACACTCCTCCCTAGGCCATGTGTTAATCCAACTCATTTGCATAATAACTGAAAGTCTGCACACCTTTCAAGAACATGTGCAGCATGTGAGGACCACACCCAGCTCTTCAAACCACACCCAGCTCTGCACACCTTCCAAGAACATGTGCAGCATGTGAGGACCACACCCAGCCCTTCAAACCACACCCAGCTCTTCGAACCACACCCAGCCCTGTCTATAAAAGGCATCCCCCGAGCCTCACCCAGTGCTTGTGCTCGTCTACCTCCCACTTACCTGAGAACAGATCCCTCGGCGCTGGCACTCCTGCTCTTTACAGACTTTCTTTGACTTCAATTGGCGCAGCTGCTGGCTCTTCCTTCTTCCGGTTTCCGGTTCCTCCTTGCCTCAGCCTCTCTCCTACGAGTAACCTGCAAAAGAGAAAGAAGACAAGGTTAGACTGATCAGTATCTCTTGCCAGCAACAAGTAAGTGCAAAACTTTTTATTACCTGAGGGAGCTTTGACTGCAATTTCTGGATTCGTGTATAGACAGTTTGAGGCGAAGTGCCTTCCATGAGCATTGTGATTAAGGCTCTTTGTTGCAGGACTTTGTGAAGCGGACATTGTTTTTTTTCATGGAACTTTTGGGAATCGAACAGTGGAAACCATTGACAGCAAGGAAAACAGTAAATCAAGGACTTGCACAAATTACATGCTGTATTTTGATGTAAAAGTACAGTATTTGTTTTATAAAAGATTCTGGAAATATGCGAAAAGTGAGTCTGCTATTGGGAATTTAGGCTTTAGTTATATTATGATGAATGTTTGATATTGGTAATTCTGATAACGGTATTTGTTTAATTTTTTAGAAGCTTAACAGTAATAGAAAACACATCCCAGAGCAGTAACACATTCCAAACCTGGAAACTAGAGACCAGGATCCAAGAGGTACTTTTAGAAGAGAATTTCCAATAAATAAAGGGATAGTCAGGAACCCATTTAGGAATAGGTTGCACTTATCTGTTCTTTGTTTATGTTTCATTGGGCACCAGTTTCTACAGAAGTCAGAAAGGGCCGCAGATTTGTGCAGCACTTCAACAGTGGAAACGCAAGAACAGTGTTGTCTCTCTTTTTTTTATTTTATCCACTTCCCCCCTTCCCTTGAGCTTCTGTTCTTAGTGCACTGTTTTAAAAACTAGTGTGCTGGAACAAGCAGTTTCAGGGTGGGGTCGGATTGTCTTCAACCTCCATCAGAACTGAACAAGAACTCAGGTGAGCTGGGCTTTGACACCCTCTTCTCATTCTTCTGACTCATCCTTGTAATCCAGATCCACCTCCCCTTCATTGTCCATCTCACACTCATCGTCCACATCTTTCCCAGCCAACGTCTCATTCCACTCATCACAAGTGCATCCCTCATCGCTATACTTGCAGCCAGTATGTTCCTGCGGTGTAGAGAAGGCTGCCTGAAGACCCCTCTAGCACTTCAGACCTGCACCACTGACATTGACTCTTCGCGGCACTCATGGCCAAATGTGGCACTTGTGCACATCGCACAGCTGGACCCTCGGTCGCACAGGCCTTTTGACTCACCTCCCATGGAACCCACACCCAAGTGCCCAACCTAGACCCAGGGCCCTTTGGTCCCCCCACTTCCTCTTTACCTGGCTTCCCTTTCGGGTGTTGTTCCCTGTCTAGGGCCTCCTACCTGCCCGTGCATAGCTGGGCCTATCTTTCCTCCATCTCCTTGACCACCCTCCTCTGTTCCCTGATCCTTGCCTCAGTGTCCACCGTGGACAAGTCCTGTGCCACCGGCTGCCAGGTTGGCAAGCCAGAAAATGTTTTCCTGCATGGGCCGCTAGGGGCCATCAAAGTCCCTTGATGCTCCTCACCTGCTCCCCCCACTCCAGTCTCCTGGTTACTGTCCCCAGGCCCACTGCGCCCAGCCTGCCGGCACTCTTGGCCCTTACCTTCTTGGTCCCCACCTTGCCTGCCAGCACCAATAGGGGAGGACTGGCCTGGCTACAAGGTCCAGCTACCTGGCCTGCCACACTGTCTATGGGGGTTCCCTCCTTGGGTATCTGCATTCTGCCATGGGGATGGCTCTTGGCCTTTCCCCAGTGTGGCCCTCCAACCCTCCAACAAAGAGGCATCTATCAGGGGCCCTGCCCCCCCACCAAGGGAGGTGCTCTAGAGGGCCCCACCCCCACCACCCCCCACTACCTGCTGAGCCTGTCCCGGCCCCCACAGGGCTTCAGTAGAAACCGGGGGAGAACACGTGCTGCATCCCCGCCCCCCCAACAGACTTCCTTGGTTTTGCCCCTTCGGCCGAACCGCTCGTGACCACCGTGGCCACCATGCCGCTGGAGGACGCGCACGCAGGGCACGTCATTCTGACCCAGGCCTGATCTAACAAGCCAGGCCTGAGGAGGTCAGACCGTCCGGCTTCACCGAGAAGGCGAAGTGCGGCCCTGACAGTAGCAACGTTGTGGCTCTGAGCCACGGCGCTGCAATTAATAATTAAACACCTTAAACCTACCTGCCCCTGGGGACCGGCCAAACTTTCCACCACGCGAACGTGCTAGCGCAGAAGAGGCCGTTTCCCACGCCCTTCACCCTATATATTCCCCTCCCATATCCCACCCCCACCCACTCCCCAACCAATCCTTCCCTCCCTCTGTCACTTCCCTCCCGAAAGCTCCTGTGGAGAGACTAGACTACGTCTGCTCTCCACAGGACCCTCCATTATAATAGTCATCGTGAAGAAGCTGCTGTTGCATGAGGTCTCTGCACACAAGCAGCTTATTGTTGTTACAGGCACTGTGAATGTGCAAGCCACTGTGCATTCAGTCTTGGTGCACAAACAGCTGCAACATACATTCAGCTATTTTTATTGTGGGCCCTCTGAAGAAGGAAACCACTTCATGTGCATTCTTATAGCAAAGTAGCTCTCAAGCAGATGGGTTTCATTTTGGCTCAGGGCGCGCTCGATCAGCTGTGTTTAAGTTCAGCTCGCTTATTTGGAAGCTGCTTTGTTAAGATGCTGTGCAACACAGAATTTTACCAAGGTCACAGGTCCAGTATGATATAAAGATTCTGCTCAAAAGAGGAGGGAATCTACTCATGTGTTATTCTTGATGCCATAAAAACTGAGCCTTACTTCTAGAGCCCTAACTACAATTTCTTCTTTGAGGTTTAGAGGAATGAACATTAGCAATTGAAAGTCTCCTTTTGCATTGACAACTGTTTCCTCTTCAGAGATTAGAGGAGTTACTTAATTCAGAAGCAAGTTAAATAAATAGCAAGAGACTAAGAAAGACCATTCTAGTTTTTATGTTAGATTATTATTATAGTTTGTTTCCTTAATTCATTATAATACGTTTATTTAAAATTGTTATTTTTGGATTGTTAGTTGAGCATTTTTTTTGCAGGAAATGGAGGATCAACACATGACATCCCCCCTGCCATTCCTACAAACACCTGGTGAGCATCCTGGACTCTGGAAATAACATATATTTTAGCAAGGGGTGATGATAAATATGGACTAGTCAGAAGACAAACAATTTTGTTGTGTCACTTGGTAGTTGAGGGAAGGAGGTTGTATAAAGACTTACCAGAAATATCTTTGGGGATGGGTGATGGACAGTCAAATAACATATATGAAATGTTGTTGCAAATGTTAGATTTGCAATTCACTCCAAAGGCTAATATTGTCTTTAAAGGGCATACCTTTTTGTCTAGGATACAGATAATGGATGAAGACATTGCATCTTACGTGTCCCCATAAAGGGGGTTGGCCATATCATTTTATTTTGAACAGCTAACAGACTCCTTGATTAGAGATTAAATGGTGAGATGCACAAATAGAAAGAGTATGATTGAGACGCTTTTACTGGAAGACCCTACTTTAGGGGAGCTTATACAGGTAGGCAAGAGTATGGAACATATTGTGTTGTGAATAAAGAAGATGGATGGTGATCTCAGTCAAACAAATCAGATGAGTGAAGTGATAAATAACAGTAAAGGGAAGATGAGAATGTCTGAAATGGGGGAAGATAAGGAAGGCAGAAGTAAAAAAGAGAATAATGACCCTTCAGAGAAATAATGTGTTTTTGTTATGGGGATCCAGGAGAAGTGGCTTCTAGCATTTAGTGTGCTGCAAAAAATGTAATATGCAGGAATTATCGGAAGAAGGGACACTTTCCAAAGGTGTATAAGACAGAGTATGGAACAAAATGTACATGAAATTGAACAGGATATTGATGATATATGCAAATGTGTACAATAATTCATTCTAAATGTAGAAGAGGAAAGTGATGATATAACAGAAAATGTTAATTAAGAAAGTGTATCGGTTTCAGAGATGCATAAAGTAAAAACATAAAGTACAGATAAATCAGAAAAACACATTGTGATGCATTCATAGATAACAAATTTGTGGATTCAGGAAGTCTATATCCACCTTTGTCAAGGAAAACATATGAAGGAAATGGGATGGCTGGTAGTTGCACATTACTGGATAAGCCAGATATCAAGGCTGTTGGATATGCAGGCAAGAAAATCGAAATAATGTGGAGGTGGAGTCTCTCCTTGGATGAATTTATGTAACCAGCTATGAGACAGACTTACTGGGATAGCGTCATCAAAAAGATTTAAGCATCATCATGAATCCCAATGCTAAAGAGACACCGATTGTAATTTTAAAAGTGGTGCTAAAATATCCTCAACAATTCACTAATGTATTACGATTACTGAAAGGATCATCCCACTAAATTATACTGAAGAAAGGTACATAAAGCAAAGAATATTCCAAATATGATAATGGAATGATTGCACAAGGAGACAGATAAATTGTTAAACCAAGGAGTAATCGAACCAATTGAAGCATCCGATTGGCTAGCTGCTGTGGTGGGGGCACCAAATGATGGAGGAAAAACTTGACTTTGCATAGATTTACAAGACTTAAATAAGACTATGGCCCTCATAATGAACATAGTGGTAAACACCGCTCCGCCAGTGGTGGCGGTAACTACCGCCAACAGTCAGGCAGTCTGGGCAACCAAATTATGAACCACCTGAAAAACAGGCAACCTGAAAACCACTCACCGCCAGCAGAGGAGTGCCGACGACGACGGCAGAGGCCACCCACAGGCTGACGGAAAGGCCCTACCAGCCCATCAAATAATGAAGCACTAGACCGCCGGCAGTTCCTGGGCAGGAACCACCGCCACGCAAAGCCAGAGGGAAACAAACCAAATAAAAGGAAACACTCACTGGAGACTCACACAACACGCCAAAGCAGACATGGATAGAGAGTTGCAAATCATGCCAGTCCTGCTCTTTGCCATATACCTCCACGACCGAGACCACCTACGAAGACGACAATGGTAAGTACCGCAACCTACTAAACAAGGGAAGAAAGGGCACAGTTACATACCCACCCACTCCACCCACCATGCAAAGCACCCACAACCCCTCGAAATAGCACAAGCCATACACCCCAGAGAAAGAGGTACTTACCGGACACAAGGCTAAGACAACCTGCCCAAAGCACACACATGTGCACAATAACCCCCCACAAAGAAACGATGAACCACGAATCCAGAGTGTGCCAAAACCAACACTGGCCACACAAACTTTTAGTAAGCTTCAGGAGCAACAAAAGTCCAACAGAAGGCCAATGGCCAGTCCATAGTACAAAGTCTGATGGGCCCAAATGGCCCCAACTTGACTCCCACAAGTGCAAATGGTACTCCACCTCAAAGGGGCAACAACTGGGCATCCTGGCACCTCAGGGAACAGGGGCAGGGGGCGGTAGGGGTGGGGACTTATGACTGGGAGGAGGGCTTGGCTTTACAATTGGGAGGTGGAGGGGGCTTGGGTCTGGTCTTAGAAGGTGGTGGAGCGACCTTGGACTGGGGTGTGGCAGATGTACTAGGGCCAGCACTGGGTCTCTTGCTCACAGGGGAGGTAGCACAGGAATGGGAAGGGTGGACGGGGTGGGCTGTGACGTGGGAGGAGTGGACAGGACAAGGAGGTGGGCAGGATTAGGGATGAGACGGAGGGGGCCAGTGGGCTCAAATAGGTCAACACGGGATAGGAATTTTATTTTAGGGGAAATCGGGGTGGACCTGGAGGAAGGCGTGAGAGTTGAGGTAGAGGGAGTGGTCGTGACAGGTATAGGTGTGCATGGGTGGGTGGGTGCAGGTGACTGTACAGTATGTTGAGGTGTGGTGGATGTGCATGGGGTGGGTGGTTTTGAACATTTGAGTGTCTTGGGAGGAGGCGGGTGGACACAGTGGGACAAGACAGGCTGCCAGTGTAAATGTATGTTGTATGGGTGTCTAAAAGTTTGGTGAGTATGCTGCATATGTCAACCAAGGTGATTGCAGTGATGGCAGGTGTGGTGTCTGGGGTGCAGTAATTGATGTCTGATTTTGTGGTGGCTGCCAGAATGTGTCAGCAACAGTGAATGAGGGTGCAGTGCCTGTGAGTGTGCATTTAGAGGTGACAGACAGGGAGGCCGAAGAGGTGGACACACCGGGGGAAGTGGATGTTGGTGTGTGTGCCTTTGTATGTTGGCTGTGTGTATGCCTGTGGTGGGAAGTGTGGTGGGGCTTGTGTTTTTCAGTGTGCTTCCTGTGTTGAGGTGTGTGCATGGCAGTCAGAATGTGTGCCTGGGACGGGTGAAGGGAGTGGGGTGCTGGAAGGGGTAGAGGTGGTTGGAGGGGGGACGGAATGACCAGGGACACTGGCTGCTGTCAAAGAGGAGGCCAGAGCCTGAAAAGATCTCTGTAGGCCAGACACGGCACCGTGAATGCTATCCATGTAGGCACTGGTCTGCTGCACCTCTGATGCTAGCCCCTGGATGGCATTGACAATGGTTGTCTGCCCTACAGAGATGGTCCTCAGGAGGTCAATAGCCTCCTCCGTGAGGGCAGCAGGGCTGACTGGGGCAGGGGATGAGGTGCCTGGGGTGAAGGAGACGCCCACCCTTTTGGGTCAGTGGGCATGGGCAACTTGTTGGGGAGCAAATGGGAGGGCGGTGATGGTATGGGGGTGGCGGAAGATGACACAGAATGGGTGGGCCCAGTAGGGTCTGCCACCACAAGGAAGCTCCCACCGGAGGAGGAATCAGAGTCACTTCTTCCAGTGGAAGTTGCCTCCCCGGTGGTATTCCTCTGGCCCTCCAACCCACTGGTCCCCTTGGCGTTGCTCAACTCTGCCTCTGTGGAACCGTGGGCTGCTGCATCCACACTCGCCGGTGCCTCAGCTCCCTCCCCAGATGATGCTGATGTACACAGACAACACAAGAGAACAGGGATGGGGAGACAAAACAGGAGAGACACTTGTAAATAGCTGAATGGAGGTACATAACTGGTTCACACATACACCCTGCAAATATTCCAAAATGCAGCACCTACCGCTATACACATGGCTATGCCCCTGCCTAGTGGCCACAACCCTGCTCTAAAGCCATTTCCTACATCACAGAGGACCTGAAGTACTGCAGACCTGACCCTTACAACCCAACTTCCCACGGGCCATTATGTAATAGAACATCAGTCAGAGTCCCTGCCACTAGACAGCATACATACTACAGCACACTCACACATCCATCAAGGAGGCATACAAAGGTCTCTGTACTCACCCCCTGGTGTCTGCTGTGCACCCTTCAAGCGCCCATCCAGGTCTGGATATGCCACCGCCAGAATGTGGCGCATTGGGGGTCAGTGCCCAATGGGCACCCCTTCCTCGTTGGGAGGACTTCCCCAGCTGGGCCTCACAGGTCTTCCTCGCCCAGCACCTCAGGTCCTCCCACTGATTCTTGCAGTGGGTACTCCACCAGTTGTAGACCCCCAGGGTCCGCACCTCCCTGGCGATGGCATGCCACTTCTGATGGGTGCTGACCTATATGGGACACACAGAAAAAGTAACACAGAGGTCAGACAATGCCCATTACATATAGCTGGCTATACGTCCCCTTTGGGACGGACACTCACAACAGCATAACAGGACCTCACACACGCAGTATGTCATGAATCCCACGACTGTACAGTGTCAAATGTGCACACATGTTTACAGCCATCTAACACCATTACACACATCCATGCCCCCAAATCCACCTTCTCACCTGTATCTCTGGTCGACCACAGAGCTTGGCGAACAGAGGTAGGTCCTCATCCACAAGCTTGTCCAGTTCCTCGCTGGTGAAGGCCGGGGCCCTTTCCCCTGCCACTCGTGCCATTTCCATAACCAGAGGCGGGACACAGCAGCACACCCAGTGGAGTACCTGCATGCATGCAATCCGGGAGTCAAGAGAAGCTTGGGTGATGAGATGGAGTGAGCTCCATGGCGGTGTGCACCGTCAACGCCGGCGGCGTTCATGATACACTAATATTCCCCATTGACAACCATATAAACAATGAAAGGTCGCACGGCAGTGAACACAGCCTTACTCTATTGCGACAACCGTTATCAGTATGCGGTCACTTCCACTACAACATTTCTGGGTTACAGGGAGCAGACATTTTGGCCATTACTACTCAGTTATTATTTTTCGCATTTGTCCCATGCAAGCCCAATTGTCCACAACCTCCATAGGCATGAACAAATATATATATACTCACCACAACAGTCCTGATGTATCATTGAGGACATGCCACTCCAGTTGAACATCCTACTATGCATATGTGTCATCAACCTGTATGTCAACACTGCTGAATATTTAACATGTTGGGCAGATGTATGTGTGTTCCTCACGTGTTCTCAACTCCTCCTGCAGTGTAGCCATTTTTAGTGCCATTTTAATGTAGCGTGATGCACGTTAGGTTTTCATATTAGGCCTCTGTGCACTTTATTCTAGACACATTTTATTTCGCCTCACACTGTTATTTTAAAATAACCAGTTTTACGGTCTTGTTTTATTCTTTCTTTCACACTGTTTAGCCTAATTCAGCTCTGTGTTCGCTAACACTGCATTCTTTCTCACCCTGTGCTTCAGTCAAGGCTACAGTCTGGTACATTACTGGTACACTTGGTAGAAGTTTAGTCTCTGGTGTTTTTAGACGATACACATCCTTACGTAGGGACCTCTTCTTAGAATGTCTGAATGTCTGCGTGTTAATTATAAATCACTTGTTAGTCCTAGTACAGGCAGAGGGAGATTCCGACCGGGAACCTACAACTAGATGCTGACTGCCCAGTTGCAGATGCTGATGCAGCTTACAGGCCTTTGCTCAGGTATAAGGGTTGATGTCCTCCCAGGGAAACCTGAAAGGCAGGCTTAGAGCTTCCCATGCTGTGCTCATATTATAACTTAGAGAGAACTTAATATAGTTGCACTATGATAGCCTTATTCTTGTGCTTCACTCTCACCGTTACTATTTTAATCCTACTGTGTTGTTTTGTTCTGGTTATCGCAGCTCATGCCTTACTATATAAAATGCAGTCGTTTTATTAAACTAATCTTTAAAACTTAAACTGCCTTTGTCATTTTTATATGAGACCGTGCTATGTATGAGAGCACCGGTTGTGACCTGGGTGACCACGACTTCCCTGGGAAGTAATAAGATGTCATGCGCTCGGCTGCCCAATTGTCCCTTCCCTTCGGGAGAGATAAGGCACTGTTAGTTAGCCGGAGCATAACCCGGATTTGGGATGACAAGGTTCCTTCACTGTGGGTCAGACTTAGTCCCTCACACTGTGAACAATCTTGCCGCCCAAAAAATCCAGTAGTCTCATTAGGATAATGAGAGCCTACGCGACATGGCGCCGCCAACGATTGGTCAGGCTCGAATTTTTGGGTCCACTTGTATTTCTCGGTCTCATATAATATAATGATCCCTCAGTTCCGTATACGGAGACGTCCGTGGTACTGAGGACTTCTGCCACCGTTGCATAGGTAACGCTATTTTCAGCGGATGGTTGTTCAAGCTTGAACCTTAGACAGGAAATAAACAAATCCCCTTTTGGTGTGCCTTCTCTGGGTTCATGGTGTTTTGCTAATGGCGAATCCCCAGGTAATACAAATAGCTCTTAACATGAGACAACCGCTCACAGCACATGTGTTAGCACAGGGCCTTACGGCCCAAGGTGATTCAGTCACGTTTGTGGTGGATGCCCACGCAGCCTATAGAACAGAACTTTTCTACTCTTGGGTCACATTTCCAGCAGTTGATGGAAATACACATACATTCCATACATATATAGTAGCGAACGCGCCTGGACAATACAAGGCGTACGCATATTTAGAGATACCTCTAGCTTATCAAGGCCATAATAATTGGCTTGATGGTGCCCTACCCCATACAATGTTACCAGTCAGGTTAGGTCCACTAAGTACTGACGGTCCGACCTGGCCTTTATTGGCCACCTATACACCGTATCCTGCGGCTGCGAATATGGCGGTGGTTGAGGTTCGACGTCTATATACTGACCTAACGGCAATATATAGACGCTTAGTACAATTTGTGATGCAGACAGTAAATACAAACCCAGCACGTGCTGCTCCAGCGCAACCACATGCAGTAACACCAGGTATAAATCCGGTGACTATACACTCTATTATGGGTAAAGTCCCAGCCAAACGAGAGGAGACTCCGTTTTGGCTGGCACACAAAATGAATACGCTGGAGGCGGTATTTCCCCATACGGAACCTCAGGACAAACATAGGATATTAACCATGTGTTTACCCTTTAGGATGGTTCCCACAGTGGAACATTGTAATACATGGGGCTCAGTGTTTGCCACGCTCCATACCACGGCACACGGTACACCGACACTAGCCAACCTGCCAGAAGTGCTTAAACAAATTCAGGATGAATATGGGGCTGCCCCGGCCTTAGATTTAGGAATGCAACTGATAGGCAATTTTCCACGGTTTCTTCAATGATCCTAAGCAATCTTAAAGGGGAAGCAGTTGCGCTTGCAGTGCGCATGCATCTTCGTGACGTTCCGCAACAAGATCAGGAGCGGGAACTGCCTAAAATAATAGCGGAAACATATTCCAGTATTGGTCGTGATAGCCTAGGGGCTAGACCACAAAAACCTCAGATTCAAGGGAAAATTGCTAAAGATAGTACGAAACAGCAACCTGAGGGGACTAAGAAGCGCTGGGAGAAAAAAAAAAAAAAAACACCTAAAAAGGAGATGGGAGAATCTCCGCGTACAGAGACCCCGCAAAATAGATATAATCTCAGAAATAGGGATAATATTAAGACGACTGATAGATATCAAATTACTGATACACGCCAATCTCGTTCCTTTCAGGAATCATCGGAAAAGAGAAATGAGAGAGGTGGGCGGCCAGAGCGGAGACAAGAGTACATGAAACCGAGACAGGACTCACAACGCTCTTCTGAGGTTTCGGTCAAGATGGAAGAGAAACCAGTACAACAAAAACAACAGTTTAAAAAGAAAAAAAGTGGCTGCTGTCTCAGTTAGACATGCCACTCAGGAAGAGGGTTCTCTTGAAGAACAAGACATGGGCTCTAGCTCTGCTAGACAGCGTGGCAGAGGTCACAATAGCTTGCCGGAATCTTCTAGAGCATCTGGAGGTCAAAGCAACCGATTACTTCATCCAGGTAGAAACAGCAGATATGCGTGTCTCCTAACCCGATAGGGTGTATACAGTGACTTTGCAGTTGGAAGGAGACATTGAACGCACTAGACACGCAAACTTTTGGGATCGTGTAGTTAAGATATATGACATTTTACTGGCTGAACAGGATTGGCCACCAGAGTTTGTCCGCACCTGCCCAGCTGGGGAGGGGGTTATTAGACCTTCCTTCTCGCCCCTTGTTCCAGAGTAACTCGCTGAGTCCCATTCTATGAAATGAGCTCTTGCACAGGCACCTGCGTTATATAGAAATCACGTTGGGTGGAATAGGGATTCTCCATATCATGTAATTCCTATTAAAGGTGAGCCTCAACCACAACCGCAGTATCCCATAAAACATGAAGCAAGGGCACCGGTGAGAGAAATACTTACACAATTGGAATACCAGGGAGTAATTGAACCCTGTGTCTCACCGATGAAGAATCCCTTATTCCCTGTAGCTAAACCGGACCATTCATATAGAATAGTCTTAGACTACAGACATCTGAATGGACACACATGCACATATGCTATACAAAATTCACACAGCACTGCACTAATGAGCAACATTGTGCGGAAGAAATATAAAACAACTTTGGATATCTCAAATGGATTCTTCTGCCAGAATATAGCCCCTGAAAGCAGGGATTTAACCAGCTTTAGCGCACTAGGCTCCCAGAAAAAATGTGGTTGTTTGCCTCAGGGGTATAAGAACAGCCCAGGACTGTTTACAGCTCGTGTGACTGAAATTTTGCATGAGCTCCACCCTGAAGCATTGTCATATGTGGATGATATATATGTCAGGGATGATGAGTTGCTACAACATTTAAGACGGGTAGCCTGCATTGTTGTAGGATTTGCCGAAATTGGCTACAAAATTACCTTCCTCAGCGTCATATTCCTGGGATATGAGCTGTTGAGTGAAGGTAAGAGCCTAGCGCCACTATTTTTAGAAAAATGTCCACAATTGCAACCACCAAATACGATTAAGAAACTCCAATCATTGTTGGGCTTTCTAAATTTTGGCAGAACATACATTCCTGATTTTACTACACGCATAAAACCTTTATATGAATTAATACGTCCTGATTTTTCGAGTAAATTCTGCACAATTGAACATACACATACTCTTCGGGAGTTACAAGCAGATATGCTAGCAGAGAAACATCTACACACACGGGACAATAGGACACATTTGGTCATCAGGGTGATAGCTGGGGCCATTGGGTTTACTTATGTCACATTTAATGAAGGTGAGACAGTTCCCATAGCATACAAGTCACACTTGTATTCAGCTGCTGAGGAACGATTTGCACCCACAGAGAAAATTCTCACTATTGTACAGATGGCTGTTCTTAAAGAAAGACCTCTGGCCCAGGGAAAACACATTATTGTCGTTTCTCCTATTCCGGCCCTTGAGGCTGTTACAAAAGCTAACGTCCCGAACAAATAAGCTCTCCACCCTATATGGATTCAATGGGCCACGTCCTTGATAGCCACTGATGTAGACTATATTTTTGACCCAAAGTTACAGACTCAGGAGTTTTTTCCAATATGAAGTTGAATATCCAGTTCCCGCTGACACATTGCCTATTGCCCAATATCAGGTAGTCATGTACACCGATGGCTCTGCGCAACCAGCGATAGGAACAAAACATCGATATTCTGCTGCATGTGCAGTAGTGAGCGGCTATATGGAGGGGGAGAAATTCGGTCCCAACATACTAATACCCAGACCTTAGGGAATTGGACTGCACAATTGGCTGAGCTAAAAGCTCTGCTAATGGAACTGGAACATACGGATCCAACGCAGTACACACTAATTGTTTGTGATTCGTATTATTGCGTCCAGTCTTTTAACAAATACTTACATTACTGGTGCTTGAATGGGCTCAGAGATTCAAAAGGCAACACCATCAAACACAGACTACTGTGGGGGAAGGTGGCAGACCTGAAAGAGGCGCTACTCAAAGTCAATGTTGTGCATACACTTGGACACCAGCGCGTTGGAATACACGTTGCAGGTAATACCTTGGCTGATGAAGCCGCAAAGTCGGCAGTGGCAGTTGCCACTGTAGCTGCAGTAACACGTTCTAGTACCAAACCAGACACTGAGATTTAGGTTGCCATAAGAGCTACGGTTGATGGTAAGCTTTATCCAAAAGGATTTCCGAATAAATATCAATGTTTTATGGGAAGTAGGCTGAACGCTGAAGTTAAAATTCCTAGCGTAGGCGTATGTGATATCCCCAATAAAAATGTAAGACCACAATTGATTAAAGCAGCGCATGAGGGGGTGGCATCTGCACATGCAGGCGTGGCAGCGACAATTTCGCTATTACAGGCCCGCTACTGGTGGCCTGGTCTCTATAAAGAGGTCAAGCAGTATGTCCTTTGTTGTGATATTTGTAAACAAATTAAAGTTTCAACAGCTAAGCGCCCGCCACAGACACCCCTCTTAATCTCAAATAGACCATTACAATGCGTGTACTTGGATCATTGTGGTCCATTAACACCGGATAGTGCATACAAATATATCTTAGTCTCTGTTGATTCCTGCTCCAGATTTGTGTGGGTGTGGCCACTTCGCTCGGCTGATGCTCGGACTGTTATTAAAGATATGCGAGTCTTTGTCTGTATATATGCAGTTGCTGCATTTCATTCGGACCAGGGCCCTGCTTTCGCCTCAAGGGCATTCAGGGACACCATGGCTTAGTTGAGGGTCCAGCTCCATTACTCGTCTCCATGTCATCCCAAGGGAAATTCTGTCCTGGAGCGATTAAACCGCAATTTAAAGCAATCCTTAACAGCCAGAGTTTTAGGTACGGGTCGTAGTTGGCTGGCCCACCTTTATGGAGTTCAGAGAGCACTAAATGACCTGTCTAGAAGGTCCCTTGGGGGTTGTACTTCATATGAGTGCCTGTTCGGAACACAAATGTTTCTTCCGGATTGTTGGACTTTTGGCCATACGCATGGTCATCCCTAGTCTTTTTGCCTCCTTCCTCCTGGTTTTTCTGACCTTTCGCTGTTGGCTCTAGGACTCTGAGCACTTTATCACTGCTGACCAGTGTTAAAGTGCAGGTGCTCTCCCATCTAAAGTTGGTATGATTGGCTTATACCTGATTGGCATATTTAATTTACCTATAAGTCCCTTGTACAGTGGTATCTCTATACCCAGGGCCTGTAAATTAAATACTACTAGTGGGCCTGCAGCGCTGCTTGCGCCACCCACTGAAGTAGACTTTCAAACCTGTCTCAGGCCTGCTAGCGCAGGGCCTGTGTGCGCAGTTTTCTGCCACAGGGACCTGGCATCTAAAATTACTTGCCAGGCCCAGGACTCCCCTTTTACTACATGTAAGTCACCCCTAAAGTACGCCCTGTGGGCAGGGTGCCATGTATGTAGAAAGGCAGGACATGTGCCATATTGCATGGCCTGTCCTGGTAGTGACAAACAGCCTAACTTGGTGTCTCACTGCTGTGAGTGCTGCCTTCTCATAGGATTGCATTAGAAATGCCCTGCCTTATGTGTAGGGGTATTGTCTGATTTATGAGGGCTAGCGTAGGCGTGTTTGGTATGGTTGTGATGGTGATAATAAATACTGCTTACTGGTGTGGGTGTATTTTTTATTACTATCACAGAAATGCCACTTCTAGAAAGTGCGCATTTATCTGGGCTTATGATTCTGGTGTTTTGCAGCTTGACTCCAATCCACGTCTGGGCAGAGTGACAGTTGGGGCTTTGTGCATACTTTTCAGACAGCCTGTACACAGGGAGGGTGGAGGTGTCACTGAGGTGCATCTACATACTGAATAGTCTTCCTGGGCTGAGAGAAGGGAGAGGCGGGGCACACCTACATTTGTAAAGGCTGTGCCCTGGCCTCACACAATAGGGTCGTTAACCCCCCACTGATGTTTGGAGCCTGTGCTGAAAGGAGAGAGGGGGCACTCCCAGAACCAGTTGTAACTGGCTGGAACCTCCTCTCCCTACCACTGTAAAACACTGTAAGAACTGACTATAAGTACAGGGGAATTTTCCCCACAATTTGAACATTCTTGGAACTTGAAACTGGACACAGAACGCTGATGAATGGACTCACCAGGAAACCGCCTTGGACTGCTGCTGCTGTGCTGACCTGTGACCTGCCTGGTCACTAGGAGGAACTGCCACCAACTGCACCCCTTGTGCTGGCCTGTAGCTGGGCCCACCAGCCCTGTGCTCCTTCTTGTTGAGTTGTTCCCAGGGGCAGGGTGCTGTGGCCCCTGACCCCTGCACCGATCTCCTACAGCGTGGCTTTAGCGCTTAGGGAAAGCGCTCTTCCTTATGGCTGCTGCAGAGGATCACCGCCGCAACCGGGGCTGTGGAGGTGTCGTAGCGCTTTGAAAGCGCCTTTCTTATGCCCAGAGAAATCACCGCCGCAGCCCGGGCTTTGAACTGTGCCCTAGCGCTTTGTGAAGCGCTTCTTCGTGGATTAAATATCACCGCCGCAGCCGGGTTCTTTCTTGTTGCTGAGCGCGAGGAGCGCGCTCAGCTCTGTGCCCCCGGGGCACAGGGAGGATCATTTTTTTAAGAAATCGGAGCAAGCCTGCTCCTCGCGTGCTCCCGGGGGACGCGCCCTTCTCAGGGCGCCCCCGGGGCACCAGCCGGCCCCACCTGGGACCGCAACGTCATCTGGACGGAGAGGGAGAGGAGGACGCCTCTCCCTCTCGTGCAGGAGTCCCGGAGGACTCTCCTGCGATTCCAGGCCGGGCGGCAGCCTCATCGGAGGCTCGCCCTGGCCCCCCAGCTCTCTTGTTGGCCCCCTCGCGGGCCAGGAGTCTTCTATCACGGGGTCTCCCACTGGCAGGGCCACGGAGGTCCAGGGAGACCCCAGGGTTTAGCGGGTCCCCGGAGGGGCCCGCGTTTCTGAGAGGGGGGAGCGCGAGGCGCCCCCCTCCACCTGCAAGGATTTCCCTGACCTGGCCCCCCCTCGAGAAGGCCGGTGGAGGCCTAGGGGGGCCCCCAGTGTTTACGGTCCCCTCAGGGGCCCGTTTTTGGCATAGAGGAGGTGCGTGCCGCCCTCCCCTGACCCCAGGAGATCAGGGAGGCCCCCGTTTTGCGCAGAGGAGCGCCGGGGGCCCCATTATTCGTTTTAGGCACTGGAGGTGCCTTTTCATCATTTACAGGTACTTTTTAAAATGGACCAATATGATTAAGAGTTAAAGTTCTTTCTACAGACTTTATTGATTGTGTTATATTGCCTACCTGTTCTATGATGCTTTTACATATGTGTGCACATGTTCCTTTTATGGGCATGACTTGCTAATATGTTTCCCTAACTTGCCATAGGTTTTCTAATGTTCCTACTATGGGCGTTTTATGATATGCTTATGACAAGTGTTCTAATGTGATAACGTGTTTCCTGACTACTGCTTATGTTGCAGAATACTGAGTAACCTGTGTGTTATGTGTGACTACTGCTAGTTTGCAGAGTAACTAATGTGTAACGTTCTGACAACTGCTAAGGTAGCAGGATAGTACTGTTATGTGATGTTGGTCTAATAATTATGTTGTGTACAATACAGTGTATTTTCATATAATCTGGTGTTGTGTTTCCTTTGTGGTGGGAATATTGCGTCACATGTATGTGTGTGTTGTGCAAACGCTTTACGCATTGCCTCCGGGTTAAGCCTGACTGCTCGTGCCAAGCTACCAAGGGGGTGAGCAGGGGTTATCTTGGACGTGTAACTCCCTTGCCCTGACTAGAGTGGGTAAGTTCTGCCTGGCTGAGGTGCATACCCTAGCCAACCAGAAACCCCATTTCTAACATTGGAAGTCAGCGGTGAGGATAGGACTTGCGCTTGCACAATACCATTGTGACTCATTATTTCACTACAAGGATTGCGTTTAGACCATCACATGTTTGGCTTCTCTTAACTTTCTCTCTTTGGTCATTTTTCCTGTTTTCAGTTCTCACGCTTGGGTATTGTGGTTGTCACAGTTGAGTTATTTGTACCTTTTCAAGATGGGGCTTACCTTTGATTTAGAGGACCTGCCGTTTTATACGCAGGGGGAATTAGAGGGGTTCTGTAGAGAGAGAGGGCTGCCTGTAGAAGGGGACCTCAGGAGATCTCTGAATTTCTTTGAAAGGTTTGTGACATTTACCCAGGGAGGGAGTGTGCTTAGGGGGCACCCAGAGGATCCTGAGTGTAGCAAGGGTTCCCAATGGGAGGGCTCCCAGTCCTCATCCCTAGAGAGTGGTAGAGAGACTGATCAGGAGGGTGAGAATGACCGGTTGGGGACGCCAGTTGACAGGGAAGGCCCCAGTGATAGGGAGTCCCTTGCTGGGTCCAGGGTAAGAAGCAGGGCTACCTCTCATTCCATGACGCCTGATGAGCTAAGAGATAGGCGGGAAGAGAGGGACCTGAAGTTGCAGTTAGCGCGCCTAGCTGTTGAGGAGAGAAGGGCTGAGGTAGAGAAGGCCTTAGTACAGGAGAGAATGGCAGAGGCAGAGAGGGCCTTTGCCAGAGAAAGACTCGCTCTAGAGCGCAGTCTGAAGGTTCTGGACTCACCAGCGTTGCAGGTGGAGTCCAGTGGTGGCAGCAATGTACAGTGCTGTAGCAAAGATGTTCCTCACATACCCATAGATCTGGTACCTAGGTTCCAAGAGGGGGGTGACATACGTCAGTGGTTAAAGGAATATGAGAGGGCTCTGGTAGAGCGCAGGATCCCTGAGAAGGATTGGGGAACTGGCCTAGGGAGTTTTATTCCTGAGGAGGGGAGGGATGCCCTACTGACTCTAGAAGAGAGTGACAGGGAGGGGTACTCCGCTGTGAAGAACGCACTGATTGTGAAGTATGGTTTTTCCCCTGAGGAATACAGAAAAAGGTTTAGGGGTGGTAAGAAACTGTCCCACCAGTCTTGGGAGGAGTTTGTGGAGGATTGCTGCATTGCACTAGATGGATGGGTGAAGGGTAGCACAGTAAACAATTTTGAAGGGCTGTTTAATCTGATTCTCAGAGAGCACCTGTTTCGTTGTTGTTTTTCAGAGTTACGCCAACACTTGTCAGTGTGTGAGCTCTCTGACTCCAGGGAGCTTGCAAAGGAGGCAGACTTCTGGTTGCGTACCAGAGGGTCTGGTGTGACATTAGGGGGTGTTCCTAATGAGAGTGGTCTAGGTGTTTCCCAACAAGGTGTGGTGGGAAAGGAATGGAGTGTCCCAGGTAGGTCCCAGTGGACTGGGATGGGTGAGGGACCCCATGTCCCGTCTCTGAGGAGAGGGAATGGGGCTGGGCTGAGGCCCAAGGTGCCCAAGATACCGTCCCAGGCCCCTGAAGGTTCCATGAGTGAACGCCAGGAGGTGAGCCTAGCCTGTGCCGTAGGGCCAGCTGTTCAGAAGGATCCCATTTTGTCATTAGGACTTGGGCGGGTGGCTGGTGATAGCGTTCCGCCGGTCCTGGTGTCTGGTAGTCTCGCTCTACAGCGGAGGAGGCAGAAATCCAGGCATAGGGTTGAGAGGGGGCTGCGGGCCCCAGTGGAGAACCTGGAGGGTCAGGGGTCAGCTCTGAGTGCAGAGCCCCCCAGGAATGACCTTGGTGAGACCATTTCTGGGCTGGGGGGAATCCAGACTCTGTCAGATGGGCAGAGGTCAGGAGACCTGCGCCAGCCAGACTCTTGTATGGCCCTTGGGGAAAGTGTTTCCCTTGTGGGGGGTAGGTGTGCCCCCCAGGAAGTCCTGGTGCGCCAGGCAGTGGTTCAACCGCAGGGTAGTGACTCTGGGTTGGATTGCCAGATTCAGGGGGTAAGCTCTGATCTGGTAGGGGGTAGGTGTGCTCCCAAGGAAGTCCTGGTTCGCTGGGCAATGGTCCAGTCTAAGGGTGTCGTCCCTGGACTAGATAGACAGGTTCAGGGGGTAAACTCTGACCTGGTTGGGGGGGCGGTTAGTGCGCTCACCTCCCCGTGTGAAACTTCTGGTGGCTTCTCCCGAGGTGGGGAGATGCAGGACTCTGGAAGTGGGGTTCAGGGAGGGGGAAGCCCGCCCTGGACCCCGGTGCAACCCAAGGGTGTCGTCCCTGGGTTGGGTGGTCAGTCGCCAGGTAGTGATCCTGGGCTGGCGAGAAAGTTGTGCAGGGCTGCTGTACCCAGCACCCTGGCAAGTGTGGATTCTGGTGATACCCCTCCTAGGAGAGGAGGGCGGGATCCTAGAAGGAGGGGTAGAGGGAGGAGAGCCTCGCCTCTAGCCCCTGTAGAACCTATGGGTGCGGACCCTAGGTTGGTGGATCAGTGGCAGGGTAGAGCCCCTGAACTGATCAAAAATGGAGTGGAGACAGGTTGCTTTGCACCTGGGGCTACCGCCCCCCACTCATTATGGTTTCAGAGACCAGAGGCTCCTAGATGGCCTGGGGCCTGGTTCTGGCCATTGGCAGCTAGAGAATCCCCGTGGGTTGGTCTAGGCTGCCTGGGACGCATTGACAGAGAGATCCCAGTGGAGTCAGGAAGGCGTAGAACTGGAACATGCCCCTGCTGTTGTGGGCCTGGGTCCTTGTTCTATCACCCCAATCAGGAAAGTACATCAAGGTATTGATTGTTCTCCCCTGGATTTTGGCTGGTAGGGGGTTGTGTTGGACTTTTGGCCATACGCATGGTCATCCCTAGTCTTTTTGCCTCCTTCCTCCTGGTTTTTCTGACCTTTCGCTGTTGGCTCTAGGACTCTGAGCACTTTATCACTGCTGACCAGTGTTAAAGTGCAGGTGCTCTCCCATCTAAAGTTGGTATGATTGGCTTATACCTGATTGGCATATTTAATTTACCTATAAGTCCCTTGTACAGTGGTATCTCTATACCCAGGGCCTGTAAATTAAATACTACTAGTGGGCCTGCAGCGCTGCTTGCGCCACCCACTGAAGTAGACTTTCAAACCTGTCTCAGGCCTGCTAGCGCAGGGCCTGTGTGCGCAGTTTTCTGCCACAGGGACCTGGCATCTAAAATTACTTGCCAGGCCCAGGACTCCCCTTTTACTACATGTAAGTCACCCCTAAAGTACGCCCTGTGGGCAGGGTGCCATGTATGTAGAAAGGCAGGACATGTGCCATATTGCATGGCCTGTCCTGGTAGTGACAAACAGCCTAACTTGGTGTCTCACTGCTGTGAGTGCTGCCTTCTCATAGGATTGCATTAGAAATGCCCTGCCTTATGTGTAGGGGTATTGTCTGATTTATGAGGGCTAGCGTAGGCGTGTTTGGTATGGTTGTGATGGTGATAATAAATACTGCTTACTGGTGTGGGTGTATTTTTTATTACTATCACAGAAATGCCACTTCTAGAAAGTGCGCATTTATCTGTGCTTATGATTCTGGTGTTTTGCAGCTTGACTCCAATCCACGTCTGGGCAGAGTGACAGTTGGGGCTTTGTGCATACTTTTCAGACAGCCTGTACACAGGGAGGGTGGAGGTGTCACTGAGGTGCATCTACATACTGAATAGTCTTCCTGGGCTGAGAGAAGGGAGAGGCGGGGCACACCTACATTTGTAAAGGCTGTGCCCTGGCCTCACACAATAGGGTCGTTAACCCCCCACTGATGTTTGGAGCCTGTGCTGAAAGGAGAGAGGGGGCACTCCCAGAACCAGTTGTAACTGGCTGGAACCTCCTCTCCCTACCACTGTAAAACACTGTAAGAACTGACTATAAGTACAGGGGAATTTTCCCCACAATTTGAACATTCTTGGAACTTGAAACTGGACACAGAACGCTGATGAATGGACTCACCAGGAAACCGCCTTGGACTGCTGCTGCTGTGCTGACCTGTGACCTGCCTGGTCACTAGGAGGAACTGCCACCAACTGCACCCCTTGTGCTGGCCTGTAGCTGGGCCCACCAGCCCTGTGCTCCTTCTTGTTGAGTTGTTCCCAGGGGCAGGGTGCTGTGGCCCCTGACCCCTGCACCGATCTCCTACAGCGTGGCTTTAGCGCTTAGGGAAAGCGCTCTTCCTTATGGCTGCTGCAGAGGATCACCGCCGCAACCGGGGCTGTTGAGGTGTCGTAGCGCTTTGAAAGCGCCTTTCTTATGCCCAGAGAAATCACCGCCGCAGCCCGGGCTTTGAACTGTGCCCTAGCGCTTTGTGAAGCGCTTCTTCGTGGATTAAATATCACCGCCGCAGCCGGGTTCTTTCTTGTTGCTGAGCGCGAGGAGCGCGCTCAGCTCTGTGCCCCCGGGGCACAGGGAGGATCATTTTTTTAAGAAATCGGAGCAAGCCTGCTCCTCGCGTGCTCCCGGGGGACGCGCCCTTCTCAGGGCGCCCCCGGGGCACCAGCCGGCCCCACCTGGGACCGCAACGTCATCTGGACGGAGAGGGAGAGGAGGACGCCTCTCCCTCTCGTGCAGGAGTCCCGGAGGACTCTCCTGCGATTCCAGGCCGGGCGGCAGCCTCATCGGAGGCTCGCCCTGGCCCCCCAGCTCTCTTGTTGGCCCCCTCGCGGGCCAGGAGTCTTCTATCACGGGGTCTCCCACTGGCAGGGCCACGGAGGTCCAGGGAGACCCCAGGGTTTAGCGGGTCCCCGGAGGGGCCCGCGTTTCTGAGAGGGGGGAGCGCGAGGCGCCCCCCTCCACCTGCAAGGATTTCCCTGACCTGGCCCCCCCTCGAGAAGGCCGGTGGAGGCCTAGGGGGGCCCCCAGTGTTTACGGTCCCCTCAGGGGCCAGTTTTTGGCATAGAGGAGGTGCGTGCCGCCCTCCCCTGACCCCAGGAGATCAGGGAGGCCCCCGTTTTGCGCAGAGGAGCGCCGGGGGCCCCATTATTCGTTTTAGGCACTGGAGGTGCCTTTTCATCATTTACAGGTACTTTTTAAAATGGACCAATATGATTAAGAGTTAAAGTTCTTTCTACAGACTTTATTGATTGTGTTATATTGCCTACCTGTTCTATGATGCTTTTACATATGTGTGCACATGTTCCTTTTATGGGCATGACTTGCTAATATGTTTCCCTAACTTGCCATAGGTTTTCTAATGTTCCTACTATGGGCGTTTTATGATATGCTTATGACAAGTGTTCTAATGTGATAACGTGTTTCCTGACTACTGCTTATGTTGCAGAATACTGAGTAACCTGTGTGTTATGTGTGACTACTGCTAGTTTGCAGAGTAACTAATGTGTAACGTTCTGACAACTGCTAAGGTAGCAGGATAGTACTGTTATGTGATGTTGGTCTAATAATTATGTTGTGTACAATACAGTGTATTTTCATATAATCTGGTGTTGTGTTTCCTTTGTGGTGGGAATATTGCGTCACATGTATGTGTGTGTTGTGCAAACGCTTTACGCATTGCCTCCGGGTTAAGCCTGACTGCTCGTGCCAAGCTACCAAGGGGGTGAGCAGGGGTTATCTTGGACGTGTAACTCCCTTGCCCTGACTAGAGTGGGTAAGTTCTGCCTGGCTGAGGTGCATACCCTAGCCAACCAGAAACCCCATTTCTAACACGGATCTTGATGGTGCTGGTGTGGAGGTGGTGGAGACACCTTTTGACATAAATGATCGTGTCACAGTTTTACAAGAATTACAGCAGTTCCATGACGATAACTCTACTGAAAGTGCTACCTCCACGGGAATTAAGGATGTGCCAGTAACACCTACCGGCTGGATTCCCAGGGTTGGGGATCTTGCGCGTGAAAAGGTTGCAGTAAAAAAATAATTTGTCCCTTCTTATCGTGCACCAGTCCCTGTGTTGGGGATGCACGGTACGAGAACTGTGATTTTGCCACCGTTGCCAGGTGCCAAGGAAAATCGCTTTGTTTCCATTGACAATGTCAAGTTACAACATGTGGCCGATTCTACACAGCCGACCAAGAGGAACTTCCAGTAGTTCCCGAATCCCTCTCACTACTGGAGAAAACGTTCCGCTTCAAGTTGTTTATACCAACACTGTTGCCTCTCCGAGCTTGAGGAGGGTGGATGATGATCTTGCATTAGTTCCATTAACAACAACCAATTTAGAAACATTTGATCGAGTCACCATGAATATGGACGTGACGGATGGTGCTGTCTACACGATACCGATGAGAGAATCACCAACTCCTCCATTGACTGTGGTAGTGCCTTTTGCACGAAATGCCTCTGGTTATTTTGCCGACAACGATGGTCTGTCAGACTCGTTTGCCTCTTCAACTGCTGACCTGTCAGGTCCACGTAGGCTGATGCGTTGGCTTAAAGATACTTATTTTGTTTTTCCATGGAACTATCTATGGTTTTTAATGACTGTGCTAGCGTTTTTTCTTTGGATTGGGTTTGTCATTACCTTTCTTCTGTTGATACATGGTCATTTTCTTCCTGAGAGATCGACTGTTGAACAGGTGGAGATGGGGGTTGAAAACAAATTTTTCATCACATAGGGTTCGAAGAGGCTTGTCCTTTGTGAACATTTCTGCTGTACCAATTCCTGATGGGATTGTGTGGGATAAAGTAATGTTTGATATATACGGTCCCACTGAGATAATTCAAATACCGTATGTACTAAAGTTATCTATGAATGATATAGCCTTTGGTCAGGAGCTCGCTCCCCCACGATCGCAGCACCACCTTGCTGCCTCTGTGTCCCTGACCCCCGCCCACGCTGCTGTTCGTGTGTTCGAGGTCCATCCCTGGTGTCTAGTGGGCTCCAGGTAAGCTTGCCATTTCCTCTGTTCTTGCCCCGTACGTTGCCCCTGTCCTTTGGTGCAGTTTTTTCTGCCGTTTCTGTGCCCGTATCTTGCCCCTTGTTTTACTGTGCCTTTTTGCCTCTGTTTTTATTGTGCCTTTCTGCCTCTGTTTTTATTGTGCCTTTTTGCCTCTGTTTTATTGTGCCTTATTGCCTCTGTTTTATTGTATCTTTCCCTCTGTCTATGCTCCGGCTCCCTCTGAGCCACTCTCCACTCCCCTGCTGCTGTGTCCCTGCGTCCCCACCCCCCTCGTGTCCCCATTCGCCATTCCCTCCCGCCGCCCAGCTGCTCCTCCCTCCCTCCTCCCTTCTTAATGGCGGTCGCTGCGCGTCGAGGGTGAGCAACCTCTGACCTACCTTTGGCCAAGAGCTCGCTCCCCCACGATCGCAGCACCACCTTGCTGCCTCCGTGTCCCTGACCCCCGCCCATGCTGCTGATCGCGTGTTCGAGGCCCATCCCTGGTGTCTAGTGGGCTCCATGTTAGCTTCGCTAGACTTTGCCTTGTCTATTTTCTATTTTGTGCTCTGTTTATTTTGCGCCGTATCCCCCTGTTCCGCTCCACTCGTTGTGCCTGTACTTTGCCCCATGTACTGTTCTGTGCCATTTTCTCTGTTCTTGCCCTGTACGTTGCCCCTGTCCTTTGGTGCCATTTTTTCTGCTGTTTCTTTGCCCGTATCTTGCCTCTTGTTTTACTGTGCCTTTTTGCCTCTGTTTTTATTGTGCCTTTCTGCCTCTGTTTTTATTGTGCCTTCTGCCTCTGTTTTTATTGTGCCTTTTTGCCTCTGTTTTATTGTGCCTTTTTGCCTCTGTTTTATTGTACCTTTTGCCTCTGTCTCTGCTCTGGCTCCCTGTGAGCCGCTCTCCACTCCCCTGCCGCTGCGTCCTTGCGGCCCCGCCCCCATCGCGCCCCCATCCGCCACTCCCTCCTGCCTCCCAGCTGCTCCTCCCTGCCTCCTCCCTTCGTAATGGCGGTCGCTGCGCGTCAAGGGTGAGCGACCTCTGACCTACCTTTGGCCAGGAGCTCGATCCCCCACGATCGCTCTACCACCTTGCTGCCTCTGTGTCCCTAACCCCCGCCCATGCTGCTGTTCGCATGTTCGAGGCCCATCCCTGGTGTCTAGTGGGCTCCAGGTAAGCTTCGCCAGACTTTCCCTTGTCTATCTTCTGTTTCGTGCTCTGTTTATTTTGAGCCGTATCCCCCTGTTCCGCTTCGCTCGTTGTGCCTGTACTTTTCCCCGTGTACTGTTCTGTGCCATTTCCTCTGTTCTTGCCCCGTACGTTGCCCCTGTCCTTTGGTGCCGTTTTTTCCGCCGTTTCTGTGCCCGTATCTTGGCCCTTGTTTTACTGTGCTTTTTGCCTCTGTTTTTATTGTGCCTTTCTGCCTCTATTTTTATTGTGCCTTTCTGCCTCTGTTTTTATTGTGCCTTTTTGCCTATGTTTTATTGTACCTTTTCCCTCTGTCTCTGCTCCGGCTCCATCTGAGCCGCTCTCCACTCCCCTGCCGCTGCGTCACTTGCACTCCGCCCCCCTTGCACCCCCATTCGCCACTCCCTTCCTGCCTCCCAGCTGCTCCTCCCTCCTCCCTTCTTAATGGCGGTCTGCACCCGTCCGCACCTGGACCACGCCCAGCGCCACCCCCCCTGGTCCTCGGGACCACCTCACCCCCAGACACTGCTACATGATCAGCGACCTCAACGCCCTCAACCCTGGCCACAACACTGATTGCTTCCTATCCGCCCCAAGGAACACCTTTGGTCCCTTCTCCTGCCTCTCCTGCAAATTCACCTGCAACAAAACAACAAAAACCCCCAGAACAGGATTCAACCACCTCCACTGCATACTCCTCAACACCCGCTCCGCATGCAAGCATGCCATCGCACTCTGGGACCTGCTCGACACCACTGCCCCAGATATAAGGTGTCATTCTAATCTTGGCGGGCGGCGGGAGCCGCCCGCCAAGCGGGAACCGCCAGAAGACCGTACCGCGGTCAAAAGACCGCAACGGTCATTCTGAGTTTCCCACTGGGCTGGCGGGCGACCGCCAGAAGGCCGCCCGCCCGCCCATCAGGAAACCCCCTTCCACGACGATGCCGGCTCCGAATGGAGCCGGTGGAGTGGAAAGGGTGCGACGGGTGCAGTTGCACCCGTCGCGATTTTCAGTGTCTGCTATGCAGACATTGAAAATCTTTGTGGGGCCCTGTTAGGGGGCCCCTGCAGTGCCCATGCCATTGGCATGGGCACTGCAGGGGCCCCCAGGGGCCCCACGACACCCGTTCCCGCCAGCCAGGTTCTGGTGGTCAAAACCGCCAGAACCAGGCTGGCGGGAAGGGGGTCGGAATCCCCATGGCGGCGCTGCCTGCAGCGCCGTCATGGAGGATTCTTCAGGCCAGGGGAAAACCGGCGGGAAACCGCCGGTTTCCCTTTTCTGACAGCGGCTTTACCGCCGCGGTCAGAATTGGCCTGGATGCACCGCCAGCCTGTTGGCAGTGCATCCGCGGTCCCCGGCCCTGGCGGTCTATGACCGCCAGGGTCGGAATGAACCCCATAGCCTTCCTGACTGAAACCTGGTGGAATGACTCCTCGGCACCCGACATCGCCATAGCCATCCCAGACGGCTACAAGATCACCCGAAGAGACCACACCAACGGCATCGGAGGAGGAATAGCCATCGCCCACAAATCAACCCTCAAAGTTTCCACCTACACAGACAACAATCTCAAGATCGCCGAGCACCTACATATCCAGGTCCACACCGACCCCAACACCACCCTCAGAGGAACGCTCATATACAGACCACCTGGCCCACGAGCACCCTTCAACGACACCATGGCCGAACTCGCCAGCACCCACGCACTCCCCTCCACGGACTACATCCTCCTCAGAGACCTCAATTACCACCTAGAGAACAACAACGACCTCAACTCCACCACGCTGATAGACAACCTCGCCAACCTCGGACTCCGACAACTCGTCACCACACCCACCCACATCGCAGGACACACACTTGACCCAATCTTCACCACAAGCGCCCACGTCACCTTCAAACACACCACCGAACTCTACTGGACCGACCACCACTGCATCCACTTCACCTTCAAGTAACAAACCAAGCACCACCGCCCCCAACAACCACCTCGCCGCTGCTGGAGCAAAATCACCAAAGAACAACTAACCTACACCCTTAACCAGAACCCACCCCACGTACCCAGACACCGCCGTCCCTTGACCTCAAACAATGGATCACCACCTGCGCCAACTCCCTAGCACCTCTCAAGAACCCACCCAACAACCAAGCCCTCCAAAAAGGCACCTGGTTCACCGACGAGCCCTATGCCTCCAAACGCGACTGCTGGAAATAAAAAAATAAATGGCTCCACGAGCGCACCCCCGACAACCACTCAGCCCTCAAGGACGCCTCCCGCAGACACCACCAACTCATCAGAACAACCAAGAGATCCTCCTTCAAAGACCGCCTGGATAACAACGCACATGACAGCAAAGAGCTCTTCAACATTGTGAAAGAACTCTCCAACACCAGCACCAACGTCAATGACATCCCACCATCCCAAGAACTCTGCGACTCCCTATCAACCTACTTCCTCCAGAAAATCACTGACATCCACAACAGCTTTTCTACCACCACCACGCCAGACCCCATCCCCGCCAGCTCCACCCACACCAACCTCCTGGGCAAACATCAACGACACAGAGACACTCAAGGTCATGAACTCCATCCACTCAGGATCACCGTCTGACCCATGCCCACACCACGTGTACAACAAAGCCGACAAAACCATTGCCCCCCCCAACTACGGAAGATCATCAATGTCTCCTTCGAAACTGCAATCTTTCCGGAAAGTTGGAAACATGCCGAAATCCACGCCCTCCTGAAGAAGCCCAAAGCTGACTCCCTCGATCTCAAGAACTTCCGCCCCATCTCCCTGCTCCCTTTTCCGGCTAAGGTCATCGAAAAAATCATCAACACGCAACTAACTCGCCACCTCAAAGACAACAACATCCTGGACCCCTCCCAATCAGGGTTCAGACGGAACCACAGCACCGAGACTGCCCTCCTAGCCGCCACAGACGACATCAGACGCCAACTGGACAATGGAGAAACATCAGCCCTCATCCTCCTGGACCTCTCTGCCGCATTCGACACAGTCTGCCACCGCACCCTGATAGCCCACCTCTTCAAAGCCGGAATACAAGACAAAGCCCTCAACTGGATCGCTTCCTTCCTCCACGGCCGAACCCAAAGTGTACGCCTCCCACCTTTCCGATCCACAGCCACCGACATAATCTGCGGTGTACCCCAAGGTTCCTCCCTCAGCCCTACACTGTTCAATATCTACATGGCCCCCCTCGCACAAACGGCCCGCCAATACAACGTCAACATCATCTCCTACGCCGACGACACACAGCTCATCCTCTCCCTCACCAAAGACCCGCACACCGCCAAAACCAACCTCCACGAGGGCATGAAGGCCATCGCCGAATGGATGAGGAACAGCCGGCTGAAGCTGAACTCGGACAAGACGGAGGTCCTCATCCTTGGAACCACCCCCTCAGCCTGGGACAACTCGTGGTGGCCGACCACACTAGGAACCCCTCCATCTCCCACCAACCATGCACGAAATCTAGGATTCATCCTCGTCTCCTCCCTCTCCATGGCCAAACAGGTCAACGCAGTCTCCTCCTCCTGCTACAACGCCCTCCACATGCTCTATAGGATCTACAAGTAGATCCCAACGGAAACAAGAAGAACCGTGACACAAGCCCTCGTCAGCAGCAAGCTAGACTGCGGCAGCGCACTCTACACAGGCATCCCTGCCAAACACCTACGACGCCTCCAGCGCATCCAAAATGCCTCCGCCCGATTGATCCTCAACGTACCCCGCCACAACCACATCTCCCACCATCTGAGAGACCTCCACTGGCTCCCTGTGGACAAGAGAATCACTTTTAAACTACTCATCCACGCACACAAGGCCCTCCACAACACCTGACCTGCCTACCCTAACAGCAGACTCTACTTCTACACCCCCACCCGCCAGCTCCACTCCACGAACCTCGCCCTGGCCACCGTCCCCTGCATCCAGCGAAAGACCTCCGGTGGCAGATCCTTCTCTTACCTCTCCGCCAAGACTTGGAACTCCCTCCCGACCATCCTACACCAGACCCAAGACCTCATCGCATTCAGAAGGCTCCTCAAAACCTGGCTCTTCGATCAGTGAACAGCCCCCCCCGGTCCTCTCCAGCGCCTTGAATCCCTCAGGGGTACATAGTGCGCTTTATAAATCTTATGATTGATTGATTGATTGATTGATTTATAGCAATACCAGGCATTGTATCTGATGATTGGGATGTGAAGACAGTTGACTCAATGGTGTCAGAATTGCAATATTACACTCTCTATGAAAATGAAGATGTTTACCAGTTTAGAGACAATTATGGTGACATGTTTTGCTATAATTATTATGGGCACCATTTCATACATAAAGCAAGTATTCCCAAGGCGATATTTGACTATACGCAATGGGAACATTGCCCGACTCCCCCGCAAGCGAGTTAAAAACTTATTTTGATACATTTAAGTATTTGTTTGGGCACCATCAAAAGAATGCTGAGTCATATTACTTTAAATTAACTCTGACTAAGGATAAACAAATGTTATTAACCCACAAAAAATGTATATATTCGGATTCCTTTGTTTCCCGGTTGTCAATTGAAGGTTATGAATATTGGTCGGAAAATGTGGATTTGAAAAGTGTTTGGGGAACAAAGAATTGGCAAACTAAGGGTAGAGAAACACTGTTTAGAGCATGTCTCATTCACGTTGAAATGATTTTAAAAAATGAAACTGTACAGCAGACCAGCTGCTTGGGTTTAGCTACAATCAGAGAATTAAACGTGCCCAGTATACCTGTCCCTGCAAAATTTAGTAAGTGGCAAAAGCATACAAATGCAACTTTTAGTGAGCTTAGTGAATGGGTCCAAAATGGTACATTTAACAATTCACTGACACGTCCATGTGGGTGGTTATTGTGGCCAATAGATACCAACGGGTGTCATCAAGGTTTTGTCACTTCCTCTGGGGGTTTCCGAATGACTAGGTCAGACCCTCGCTATTTATCACCAGAACTTGCTGATATAGTTACGACATATAGGTGGTCATTACAACCCTGGCGGACGGTGTTAAAGCGGTGTAAGACCGCCAACAGGCCGGCGGTAAAAATTGAATTACGACCGTGGCGGAAACTGCCAACAAAGACAGCCACTTTAACACTCTGACCGCCACGGCGGTACATACAAACAGCTTGACGGTCACCGCCAACAGACAGGCGAAAGACAAAGTACCGCCCACAGTATCACAACCTACCAATCCGCCACCTTTTCCGGGGCGGATTCACTGCGGACAAAAACACGGCGGAAACAGGATCATGAAGGGAAAACGCTCACCTCGAAACACCCCACCAGGAACCTGGACGCCATGGAACCAGAGCTGCACATCCTGCCAGCCGTTATCTTCTTGCTCCTCTACCAGGAGCACGAACGCCGACAGCGAAGACAACGGTGAGTGCTGCACGTACGACACAGGGAAGGGGGGAGGGAAAAAATAGGGACACACACACGCAATACGCAACACCCCCACCCCCACCCTCACCCACGACAACACACACACCAATACAGCATGATACATTACAGTTACACCCCCAACCCCCGGAAGAATGCAAAGACAAAAGGAAATTAGTGTAACCACTGTAATATATTAAAATCAAGTACACAAAAATATTTATATATACACCATAAACAAAATATACACCAAGCTTAGTAGTCCAGGTAGTGCTCCAATGAAGTCTGTGAAAACTAGGCCCACACGGTATGGGCGAGGCCCACATAAGATCCCCGACCATGCCGGAGAGAACACTGCAGGGGCATCAGAGAGCAAGAAAACAGGTACCTCAGGAGGAGGGAAAGGGGGGGCACCTCAGCCGGTTGAGTGCACAAAGCCAAATCCACAAGAGGGCTACATGCCCACTGTTACATCCTGGGGAGTGCAAAGCCACAGTCTCTCAAGTCTATACAGTGGGTGGGTTGCCCACTGTTACATCCTGGGGAGTGCAAATCCACAGTCTCTCAAGTCTATACAGTGGGTGGGTTGCCCACTGTTCAATGCTGGGGAGTGCAAATCCACAGTCTCTCAAGTCTATACAGTGGGTGGGTTGCCAGAGTCTCTCAAGTCTATACAGTGGGTGGGTTGCCCACTGTTCAATCCTGGGGAGTGCAAAGCCACAGTCTCTCAAGTGGATAACAGTCTCCACTGGTTCTGGAGGGGGCATGGTGCCTAGAGTGCTTCATCTTGCTAAGGACAGAGGTAGTGGATGACAGTCTCCACTGGTTCTGGAGGGGGCATGGTGCCCAGTGTGCTTTATCCTGCTAAGGACAAAGGTAGTGGATGACAGTCTCCACTGGTTCTGGAGGGGGCATGGTGCCCAGAGTGCTTCATCCTGCTAAGGACAGAGGTAGTGGATGGCAGTCTCCACTGGTTCTGGAGGGGGCATGGTGCCCAGAGTGCTTCATCCTGCTAAGGACAGAGGTAGTGGATGACAGTCTCCACTGGTTCTGGAGGGGGCATGGTGCCCAGAGTGCTTCATCCTGCTAAGGACAGAGGTAGTGGATGACAGTCTCCACTGGTTCTGGAGGGGGCTCTGTGCCCAGAGTGCTTCATCCTGCTTGTGACGGACTCAGTAGCGCCAGTGCCCTTGCCGCTCATGGGCCAGCGGTGCTTGTGGCAGCGGTGCCCTATTCAGCGGTGCTTGAGGTGGCGGTGCCCTGTTCAGCAGTGCTTGAGGCGGCGGTGCCCTGTACAGCGGTGCTTGTGGTGCAGTGACCTGTTCAGCGGTGTTTGTAGCGGCGGTGCCATGTTCAGTGGTGCTTGAGGCTGCGGTGCCCTGTTCAGCAGTGCTTGTAGCGGCGGTGCCCTGTTCAGCGGTGCTTGAGGCAGCGGTGCCCTGTTCAACGGTGCTTGAGGCGGCGGTGCCCTGTTCAGCGGTGCTTGTAGCAGCGGTGCCCTGTTCAGCGGTGCTTGAGGTGGTGGTCCCCTGTTCAGCGGTGCTTGTGGCGCTGGTACCCTGTTCAGCGGTGCTTGTAGCGGCGGTGCCCTGTTCAGCGGTGCTTGTGGCGGCGGTGCCCTGTTCAGCGGTGCTTGTAGCGGCGGTGCCCTGTTCAGCAGTGCTTGAGGCGGCTGTGCCCTGTTCAGCGGTGCTTGTAGCGGCGGTGCCCTGTTCAGCGGTGCTTGAGGTTGCGGTGCTCTGTTCAGCGGCGCTTCAGGCGGCGGGCTCCTTTGGAGTGACTCAGCTGCTGGCGGTCCTCTCTAGCACAGCGGGGCTTGTGCTGGCAGTCCTTTCTAGCCCAGCGGGGCTTGTGCTGGCGGTCCTCTCTAGCCCAGCGGGGCTCGTGCTGGTGGTCCTCTTTAGCTCAGCGGGGCTTGTGCTGGCGGTGGCCTCCTGTGCAGCGGGGATGATGGCGGTGGCAGCGGAGATGATGGCGGTGGCCTCTTGGGCAGCTGGGCAGATGCTGGCGGTGGCCTCCTGGGCAGCGGGGATGATGGCGGTGGCCTCCTGGGCAGCAGGGATGATGGCGATGGCCTCTTGGGCAGCAGGGCAGGTGCTGGCGGTGGCCTCCTGGGCAGCGGGAATGATGGCGGTGGCCTCCTGGGCAGCAGGGTAGGTGCTGGCAGTGGCCTCTTGGGCAGCAGGGCAGGTGCTGGCCTCCTGGGCAGTGGGGATGATGGCGGTGTTCTCCGCCGTGCTGCTCTTCCCAGACTTGCCGTGTTTCTTGTGGCCCTTCCCCACCATGGAAGGTGTCGCAGCTGACTCCACACTCCCACCGGGATCCTTGGGAGCGGCTTTGGTGGCTGGAGTCTTTCCCCTCTCCTGCCTGGCACTGGCCAACTTTTGATGCTTGACAGGTGGGGGACTGTCCGTGCTGTGGCTCCGTGCCACACTGGCTGCCCTGGTGGCCGGTGCACTCCAGATTCTGGTGACTACAGGCACCGCTGGTCCCGGAGATGTTGTGGCTGAGGTGCTAGGTTGGGACCTGGAGAGTCGGGCCCTAGGAGACGGACGGGATGGGGGAGGTGTGGGAAAAAGGTCAAGGTTGGACAGGAAAAGTTTTTGGGAGACACTGGGACGGGTAGCTGGAGGGGGTTTGGGAGTGGAGGAAGAGGTTGTGGTTGTAGGAGGTGTTCGTTTGGTGACTTGGGTGAAGGTGCATGTGCTGGAGGCTGTCGTGAGGTGGATGGCTGTTGGGTGGGTGTGTTCCTGCGTTTGTGTATCTTGGTCGGTGGCGTCACAGACACACTGGGAGAGGTCACAGGGGACGTGTGAATGGTAGTGGGGGTGGTGACTGCACGTGAGCGGGGTGTGGTGGGGTGTGTGCTGGTGATGGCAGTAGTGGCTGTAGATGTAGTGCATGCAGGTGTGAGTGTGGATGAGACTGGGAGGGAGGAGTGAGACAAGGAGGAGGGGGACACAGTGGAGGCAGTGGATGTTGGTGTGTCTGCATGTGTGTGATGTTTGCGTGAGTGCCTGTGGGATGTGTGGTGTTTATGTTTGCCTGAGCTTCCCTTGTTTGTTGAGGTGTGTGCTTGCTGGTCTGAAGGTGTGCTTGGGATAGGCTGGGGTACAGGGGATTGGGTCTGGGTGGAAGAAGTTGGAGGGGGGAGGCTAGAAACGGGGACAATGGCTGCCATCAGTGCTGAGGCCAGAGTCTGAAAAGCTCTCTGAAGGGCCGCCTGACCAGAATGAATGCCCTCCAGGAATGTTTGTTGCAACTGCCTTTCTACACCATGGATGACATTCAAAATGGTAGACTGCCCAACAGTGAGGGACCTGAGGAGGTCAATGGCCTCCTCACTGAGGGTAGCAGGGGTGACTGGGGCAGGGCCTGAGGTGCCTGGGGCGAAGGTGATGCCCACCCTCCTGGGTGAGCGGGCACGGGGCAAAGGCTGAGGGGCTGCTGGGAGGGCAGTGCTGGTAGGGGGTGTGGCGGCTGTACCTGTAGATGCGGGGGGCACAGATGTTGCCGCCACCACATGGGAGCTCCCATCAGAGGACGAGTCCGTGTCACTGGGGTGTCAGCTCCTGTCCCCGCTGTGGAGCTCCCCTCGCCCTCCATCCCACTGGTGAACTCCGAGTCCATAGTGGCGCCCTCCAGGGCCTTGTGGGATGCTGCTCCCTCGTGATCTGGTGTCACTGCTCCTCCGCCTGATGATGCTAATGCACACAAGAACAGGGAGACCACAAAAATGGGGGGGACGACAGAAGAAAGACATGTTGAGTGCATGCATTACCACTACAGTAGGCGGACACGACAGACACAGAAGCCCCCTGCACTACGCCACGCTCTTGGGTTCCACTGTTCAATACCTGGGAAATGGCCTACAAGGCTATGGATGACATCTGCACACATGGATGACACAGGGGCATGACTAGGTGTACTTGGCACTCTACAGTGGTGGGATGGGGTGCCACATGGCCTGCCTTACGGAGGGACCTTGCCTACTAAACTCGCCCTGGCCTAGGGAAACCCACAGCCAACCTCCCCCACCCAGACACCTCCACTGCGCGCAAAATCAGCAGGATGAGAGTGTACTCACCCCCTTGTGGCTGCTGTGATGCCCTCAAGCGCCAATCCAACTCCGGGTAAGTGACCGCCAGGATCCTGAACATCAGGGGGGTCATGGTGCGACGGGCACCCCTCCCACGTTGGGAGGCCATACCCAGCTGAGCCTCTGCCGTCTTCTTGCTCCAGTGGCGAATGTCCTCCCATCTTTTCTTGCAGTGGGTGCTCCGTCTGTGGTAGACCCCCAGGGTCCGGACGTCCTTGGCGATGGCACGCCAAATATCTTTTTTCTGGTGGGCGCTGACCTACATGAATTGTACAGGGGGAAGAGAAACTTTATTACCTACCCTTGCCATGTGGCACATGCATTCATAGTCGTTTCATGCACGCCTCAATCTCCCCCCCATCTTTTATCCACCCCACTCCACTCAGGCATAGCCCATACAGCATGCTCCCAGTTTACCTACCTGTTTGTCTGGAGGACCATAGAGTAGCGTTTACTGGGGGAGGACCCCATCCACAAGTTTCTCCAACTCCTCAGATGTGAAGGCAGGGGCCCTTTCCCCAGACACTCGAGCCATTGCGAGGTCACAGCAGCACTTGCAGTGTAGGTCCTCTCCTGACGAAGATCAGGTATCGAGTGATTGAACAGATAGAATATGGCGGTCACGTCATCGTTTTCCCTCAGGTGGAGGATTTGCCTAGAGTGAAAGGTGAGTTCTATGCCCTGGGACATATCCCCAACATCATAGGTGCCATTGATGGGACACATGTGGCTTTGGTCCCCCCTCCCGCAGGAGTGAACAGGTGTACAGAAACCGGAAGAGTTATCATTCCATGAATGTGCAGATGGTGTGTTTGGCAGACCAGTACATCTCCCATGTGAATGCCAAGTTCCCTGGCTCAGTGCATGATGCCTACATCCTGCGGAATAGCAGCATCCCCTATGTGATGGGGCAACTCCAGAGGCACCGTGTGTGGCTATTAGGTGAGCACCTGGAAGCAAGACAGTGGGAATGGTTGTCTGGGGATATCCCTACAGGTTAGTGTGTGTCAAACAGTTGTCCCTCGCCATTTGCAGGTGACTATGGTTACCCCAACCTGTCATGGTTACTGACCCCAGTGAGGAATCCCAGGACAAGGGCAGAGGACCGCTACAATGAGGCCCATAGGCAAACTCGGTGGATTATCGAACGGACCTTCGGCCTCCTGATGGCCAGGTTCAGGTGTCTCCATATGACAGGTGGATCCCTATTCTACTCACAAAAGAAGGTGTGCCAGATCATCGTGGCCTGCTGTATGCTTCACAACTTAGCTTTGCGATGACAGGTGCCTTTTCTGCAGGAGGATGGTCCAGATGGCAGTGTTGTTGCAGCTGTGGAGCCTGTGGACAGTGAAGATGAGGAAGCAGAAGAAGAGGAAATGGACAACAGGAACTCGGTGATCCTGCAATATATCCATTGAGACACTGGTAAGAGTACAGACCTGCCTACTACAAGTACTTTAACACTACTACCTCTCTACTGTCTGTCGTTTTCACCCAGTGTATGGTCACTGAGTTGTCACTTTCCCTTACGATTTCACAGATGTGGGTCCCACTGTGTGACATCTGCTTTGTTTCCTCATGGACTAGAGCTGTGTGACATAGGTATGTTGACATTACAATTGAAAGAGCATTTTGTCACTGTAATTGCTAATACACCATAACAAAATCATAGACTGACTCCAGATTGTTTTGTGCTTCAAGGGTGTTTATTTAAGTGCTAAATATTGGAAGGGGTAGTAAAATGGTCAGGGGTGATGGTGGAGAAATGTCCATGGCAGAGTCCAGTCTATTAGTCTCACATGTGCATTGCCCAAATGGGCATAGGAAGTGGAGCTGGGGCAGTTTGAGGATGGACATGGTGACAAAGTGGGACAAAAAGATGACATTCAGGGTGGTCTCATTTCTTGGGGGGGGGGGTCTTGGCATCGTTCTCTGTCTTTGTCCTAGATCTCAGGGACCGTTTGCGGGGTGGTTCTCCCTCTGCAGGGGGTGGGGTGTTGGTGTGGTGGTCCTGTGGTGGGGCGTCCTGTCCACTAGCGCCGGCGGAGGTGGTGGGCAGTTCATCGTCCATGCTAGTGTCAGGGGCCTGTTGTTGTGCCACAGTGTCCCTCCTGGTGTTGAGTACTTCCTTCAGCACCCCTACGATGGTGCCCAGGGTGAAATTGATGGTTCTGAGTTCCTCCCTGAAGCCCAAATACTGTTCCTCCTGCAGGCGCTGGGTCTCCTGAAACTTGGCCAGTACCGTTGCCATCGTCTCCTGGGAGTGGTGGTAGGCTCCCATGATGGAGGAGAGGGCCTTGTGGAGAGTGGGTTCCCTTGGCCTGTCCCCCCCCTGTCGCACAGCAGCCCTCCCAGTTCCCCTGTTTCCCTGGGCCTCTGTCCCCTGGACCGTGTGCCCACTACCACTGCCCCCAGGTCCCTGTTGTTGTTGGGGTGGTGGGTTAGCCTGGGTTCCCTGTAGTGGTGGACACACCGCTGATTGACGTGTCCTGGGGACAGAGGTATGGGCCCGCTGGGTGGGTGCTGTGCTGGTGTTCCCAGAGGGGGGAAGGTCTACTGTGGCCTGTGGCTATGTGAGGGGAACCGACTGTCCTGATGTCCCCGATGGACCGGGCTGGTCATCTACATCCAGGGAGACAGAGCTGCTGTCCTCAATGTGGGCCTCTTCTGGGGGTGGAGGGGACATTTGTGGACCCTGCTGCGCGGTGACATGGCGTTCGGGTCCTGCAGGGGTATATGTAACCGGGCGCCTCCGGACGCCGGTTCCCCGTCGGAGCGAACGACCGCCGGCCGATACCCCGGGGGCACCCGAGGGATTCCTGACGTGATGACGTCCAACGTCATCCGTCAGACAAGAACAGCCGACAAAAGAAAAGCGCTGCGCGACCCAGAGAGAGACGCCGACGTCAAGGAGAGCCGGAGAGACGAACGCCACGGACCACCCAGAGAGATGGGAAACCCCGCCGTAGACGAGGAACAACGGACGGAGAGCGAAAACCCTTGGGCGCCTCCCGCCCCTGCCGAGGCGAAGTCGGGAGATCCCCTACAAGCCGGCCACGTCCCTGGAGGGGCGTGGCCAAGTCAGGTACGAGCGTACCGGGGCTGGAGCTGGGGTTCTGGGTGGTTGGCTGGGTTTAAGGGGGCTAAGAAGAGAGGGCTGAGGTCGTGTAAAGAAGGGGAGCCCATTTGAATAGGAACACCGTTAAATAAAGAATAACCACACCCTCCGTACCCAGACCAGTGAACAAACGTGTAAGGGGGTCACAGAAAGGGCACAACGAAGGGAAGTCACAAGAGAAAAGTAAACCCCACATTCCTCCACCTCCACAGAACCACCCCCCCCCTCCTCCCACTCCTTACTAACCCCAATTAACCGTGTATAAATAATTTTCCCCACTTCCCTGTTCCTTTCTCCTTCTTTGTTTTTGGGAAATCCTGGGCCATGAGAACCGGGTGAACAAGACCTCTCCCTCCGAACCGGACCAGGCCGTCCCGGGGACACCAAGGAACCCTGAAAAGAAAACTGATTTTATATTAGTTTTCGACTTGGAATATAACAGTTTGCCGGAAAAGTTAGTGCTATAATCCCAAACGAGCAAGAAAATAAACATACTACACCCTTAAGTGCCGCGTCTGTCACCTTCTTCCAATATCCCCTCGACTCGGGAAAAAGACCCCGCCACAGTGGTGTCAGAAGTGGGATATTGGAATAGGCGACAGAGACTTCCCAACCATGGAGGAGAAGTGTACCATATCCGATATGATGCAACAGTTGGCCTCCGGACAAAGACACCTGCAATTAGTGTGGGAAGAGCAACAAAAAGAGGCCAAATTGGAAAGAGAGGCACTACAAAATGCCCTTAAGAGTCAGGCCACCATAATGGCCAACAACCAGTTGGTTCACGAAACCGCCATTAAGAATCTCACAGATACCATTGCTGCTTCCCGCGTACACCCGAATGTGCCCAGTTCGGTCTTACAACGATATCAAGAAGGTGAAGACCCCGATGCCTTTTTCACCAATTTTGAACAAGTTGCTACTTCCGCTACTTGGCCTCAGGAGCGATGGGGCCAATATATCGCCCCCTTATTGACGGGGACTCTCCAAGCCGCCTATCAAGCGGTAAACCCCGGTGGAATAACCCCCTATAAGGATATTAAAAAGAGCATCTTAGAACGGGTGGGTTTTGATTCTGAACATTATCGCGTCCGGTTTAGAAAAGCTAAGTGGGGGCCCAACGAAAATCCCCGGGCCCTATATTTTAGGATCAAAGATCTGGGTCTCAAATGGTTGGGTCCCATAGGGACAAATCGGGAAGACATTATTGAGATCGTGCTCTTAGAGCAATACCTGGATGCGCTGCCTCCGTCTACACGCAACTGGATCAAACAACATCCAAACCCAGATACCAATGCTACCATCGAGTTGGCCTGCGCCTTTCATCGCTCCCTTGAGTTCAAAGTAACCCCCCTCGGTCAACACCTAGTCCCCTGCGTCTGGGTTCGGGAACATCCTCGACAGGGGGACGAAGAATCAATGAGGACATAGGGAAAACCTGGGACTGGATAGGCCCTATATACAACAACCTCAGTGTTTCAGTTGCGGGGAATGGGGTCACATAGCTCGAGGTTGCCCCCTGAAAACAGAAAAACCGGAACCCATGGAAATAGGGGTCACTAGGGGAAGAGTCTTTTATACAGGGAGAAGAGACACCCCTTATAAAAAGAGACTAATTATCAATGGGAAAAACACAGTGGCCCTCAGGATGTAGCCAATCTGTGGTCAGGGCCGGGTTGTTCGACGCCCATTACTACACTTCGGGACTCACGGTATCAATCTGTTGTATCCATGGAGAAACCAGAGAATATCCCCTAATCTGGACAACCCTCACTTGGGGAGGAAAAGAAATACCCATAAGAGTGGGTTTAGTAGAGCAACTGGTTGAAGAAGCTATTATAGGAACTGACTTTTCGGAATTCCCACAACTCCTAGACAGCCTCAGACAGCTCGAAGAAACTAACAACTGGTGGAAAGACGCTCCTTTCTCCAATATGCCTCTATCACCTCCGAGGGTACGACCTAAACTCTCCCGGAAGGAGAAAAGAATAATTAAGAAAGCCTATACCCAAGACCTCTCCAGCACGCCCCGGGTAATTACAAAGGTCCTCGCCCTCACTGCTCTTGCCAGTTTCCGGACTTCTCAAAGAGAAGACCCCAGTTTAATTCATGCATGGAAAAGTGCACGGCCACGGAACCCCCAGGATAAGGGTCCCTCGTTCACCGTAGTTAAGGACCTATTATACCGAGTCACATACAAAGACCAAGACGAAAAGAAACAGTTGATAGTTCCAGAACCTTATAGACAACAAGTTCTACACTTAGCACACAGCCAGCCAGGGGGTGGACACTATGGGAGGGAAAAAACCGAGGAGTATTTGTTGAGGAAATTTTACTGGCCAGGGGTATTTTCCCAGATTAGGAAGTTCTGTCAACAATGTCCAAAATGCCAATTGATTGACCCAGGCTCACGGAGAAAAGCCCCTTTACAACCCCTCCCCATCATTGATGTCCCCTTCTCCAGAATAGGGATGGACCTCGTTGGCCCTCTTCTGCCCTCGTCGAGAGGATATCGTTATATATTGGTATTAGTGGATTACGCCACAAGATACCCTGAGGCTATTCCCCTCTCTAGTATTAACACCAAGAGTGTTGCACACGCCATGATAGGGTTCTTTTCCCGAATTGGGTTTCCTCGAGAAATCCTAACGGACCAAGGGACCCAATTTATGTCCAACCTGATGACACAAATATGTCAGTTATTGGGGATTAAACAGTTACGGACGTCGGTCTATCATCCACAAACCGATGGTTTGGTGGAGAGATACAACCGTACCCTCAAAACACTACTAAAGAAAGCTATCTCGGAGACAGGTAAGGACTGGGATAGGAAACTCCCCTTAGTATTATACGCAATCAGGACACACGAACAAGCCTCTACGGGCCATAGTCCGTTTGAGCTGTTGTTTGGGCGACAACCACGGACCCTACTAGATATGGCCGCTGAGATGTGGGAAGAAGAAGACGGGGAAAAAACCATTCTAAAATACGCACGTGAGTTAAAAACCCACCTGCATACAGTATGGGAAAGCGTAAGGGAACACATGGAGAGGGCCCAAGACAAGCAGAAAAGGAATTATGATCGGAATACCCAATTGAGGTCCTTTTCCCTAGGAGATAAAGTGCTAGTTCTTCTTCCCAGTTCAGATAACAAATTGTTGGCCAAGTGGCAGGGACCCTACACCGTAACAGGACTAGTAACTCCCGTAACTTATAAAATTCAGCTTAACGATACCCCCCCTAGGTCACAGATCTTCCATGTTAACTTATTAAAAAGATGAGAAAAAACCTCCGAACGACCCAAGGCACGGCTGCCTAATTAACACCGTCAAGGAACTAGAGATAGGGTGGTGCCCCACTGATCCCCCTGGCGAGAGGGAGGTTCCTCTCATTAATACAGAGATCTCGATTCAACAAAATAGACAGTTGAAGAATCTCTTCGATAAACACGTTCGGGTGTTCTCCTCGATACCCGGTAGGACACGATTGGTACATCATCAAATCCTCACACCACCTGGGAAGGCCGTGCGGCTAAAACCTTATCGTATCCCTGAAGCTAGGAAAACCCTCGTAGAAAACGAAATCGAGAAGATGTTAGATCTAGACATCATAGAACCTTCCCACAGCCCCTGGTGTTCGCCCGTGGTATTGGTGCCCAAACCTGATGGGTCTATACGTTTCTGTATTGACTTTAGACAGGTCAATTCCATATCACAATTTGACACCTATCCCCTTCCAAGGATAGATGAGCTCTTAGAAAGATTGGGGAAAGCGAAATACATGTCTACCCTTGACTTGACCAAGGGGTATTGGCAGATCCCGTTGGGTCCCGAAGACAAGGAAAAGACGGCTTTCGCTACTCCCTCCGGATTGTATCACTTTAAGGTTCTCCCTTTCGGGTTACATGGCGCCCCCGCCACCTTCCAACGTCTCATGGACACCATATTACGACCTCATACCAGATACGCGGCGGCCTATCTGGATGACATCGTTATTTTCAGTGAGACCTGGGAAGACCATGTGGCCCACATAGACCACATCTTCTCGGCTTTAGGGAAGGCTGGACTGACAGCCAACCCCGCCAAGAGCCGACTGGCTTTTAGTGAGATCTCCTACCTGGGTTATCACATTAGCAACGGTATACTTCGACCCCAAAAGAATAAAATCGAAGCAATCCTACACACCAATGCTCCCACCACGAAGAAGGGAATTCTTTCCTTTTTAGGTCTAGTGGGGTACTATCGAAGGTTCATTCCCCACTATTCCAGTTTGGCTGCCCCCCTAACCAATCTTTTAAGAAAAGGACAGCCCAACAACATCCCACAACTAGACCCGACTCAACTTCATAGTTATCATACCTTGCAAAGGTGTCTCACCACTCAACCGATATTGAAATGTCCTGAGTTTGACAAACCCTGTCATCTCCAAACGGATGCCTCCGATGTGGGGGTAGGGGCCGTTCTTTTTCAAAAGGATGAAGACGGAGTGAACCATCCCGTCGTCTTTATTAGCCGTAAGCTATTTCCCAGGGAGCAGAGATACCCCATTATAGAGCGGGAATGTCTTGCCATTAAGTGGGCTATCGAAAGTCTCCAATACTATCTTTTGGGCAGACCTTTCCTACTGTATACGGACCATGCACCCCTTACGTGGCTCTCAAGATACAAGAATACCAACAATCGTATATTGAGATGGTTCATAGAACTCCAACCTTTCTCCTTCCAGGTTTGCCACCTCCCTGGTGACCTTATGGGTCAGGCTGACTATTTGTCCCGGTTTCCGGATCTGGTGGGGCTCGATCAGCCCCATTCATGTGAGGGGATGTGTAACCGGGCGCCTCCGGACGCCGCTTCCCCGTCGGAGCGAACGACCGCCGGCGGATACCCCGGGGGCACCCGAGGGATTCCTGACGTGATGACGTCCAACGTCATCCGTCAGACAAGTACAGCCGACAAAAGAAAAGCGCTGCCCGACCCAGAGAGAGACGCCGACGTCAAGGAGAGCCGGAGAGACGAACGCCACGGACCACCCGGAGAGAAGGGAAACCTCGCCGTAGACGAGGAACAACGGACGGAGAGCGAAAACCCTTGGGCGCCTCCCGCCCCTGCCGAGGCGAAGTCGGGAGATCCCCTACAAGCCGGCCACGTCCCTGGAGGGGCGTGGCCAAGTCAGGTACGAGCGTACCGGGGCTGGGGCTGGGGTTCTGGGTGGTTGGCTGGGTTTAAGGGGGCTAAGAAGAGAGGGCTGAGGTCGTGTAAAGAAGGGGAGCCCATTTGAACAGGAACACCACTAAATAAAGAATAACCACACCCTCCGTACCCAGACCAGTGAACAAACGTGTAAGGGGGTCACAGAAAGGGCACAACGAAGGGAAGTCACAAGAGAAAAGTAAACCCCACATTCCTCCACCTCCACAGAACCACCCCCCCCTCCTCCCACTCCTTACTAACCCCAATTAACCGTGTATAAATAATTTTCCCCACTTACCTGTTCCTTTCTCCTTCTTTGTTTTTGGGAAATCCTGGGCCATGAGAACCGGCTGAACAAGACCTCTCCCTCCGAACCGGACCAGGCCATCCCGGGGACACCAAGGAACCCTGAAAAGAAAAGGGATTTTATATTAGTTTTGGACTTGGAATATAACAGTTTGGCGGAAAAGTTAGTGCTATAATCCCAAACGAGCAAGAAAATAAACATACTACACCCTTAAGTGCCGCGTCTGTCACCTTCTTCCAATATCCCCTTGACTCGGGAAAAAGACCCCGCCACAGTATAAAAGCATGGTTATTGCTTCTGTGTGTGTCATAGCGTGCAATGGGTGGGTGCCCATGTACCCCAGTGCTGGCATTCCTTTGTGGGGGCTGTTGTGACGGTGGTTGGGGGGGGTTTGTATCTGTATGTGCAGTGGGCATGCTTAGGTGATGGGTGTCCATGCTTTGTGGACGCATGCAGGGCTAGGTGTTGGGATGGGTGGGTTGTGATGGTGAGACAGTTGCAAGGAGTAGGATGTGATGGCGGTGAGGGTGAGGGTGGGGGTATGAGTTGGCATGCAGGTGGGGTGGGGGGGAGAAGTAGTTACGATTTGCCTTACCAGAGTCCATTCCTCTGCCTACTCCTGCGAGGCCCTCAGGATGCAGGATGTTCAAGACTTGCTCCTCCCATGTTGTAAATTCTGGGGAGGAGGTGAGGGTCCGCCGCCAGTCTTCTGCACCGCGATGTTGTGCCTGGATACCATGGAACGCACCTTCCCCCGTAGGTCATTCCACCTCTTCCTGATGTCGTCCCGATTTCTTGGGTGCTGTCCCACAGCGTTGACCCTGTCGACTATTCTGCTCCATAGCTCCATCTTCCTGGCAATGGTGGTGTGCTGCACCTGTGCCCCGAACAGCTGTGGCTCTACTCGTACAATTTCCTCCACCATTACCCTGAGTTCATCATCAGAGAACCTGGGGTGTCTTTGCGGTGCCATGGGGTGGTGTGGGTGATGTGTAGGGTGGATTGTGTGGTGCTAAGTTTTGGTGATGTGTATTGTTGTGATGTGTGAAGTGCGTGCAAATATTGCTGGGTGACAGTGAATTGGGCATCTGGGTGCTCGGTTGTCTTTTCTCGGTGCGTGTTCACGAATCTCTAGGAGTGGAGGTTTGTGGGTGATGTGGGTGATGTGGGTGTGTGTTTTATATTTAATTGGGTGTGTGGGAGTGGTGTGTGTATGTGTCTCAGGTGTGTGTATTTTGAATTGTCCAATGTGGTTGTATTTTGTAATTGTGTGTGTATTTTGAGCGCAGCGGTGTGTACCGCCAATGGAATACCGCGGTTAAAAGACCGCAGCGTGGATTCGTGTGTCGTGATAGTGTGGGCGTATTTCTGTTGGCGTGACGGTGGAGGTTTGGTCATCGCCAGTTTCTCGCTGCCCTTTGGTGTGGCGGACTTTTGTGGATGTCTGTATTTTGGCGGTTTGCCTGTTGTGGGTCAGAATGACCGTGGCGGTTTACCGCGGCCGCAGCGGTGTTATGGCGGTCTTCTGAACGGCGGTAAGCACCTTTTACCGCCGAGGTTGGAATGACCCCCTTAGTCTCTGGTGTTCGTAGACGATACGCATCCTTACGTAGGGACCTCTTCTTAGAATGTCTGAATGTCTGCGTGTTCATTATAAAATCACTTGCTAGTCCTAGTACGGGCAGAGGGAGATTCCGACCAGGAACCTACAACTAGATGCTGACTGCCCTGTTGCAGATGCTGATGCAGCTTACAGGCCTTTGCTCAGGTATGAGGGTTGATGTCCTCCCGGGGAAACCTGAAAGGCAGGCTTAGAGCTTCCCATGCTGTGCTCATAATATAACTTAGAGAGAACTTAATATAGTTGCACTATGATGGCCTTATTCTTGTGCTTCACTCTCACTGTTACTATTTTAATCTTACTGTGTTGTTTTGCTCTGGTTATCGCAGCTCATGCCTTACTACATAAAATGCAGTCATTTTATTAAACTAATCTTTAAAACTTAAACTGCCTTTGTCATTTTTATATGTGACAGTACTATGTATGAGAGCACCGGTTGTGACGAGTGACCACGACTTCCCTGGGAAGTAATAAGATGTCATGCGCTCGGCTGCCCAATTGTCCCTTCCCTTCGGGAGAGATAAGGCACTGCTAGTTAGCCGGAGCACAACCCGGATTCGGGGTGACAAGGGTCCTTCAGTGTGGGTCAGACTTAGTCCCTCACACTGTGAACGATCTTGCCGCCCAAAAAATCCAGTAGTCTCATTAGGATAATGAGAGCCTACGCGACACTCCTAGGTACAGACCCATGTGGCGAGGGAGGGTCCCATTGGTGTACAGACCCCTTGTTGATTTGGGGACCATGGTAGAGCGTCGCATCATTATCAATTTCAGACTCAACCGCACTACTATTCATGAACTTTGTGCATTACTGGATCCAGCACTGAGCCAGGCTAATCAGCATGCCATCCCTACTGAAATACAAGTGCTCTCTGCACTCCATTTCCTGGCCACGGGCTCATTTCAAGTGACAGTGGGCATGGGTGCAGGTTCTTCACAGCCAATGTTTAGCATTATACTGTCTAGATTCCTGAATGCATTTGTACAACACCTTTAGTCCTATGTGAGGTTTACTCCAAAGTGCTGACCTCCCTGCCATCAAGTCGGACTTCTATGCCTTTGCCAAAATTCCTCATGTGATAGGTGCCATCGATGGAACCTACATAGCTCTCATCCCCCCAAGAGTACGTGAAAAGGTGTACAGAAATAGGAAGAACTTTCACTCCACGAACATTCAATTGATGTGTACTGCAGCCGAGTGCATCTCACATGTTAATGTCATGTTCCCTGGATCAATCCTTGATTCCTTTGTGCTGAGGAACAGCAGTGTGCCACACATGATGAAACAACTACAAGGGGATAGAGGATGGATCATAGGTAAGTGTGTCTAATACTTTTTGGCACATAGCAGACACCAGGCTCTCTGCAACTGAGGGTTATCAGTAACAGCCCTGTTTTGCCCCATTTTGTAGGTGATTCTGGCTACCCAACATGCTTTGGATCCTGACACCAGTGAGGAATCCTAGGACAGATGCAGAGAGGAATTACAATGAAGCCCAGGGACGTACTGGGAGGGTGATAGAGTGCACAATAGGTCTCCTGAAGGCTAGATTCCATTGCTTCTATATCTTTGGGGGATCCCTGGCCTGTGAGCCTGAAAAGGTGTGTAGAATAGTGGTGGTCTGCTGCATGCTGCACCACGTGGCTGTGAGGAAATAAATTTCCTTCTTAGAGGAGGAGGGGCTGTATATCAGACCAGCTTCCTCAGAGACGGGATGAGAGTGATGGTGATGATGAGGAGAGGGAAGATGTACACTCCAGGAACCAACTGATCCAACTGTACTTCCAGTAGCTAAGTGGTACTATTTGATGTTGTTGCTGTCTGTGCAGCATACTGTCAGTATGACTCATCCTCTATGTGGGTGTTGGGTCTATGGACATTGTCACTGTGACCAGGTTTGCATGGGACATGTAACATTATGGAAAACTTGTTTGACATTTCTATTGGCACAACCTCATGTTATGCGTGGGGTGCCATTCCTGCAATTAAGATATGAATAAATGATTCCAAAGACAAATGCATACACACTTCCATTTGATTCAACATAATGACAGGGGACATTTACATTGGTGAACAGGTGTTTTATTTGGTGCCAGGGATGCCATGGAGCTCTTTACAGTGATGGGAGTGGGCTACTGGTGGATGTCCATATTGCCTAAATGGTCTCAGCGTTTGTTGGCAGTGGTGATATGTCCATCTGTTATTTACAGTTTTTGGGCTTGTTATTGCACCGTGTGGCTGATGGTTCAGTGGCACACTTGGAGGACAGTTCTTGTCTGAGTCACTTTTTAGAGTGGGCCTTTGTTTTGGCAGGTGTTCCACTGGCATAACTGGGCCTGAGGGACCATTTGGGTGCCTGGTGTTGGCCTGTGCGGTTTGAGATGCAGGTCTCATATGTGTCCTGAGATGGTGGCACAAGTCCAGTTGCTGCTGCTGCTGTTGTTGGCAGGTCTGTATCTTGGCCTGTAGTAGGGGATTCCTGGTCTGTGGGGGTCTCAGGCTGGGATGGGACAAGGTGCATCAGTGCACCTGCTATGGTGACCATGGTGGTATTGTGCAGTTTCCACTGATCCATGGTCTCTTGGTGTTGAGCTCTAGGCAGCCTTTGACTTTGCTTCAGGGTGGCCACAATCTGGGCCAATCTGTCCTGGGTATGGTGGTATGCTCCCAGGACCTCAGAGATCATGTCCTGGGCTGCAGCATCCATCCTGTGGCCTCACACCTTAGCCAATGATACCCTCCCACTGGGCCTAGCCCCCTGTATCTGTGTCCCCTGCACAGGTCTGGTGGTATCACTTGTACTTAGGCCATCGTTTTCCTGCCTGTTGGTAGGTGGTGACTGTGGCCTCTGTCCTTGTGTTCCACCAGTCTGTGGCCTGGATACACAGGGGTAGGGCCAGTTGCCCTGGCCTGATATTTTTGGGTGTGTGGTAGTTGTGTCAGTGGTGTCCTGGGTGGGACTGCTGGATGGTGACAGTCCAGGACTGTGTGAGGGGCCAGGGTATTCCTCACTGTCCAGGGTTCCCTCTCCAATAATCTGGTTGGTGGTTCTGTCTCCATGTGGGGCACCACCACTCCTTGTCCTGTCCGTCAGGGTGGCATGGGTGGTGGTGCCTGTTGGGGGAATGGCATGTCTGTTACAGTTGCATAATCAGATGAGGTGCACAGGGATGGGCTGTTTTGTGCAGGTTTTCCACTTTTGGGCCATGTGAGATTGCCATTGCATTTTGCTTAGGATGTGGAGGTGCATTGTCGGTGCCTTTGTGATTCCTTGCAAGGGTTGGTGGCTGTGCACAGGGGGGGTATGTGGGCCTGTTGGTGATTGAATGTTGTGTTTGTGGCCTGGGTCGGGTAGTGGTCCTGGTGGATGTTGGAGGGGTGGGCTGCTGCATGCATTACAGGTGTGATGGATATGGGGTAATTGTAGATGACTTACCCAACTCCATTCTTCCAGTGAGTCCAGTGAGGCCCTTAGGGTGCAGGATGGCCAGTACCTTTTTCTGCCAGTCAGTGTAGTCGGGTGGTGTTGGTGGAGGTCCTTCCCCAGTCTTCTGGACTGCAATGTTGTGCCAGGATGCCATGGACAGAACCTTCCTGTGCAGGTCGTTCCATCTCTTGTGGATGCCGTTCCTCATGCGTGGATGGTGTCCCACTGCATTAATCTTGTTGACAATGGTCTGCCATAACTCCATCTTCCTGGCGATGGGTGTGTGCTGGACCTGTGCCCCGAATAATTGTGGCTTGACCTTCAGTATCTCGTCCACCAGGATCCTTAGTTCCCTTTCTGTGAAGCCTGGGTGCTTGGGGGGTGCCATTTTGTGTGTTGTGGGTGGTGTGTTGTGTGGATCTAGGTGGGGGGGCTGTTGTGTGGTTGCGTGTGTGATTTGTCTGTTTTGGCATTCAGTGTCTGCTTCTGGAGTTCTCAGTCTCAGTTGTCCTATTGGTAATGCAAAGGATTGTGGAGTGTGTTTGTGTGTGCTTTATAGTGTTGTGGATGTGTATCAGGTGTGTGGGTTTCAAACTTGCCACTGTGTGCAATTCTTACTGTTGGGTCCCATTGCTGGCCATGGCGGTCTGTACCGCCAATGGTCGTTCGACTTCCACTAACCGCTGCAGTGATTTGTGTATCATTATTTGGAGGGTGGGGAGTTTGTGTGCTCGGCGGTGGCAGGGTGGGATATCCAGCATTTTCGCGACTGGTGACTGGGAAATATTTGACGGATTCAGATTTTTGCTTCTTTAGATGGCGGGTTTCTGTTCACCCCAATGGCAGGATTTTGTTCAGCGTCGCCACGGCGGGGAACGGGTTTTACCGCCATGTTCATAATGACCCCCTATATGGGCAGACAGGCAACCTCTTCCCAACATATCAGAAATGATAGCAGTTATGGGAGGGGGATCAATATTCAGTATACTAGACATGTCTGCTGCATACATCAGGTGAACTTACTTGATGCCCCTCAAAGCCCCTCTGAGCCCTCCAATATAAGAGGATGCCATTTGGGCTGGCCCCAGCCTCAGCTGTTTTTCAAAGAGTTCCAAAGAATGTCTTTGGTGACAGGAGTCAGATTCTGTGCTTTCAGCATGATATACCAATTGTGGGGCAGGGTGAAGAAGAACATGACAGCATATTTAGAGAAGTGATGGAACTATTAGAGAAATATGTTATGACAGTAATGAAGGAAACGTGCCAGTTGAAAGTAGTGACATGCTTGCGTCATGAGATAAATGCTAAAGGCATTAAGCCAAGTGATTTGTTTTGCATCAAGAAGATTGAGAGGTGCAGAGTCTACATATTCTTCAACTGTGAGGGAAGCTCTGGCCTGTTGCTGGGGAATCAAGCATTTCTGATTCTATGTGGGAGGTATACTTTTCAAAGTCAGGATGGATCAACCATAATCATATTTGTTTAATGGAGGGAGAGGACTGGAAGTTAACGTTACTCCACGTAGCTCGAAATGGACGTTGCTGTACTTGATTCTAATTTGTAAGTAGAATATGTGAAAGGTTGTAGGAATTAGATAGCAGATTGCTGATCTAGGTTTCCAGTCAGTAAAATATGTAAAATATGTAAATGTAGTGAGTGAGGAGGTTGAATAAATGTGTAAGGAAGTTGGAAGCCAGAGATAAGGAGCGATTGCAATGAATATAGTTGAATGGGACAAGGGTAGGGAAAATGATTTCTTGATGACTGAGGTGGAAAGTAAGTTGTACAAGGATGGGATGAAAAGGATGTGTTGAGCAAGGAGTTGAATTAATTATAAAAGGTAACGGATGAATTGAGTTTAACTGGGGAAAATTAAAGAGAACAAACCAGAGTGTTGCTCCTAGTGAAGTTTGAAAGCACGTAGCTGCCATTGAACATGAGGGGCATCTGAGACCTAGTATGACTAAAAGAAGGTTAAGGCAGTCATTTTTTGGCCAGGGATGGATGGTGACATCGGGGGAGTGGTAAAACAGTGACATGCGTGTGCCAATAGTGACAAAATCGAAGTTGCAAGCAACCTCAGCTGGAACGCAGAGACTATCCTGGAAGACCATTGGAAAGATTAGCTATTGATTTTATAGGGATTGTTGCAAGGTTTTGGCCGAGAAGTGGGTATATCCTGATACTTGACTATCACATGATGTGGTTTGTAGTAAACATAATGAAGCAAGTGAATACTTCCAGTGCTATTGAGTTTTTGGAGAAGGTGTTTATAGAGGAAGGAGTTCCTAGTACTAAAGTTTCTGGTACTGAGTGCACAAGCCAATGGATTTTTGGAAACAGTGAATCATCTGTTAATGAAAACATACAGCTCTCATTGGCTAATCTACTTCCACAGAAAAAGGAATTGAGAAAGATCATGTGGGCACATAGAATGACTCCCCATTCTGTCACAGGTTTGTCACCATTCTTGTCTCTGAAAGAAAGAAAACCAGGAAGATAAGATTGTCCTGCATGGTTAAATGGAACAACAAATGTTTGGATTGAATGAGATGAAATCAAAAGCATAGTTAAAAAAACTGAAAACAGAATGTCAAGTGTCTTTGGATAGACAGAGGTGAATGGGTGGTCATAAGAAAAGGAGGAATTGTTCAGAAGGGCAATAGCAAGTATTCTGTTCTATAAAAAGTTAAAGAAGTGAAGCACAATGTAGTTGTTTTGAGTTATGGAATTACGTGGAATTTAGGGGATCGCAAAGTTAATAGATCCCAAACAGTGAAATGAGTGGGTAAAGAATTGAGTGATGTTATAATTCTTCATGTTTGAATTTTAATATATTGCTACTATCAATCTGCTACTTTTCCTGTTATTTACCTTTGCATGTAAAGTTACAAATTAGAAATGTTCACACTGCATGTCTTGCAAAGCATATTTTTGCTAAGCTTATTGTTAGCTTCTGTAATTGTAGTTAGAATTCAAGTTGTTCATTATCTTGCTATTTTCTGTCAAATATTATAAGGGGAAGATGATGTAGAGTTGTAATACTGTATAGTGGATAGAACATTGGGGATGTAAGCATTACGTTATTTGGAATGTGGGAGATTGGTTGGAAAGAAAGCGGAGGGAAGAAAGTCTGTTGATTCTTTGCTAGAGACGTGATGACATTTAAAAAACTTAACAAGTACAAAATGGTGTGCAGTTACTCTTCACAGGTATATTTAGAGAATGGAGATAACATAGGCCTATTGCGGGCATAAGCATGAGGTAAAAAGTAAGGGCCCAGAAGGAAGGCTAATGGAACTAGGATATAAAAGGAATGCCAAAACCCCTACAAGGAATATGAGAACCCCCTTAAATAAAATGCTCAGGGAAGTTTCTAAAATGAGATACCCCTCGTTCAATGCTGGCACATTCTATCCTCTCAAACGAACTGAGGAAAATGCAGGAGTAGAATTACCTTGATATTCTCAGACAGCAGGTTCCTCTTGTACTGGTCCCTAGACATGATCTAGCTCGAATATTGGTTTAAACACATCAAAATTGATTTGCTCTGAAAGTAGGTTCATTAATATTAAGGAAAGTGTAAAGGCACAAGAGCAGCAGAAACAATCCCGAAAAATGAACGACCCATATTCAGACTGAGCGAGGCGTATTCAGACTGGAAGTCTCCCAGCTGTCAAAAACTCTTGTAAACGGAAGTCGACACAGAAGTCTTCAGTACTGCTCTAGGAGAGCAAGTATTAAAATTGTAGGGGTTCCGTGGAGGCACTGGAGAAGTCAAGACAGATGCAAGAGATGATAAAACTTTACGTTTATGACTTGAATAGCAGTTCTAAATCAATGTATTTTGGTAAGAAAAATCATTTTCTGGCCTTCTTACAACCGCCACAGCATACAGAGCGACACTATTTCTGCCAAAAAGAGGTGGGGATGGTCCTTCCATGAGTTTCATTCTTTTTTAACAATACGTGCTCACTAAAGCAAAGGAAAGGAATCCTCTCAACTACCGCAGGATACTCTTTTTTCATTTTTCCCAACTTACAGAGCCAGAAGGCTGAAAGAGGTAAGGTCTGTCCATTATGAATTAAAAACGATAGGTGTACTTTCCAAGTTCTGCATAAAGTAGTGGAGGCACATGATTTGCTGTCTCATATATAAGAATCACTAACGCAACACTAAGTAAAAGGAATGTGTGTGTAGCATTTGGAGGGCTTAGCACTATTTATATCACACATGACAGTAAATAAATGAATGAGTTTCGGAGCGGAAGCTGAAGAAAAAAATACATTTGTCCTAAGAAGAAAAAGGGTGCAGGCATTGAAATATAAATGCCATCTCCACTTTCAAATTTCAGAATTGTGCTTTCTAAATAGGGGAGCCCTAGAGAGGGAATACAGTGATCTCTGTCTTACGATTTTCAAGAATGAGGTAACAGTTATGGGTGGGGGATGAAATGTACAGGGGGCGTTAGGTGGGGGGAAAAGGAAAACGTCTGAAAGGGTATGGATATGTTATTGTCACTACACAACTACATCAAGTATTGTACATGTACCTAAAGGGCACAAACACTCAAATCATAATTCTACAAAAACAAATACAACCAAGGAAAGGCAGGGAAGCTGTTAGTAGAGACAGACACATGGTGAAATACAATACTTTTTGTTCTAATGTGGCACAGGTGCTCATTCAGCCATAGCCTTTGATTTTTAGATGATCAACCACAAAGCTGATTGTAAGGTTAGATGTGTAGCTGCCAATGCACATATGGCTGTGCTAGATTTACAAGTTCAGCAAGACAATTTTTTCTAATTTTTGAAGAAAGGTAAATAGAAACGAGGAGAAAGCCTTTATTATCTCCTACCACAGAGGCGTATTTATGCAGATCGATTGGCTGGGTCAATAGGATGTCATTTCCGTGATAGATAGCACTTGAAAGGCCCATTATCAAATACTACTGAGTTCAGAGAACATGGTATTATCCGTATCTAAATTGTTTTGAGAAAAATCAAGGTAGTGCTAACATTACAGGCAGAAAGTATGTGAAGAAGGAAGTGAGATGGGAAGATATTTAACCTGAGAACAAAAAATGAAAAAAGCAAATGTAGCAGTCAACAGCATAGAAGACAATATAAAAAAACACCTAGTTCAAGGCACCACAAAGTTGCCCCAGTGTTTCAACAATATTGTAATGAACTATGGGTTTCATATACAAAGTGAGATGTACAAAGAATTTTTTCAGTTGCAAACAGCTCGATTCTGTGAATTGGGTGGATTGCGACTAGAGAAATGCTTTTGGGATGTACAAAGCCCAAATTGCAATTGGGTAACATGTTACCAAGTCACAATTTGGGTTTTGCAATTTGGTATTTGGTATTTGGAAGTGGCGTGTTGAGGATAACCCTTCCCAATAACAAATCTGAATGGTATGTATGAATGTTTTGCAACCGAAATACAGTACCAAAACATTTGCACTTTGCCAACAATTAAAGTTGGTGGTAACCCATTCACATTTGGGAGTGATCCCCAAGGGACCCCTAGAGATGGGTTGAATTTTTTTTGTTTTTTTACAACCAGGCAGTGACACGGAAAAAAAGAAAAGAAAATGTTTTTTGTTTTTTTGTTTTTCTTTAAACACGTCCCATTTTCTGTTAAGGATATGGGCTACATTAAAATAAAAATTACCTTATTTGAAAGCAATCACCGACATGGTGGTCTGCTGACCCCTGAAGGCCATGAACCCAGTGTTTTTTTTAATCCCAATTGGCTGCAAATTGAGACCTATGCATTAATATTAATGAGGTAGGTCTACTTACGTGTAGGTTACCACCTTCTTGAAGGAGTCAGTGAAATATGAATATTTTGCAACTGTAATTCAGTTACAAAACACTCATACATTCCATTCAGATTCGGTATTTGGAAGGGATGCCCTAAACACAACCCTTCCAAATACCAAATCACAAACACAAATTGCGATTTGGAAACCTGTTACAATTTGTATTTTGTACATATTTAAAAGCATTTTTGCAGTCCGACCCAAAAAATGCTTTGTACTTATGGCCTTCATGAAAACAATTGTAGTGTTGCTAAACTCAAAATGGCTAAATTTCTGAAAGATCTACAAAATTCCATTCATTCATTTGGATCACATAGTTTTATAGAAATACTTCATACAGAACACTGAAGTAGAACATGCTATATTGGCTATACAGTCTGGTGAAGTTCCCTGTCCCAATAATTTCAGACATAAACTATAAAAAGTCTTTATATAACATTTCATAACACTGCATTAAAATATGTGGACCATGGCAGGACTCTCAGAAACCTTCAAGCATGTGTATAAAAAACTGAGAAACTCTCACACAATGTAGCTTATGGCAACCGATTATACTATTAAATACAGACTACAAAATATGTATACAAATTCTAACTAATTGATTGCCTTAAATGGTTATGAATCTGTTGGCCAATGAAAGAGGTGTTCTTCCTGACTACAAACCGGCAGCTTTGACTTATTTTCCTAATAAAGTCATGTCCTATCTCTCGGATAAGATATGGGCTAATTGTGTTGTTCTCAGCAGAATGAAGACACTGTGGGCCTGATTTAGATATTGGTGGACAAGTTACTCTGTCACCGATGTGATGGAGTAACCTCACCGCCAATATTTAAATCAGGCCTTATGTCTAATTGAGAGTAGCAACTACCGCAATAAAATCCAGATTAGTCAAAGTAGCAGACAAGGATGATGGCGACCACCACTCTGTTGTCACTTTTCATAGAGCCCCTTTCTACAAAAATTGATTAGAATACAAGCAAATACAGTACTCAATAGCTGTCTTTCAGGGGTTTATATATAAAACTGTTCACAGATGACTGTTGGTAAACATAAAAGAAGACATATGCTGCTAAAGTTGTTCATACCTTTAAAGAATTTTCAGAAGTGTCTGGGTGCAAAATAAATGTGAATAAAACGTTTGTGCCTTTGGATCTAGATCAACTCCACACAGACACAAAGTAAAAAAAACTATAGTTCTGACAATAGCATATAATACAAATCAGTCCCTCTATACCAAGATTTTGTGTAATAAATCTTATACCACTAATAAAACAAAACAAGAACCAAATTAAATCTTGGGATCAGATGATGATCATGTTTATCAGTTGCCTTATTATAATTTAAATCACAATTTGCCACAATGCCTATTGACGTTTTACTGACTTGAATCAAGAATACAGAAAGTTTCTTTGTGACAAGATAAAAAGTAGTACTAGTCATAAAATCCATGTCAGACTTTATTGTGCAGTTGTCAAGCTTTGCCAGATGTCCATAGTCTTCATTGGTAGACCAGAATGACAGTAGACACAAAAACATATTTTTAAGGATCTTTGAAGGAATGGATGAGATAAGGCAGTATTTATTCACCTTTGGACACCAAAATATATTTCTTTAAATAATAGCTACTGATCAATGTATAGTTCTGTAAGGATAATTCAAACTTTGGTGAAAATGCTGAAAGTGCCTGTGTGGTGCTAATAGGCCTCACTAGGTGATGAATTTCCCAGGGAAATGACACAGGGAAGCCATAAATGGTGCATACAGGGAATATTCACTACAGGAGACTTCATGCACGGGGGGAATTCAAATCTTTACTTAATTTAAGACACTGTTATAAAACATTTTGGTTGTTTTGTTTTTCTTTTGTATTCATCTTCAGTTAAGAAGCTATGTTAGTTAATATAGAATCTTATGAGAAAGTAATAAACCAACAAGGATTGATAGTTGTTGGCAAGTGGTTTCCTAATAATTGCAGGTAGGTACCTACACTCAGTAGTAAAACCACAATCACAAATAAGGCCCAGTTAAAGTCTCAATGAATGAAATCTTGCTCAGATTTTGGTAGCTTGCTGATGAGCTGTCAGGCTTAACTTAGGAGACAGGTGTGTAAAGCATATAGGGCCAGATGTATCAAAGGGTTTTACCCATTCTGGTTCAATGGGAAAATGCTTTGGTACATGTGGCCTTTAATATCAATAAACCAGTGAATAAGTCATACACAAAGCCTAATAAAAACACAACACCAATTTCTAGAAATAGGAATTTTCTTTCCTATAAAATGACACCAAAATGACAAACATCCAACATAGGGAATCAGAGATATGAATCTTTAAAGATAAAATAAAAAAATGTGCTTTCTAGTGCCTAAAAATTAAAAGCAACAACCACTGCTATCTGGTTGCATCTGTTCAGGACAAAGTTAAAGTTTGAGGCTGACACCAATAAAGCCCAGGTCAGATACATTGAGTGGTAGGCCTCAGTAAAAATTTTACCTTTGCAGCTAGTGACATTTTTTTTTTCTCTCGCTGCCAATTGGGTCTCCTTTGCAGGCCGGCTTTCAAGAAGATGACAGTTGCTTGTTTCAGTGTGAGGCCTTGGTGAAGTCCAGGTCCAGAGCCTTCAGTGGGATGAATCTGAAATCCAGACTGGGTCACGATTCGACGTCGGCTGCTTCACTCTCGACGAATGGTCAGTCATCGTATGGAGCTTTTTTACAAAATTTCTCCAAATGTCTCCAAACTTCTGGATCTTCTTCCAGAAGGGCCTTGAAGTGTCCACAACATCATCCAAGATTCCAGAAGCTTTGAGTTGATGGCTGTACAATTCCCAAAATGCACCTGACCAAATTCTTTAAAGTTCATTGGACCCTGGTCAGCTTGGCTGTTTTTGCAGGAGCTGATGCAGTTGACACACTGTAGCTTTTTTCTACCTGTTTCTTTCAGGGAGTCCACTCCTGAGTCTTGGAAGCAAGGCAAATCCCTTTTTGGTGAAGCCCAGAGTGTGTAGCAGGTGCAGTCCATCGGGGTGCAGTCCACTCTTGGTGCAGACCAGGGGCTCAGCAGGGCATACTTCTTCTTCAGATTTCTTTCAGCAGGGATCTGGGTGCTGGACAGCTCTCCTATATTTATCTAGGTTACTGGGCTGGCAAGCTGGGGGGGGGGCACCCCTGACCAATGGGGTACATGGTGTCACTCTCAGTAATGATTACTTCCTTAAAAGTGTGGCTCATTTTGTCCCAGAAAGCACTGTTTCTCCAAAATCAAAGATGGAAGCAAACTCTCCTAGAGGTTCAGGTCTGGCTAACCCCACCCACAGGTGCGGCCAATATCTCCCTACACTCCGCTTCTAGACCCTCTCCTAATCTAATTAAAGAGGCTCCCGTCTGCCTGGTGGTGCCCCAAGTTGGGCTGGGCCTGGTTCCTGTACTATCTATCCTTCTCCTTTTGAAGACAAGTTTGGCTACCCAGCCCCCTTCCTGTTCTAGCATCTGCAGATCCCCTCCCACCAGATGATCCCTTTGTCACAGCCCAGGCCACTTCACACCTCATCAGAGCAGCTTGGCTCAGCCGGTCAAGGCTGACCAATCAGAAGAGGCTGTTACAGGGCTGAGTTTAGGTCACTTTAGGAAAGAGTCCTAACACTCTTTTCCTGTAATAGTTATTAAAAAAACTCAAACCTTGGCAAGTTGTTGGATTTATTTGAAACATTATTTTGACATTTTGCATCACTGTTCTGGTCCATTCCTACCAAAAGGTAAGACTTTATAAAAGTTTATAAAGCCTTCCCATGTTTCCCAATGGAGCTAGCATTGCTACAATTGTGAAAATGAAATTAGAAGATTTCCCCTCACCAGGGTATAGAGAAGATATTTTATAATCTCCCTGCTTGTAATTACAATGCACCCTACCCTTGATGCACATAGGACAGACCTTAGGAGTAGCTAATATGTAACAAATAAGGTAGATAAAGTATTTGGAAGTACTTTTAACTCCAAAGTCAAATTTGGGCTTAGTTTTATTCTAAAAGCATCCTGCAAAGCAGGGCTGACTTTACAATGACAGCAAACAACACAGCAGTGCACACTAAGGGCCTCATTAATGAGTTTGGCGGGCGGTGGAGGCCAGAAAACCACCAGTTCTGTTTTGTGCCTGCTGGCCCTATTATGAGTTTCCCACTGGCCCAGTGGGAAACTATCCATAACATTGAAACCGACTTGTAATTGAGCTGGCAGCAACGTTGCGGTGCAATGGGTACGACACCACCCATTGCGCTTTTCACTGCCTGTAATTCAGGCAGTAAGAAACACAACGGGGATGCCAATGGGGGCCCCTGCAGTGCCCATGCCAAGTGCATGGGCAGTGCAGGGGCCCCCATGGAGCTCCAGGCATCCCATCTCTGCCAGCTTTTGATTGGCGGGGGAACCGCCACGAAAAAGCTGGCAGACATAGAAGTTGTAATCCTCAGGGCAGCACTGCCCTGATGGATTAAGACCACTGGCACTGCCAGGCCCTCAGCTGGCAAAAAAGTTGCAGTCGGACCATGGCACTTTCACCACGGTCATAATGTGGCAGTTGGACCACCTTATTGGCAGTCCGGCCAACACTACTAGTCTAGCGGTCCTAGAACCGCCTGACTCGAAATGAGGGCCGAAGTGCCTTAAATCCACTGAGGTCCCTAAACCTACATGCCCTACCATATACTAGGAATGTAAAGGTAGGTGGTCAGAGCCAATTGTAATTAAGCCTAATTAGCATATACCTTTAAACAAAGCACTGGCCCTGGTCCTGGTCAGCAGAGCCGAGGGCACAGTCAGTCACTAACCACTAGTATCAGTCAAAAAATGGGTGTGATTGGGGCAAAAAGGATAACTTCCTTATACCCATCCCAGACGAAAGGTAATGTGCAACTAACCTATGCCCTGGTAGTCTTCATAAACTAAGTGGAAAAACCTGGAAAGTCCATTTGAATTGGCATGGGCACTCCTGGGTTTGTCACACAAACCCATGATCATGCCCTTCAGGGTCTTATTGAATCTTTATACCAGACAATTGGTCCTTGGATAATATGAGGTAGTGAACGTGTAGCTAACACCAAATTCATCCCACTTCGCTTTCAGGTAGGCAGACATAAAGTTTGTGCCCCTATCTGAGACCACCTCCTTTGAGTAACCCACTCTGGTGAACACACCAAGCAGGGCCCTAACCCCTGTGGAAGTAGTGAATGTACTCCATCCTCCTAGTAGATCCTGTGCAATCACTGACATACCCTGTTCTTGTCTGAGGACAGTTTCAAGGAGAGGGAGCACACTGCCTGCACTCCAGCAACAAAGCATGATGCCAATGCATCATGGTAAATGCAGTCCGTTCGTAGTCCCTTCAAAAAGTAAAAAGAGTCTTTTACCTCCGTAGGTGCAGCAAGTGCTGTATATCCCTTTACACGTGTTTCTGGGTTTAATCTGTCATCAGCAGGGAGCAGCATGGACTAGGGGCTTGCTTGGAATGCCGCCAAATGTCTTCTCAGGTTTAAGTATCGCTCATGAAGCACAGGTGCCTCCCAAGGCTCATCAGCCGTGGCTCAAGGGAGCCATCAAAAGACCTGATCATGCCCTTCAGGGTCTTATTGAATCTTTCTACCAGACAATTGGTCCAGGGAGGATATGGGGTAGTGAACTTGTAGCTAACACCACATTCACCCACGTCGCCTTCAGGTAGGCAGACATAAAGTTTGTGCCCCTATCTGAGACCACCTCCTTTGAGTAACCCACTCTGGTGAACACACCAAGCAGGGCCCTAACCACTGTGGAAGCAGTGAATGCCTCTAGATATCTGGTGGTATGGTCAACTGAAACTAAGATATATCTGATACCGGAGGCTGTTGGTGGGACTAAGGGACTAACAATATCCATCACCAGCCTCTCAAAAGAGTCCCAATTACTAGCAATGAAATAAAAAAAGTATTTGGCCACTGACCTGAAAGGTGGCACAGGAGCTACATAATTCCTTTACTTTGGCAGACATGTTGGGCCAATAGAAATGGTTGAATAGCCTATTCGAGGTCTTGGTCTGACTCACATTTCCTGCCAATAGGATGTCATGGCTCAAAGTGAGAAAGAAATCTCTATACTTCTTAGACCACCACTCTCCTGATTTGCCCCGGGTTTGGGGTCCCTTGCCTCAGTATAGAGGACTCCATCCTCCCAGTAGATCTTGTGCAATTCACTGACATCACCCTGCTCTTGCCTGGAGCCAGTCTGCCTCAGGCCCTCAAGATTGGGTCAATCTCTTTGCTCCTAATGCAACTCCTCTTTGGTGGGTCCAAAGGCTCCTTGCAAATCCGCCAAGTCAGACAGATCTTGCAGGGTGGATACCCTACCTTAGGGTTAGATTCCTCCAGAGTTCTTTGGGTAGGTCTAACAGACCCTGTGCCCTTTCTCTTCCTTCGGGAGGCTAAGACCATAGTTCCAGTGTCCAAATGCCCAGCACTCCCCTGATGTGCACTCTGTGACCTAGTCACAGCACATACCCACTCAGGGAGAGTCAGCATCTCCTCAAGGGCCTTCCTTTCCACCTCTGATCACTCAGAAGATTCAAGATAATTTCCCAGTAAACACTCTACTGGGAGGGCAGAAGAAACAACTACCTTTTAGGGTTAGTCACACATACCTCTTTCCAAGCTCACCATGGCCATGGGATGGAGCTTGGCTCGGCTAGCTGCATTTGTTACCTGTTGAAATACACCAGACAGATTCTGCTCTCTGGAAAACAGTTTGTCTATGACCATGGTCACTCTGGCTCCTGTATCTCTCAGAGCTTCAACCTCAATACAGTTGAACTTACACCTCTGCGTGTACTTCTCCATGCATGAAGGTAAGGCTACCAGGGCTGCAACTTCTATTACTCCCATAGAAACTAAGGTTACCTTGGCATATCCCTTCCACACTCTGGGACACCTTTCACCCCCACACCTACACTAGCAATTCCTTGGAGCTGCCCACCAGTAGGGAGCTTCTTTGTGCAGCCACCATCTCCTTTCATGTGTCATGACTGGAGACAATCAAAACATTTGACAACCTTCGAAGGGTCAACAATATCTCCCTGCCTGGCAGGACCATAACCCCATCCCCCCCCCACCCCCCAGAAACTCCTACCACTTTGAAGTGGAATGGCTCAGGGTCCCCACTGCCTTTGCAGGTATTTGTGGATCTTTAGATGACTCTTTGGCTTTTTCATCTCGCTTACTCAGAGCTTTTCCCCAGGAGGGGACCTGCACACCTTTCTTGTGATCGCCCCCTCTGGTGTTTCTGGCAAACCCTGGTTCTAACACACTTGTCTGCTGTCGCCCCAGTTCCCCGGGGCTAGACCGCTTAGAGTCAACTAGATACTTGTGTAAGTTCTCTGAGGGAAAAAAAAACTCCCAATGTGCTCCTTCATGAACAAATTGTAAAGCCCCTTTTAAGTACTTATCTGGTTACACTGTATTCAGCTCTCTAGTGACTTTACTGAGATGTCAACAAACTCTACCCAAGTTTGGGTGTTAGCTTTCTGGGTACTCCTGAATTTCATTCTATACTGCTCAGTAGTGACACCTAATCTCCTGTTAAGGCATTGCTTCATATGGGTGTAGGACTCACCTTGCTTTCCCTCTGGGGTTAAGAGTCCATCCCTTTCAGCTACTGGAATCAACTCCCACAGAAGTAAATCTCAGTGTTGAGGGCTCACCCTCCAAATCCTAAGGGCCCTCTTAAATGCTGCGAGCCACTTATCTATATCATCACCTCCTGAGATTTAGGGACAATTTCCTTGCGTAGCTTGGTTTCAAAACCCCCACCCCTCTTCCTTGCTGCCACCATCTCTCTGTTCTTCCCTTGCCCACTTATTTTTGGCCAGGGCAAACTTCTCTGTCTCTAGAGCTATGTAGGATAACTGGGCCTCATGTTCTGAGGGACAGTCCTACTCTTTCAGTGGCCCAACCCACTAGCTCTAGGCCCAGCCCCAGTTTCTGTGTTAGGGGACATGCTTTCTGCCTCATCCTCACTGAGGTCAAAGGGGTCTCCTTCCCCTTCTCCTTCATTCTCTGGAGCTTCCTCTGTCTCCTGCTAGCTGGGCCTCTGCCTAGGTTTTAAATGACTTTATCAGCTTTACCTTCCTGATGTTGGTGGAAGCTGGTAACTTCCTAGCCCTACATAACACCCTAAGCTCTAATGAATTGGGCGTGGATATGCAAGCCAGATCAAGCTCCATAGCATCTCTAGGTTTTTGGTCACACACAAAAAACTCAGCAAAAATTGAATCAGTAATTTAGAAAAAAAATGAATTGATTAAAACTAGTGGAAATTAAAAATTACAAAAAAACATTTTTTGTATTAGGACAATTTAGATGATTTTTAATTGCCTCTTGTAAATGCTGAATGGTGATGTTAAACACAGGTACTGGATCCGAACACTGTGCACTAAATGTTGAAAAGTGGCAACGGCAGGTAGGTATCTACACTTAGTAATAACACCATAATAACAATTAAGGTCCAGTCGAAGTCTCAATAAATTAATCCTTGCTCAACCCTTGGTAGCTGGGGCTGACAAGCACTCAGTTTTAACTTACGAGTCAATTGTGGAAAGCTTTTAATATCAATAAATCAGTAAATAAGTAAAACACAACACACAATAAAAATCCGACACAATTTATAAAAATAGGAAATATTCTTACCTTTAAATCAAACAAAAATGACGAATATTCAATGTAGGAAAATGGAGATACGCATTTTTAAAGATTAAACCAAAAATGTGCTTCCTAGTGCCTAAGAATGAAAAGTGCCAACCACGGCTATCTGGTTCCGCATGACTGTATCAAAGTCAAAGTTTGAGGCTGATCGCAATGGAGCCCAGGTCAAATAAAGTGAGCAATAGGCCTTGGTCAAAATGTTACCTTTGCACTCAGTCACTTTTTTGGTTCTTTTTCTGTTGTCATCGAGCAGGTCTACTTGGAAGGTCGGCTTTCGAGACGAAGACGGCACCTTGCTTTAGCGCAGGGCCTTGTGAATTGCTGGAGGTCATGGAGCTCTGGAGGTACACCTGAAATCCAGGTTGGGTCGCGGTTTGATGCAAGTGTCTTGACTCTTGATGACGGGCGGGTCCACTTACAGAGTTTTTTCACAAAAGTTCTCTGTCTCAAAATGTCTGGATCTTCCTCCAGAAGGTATTTTTGGGGTCTTGACGTGTCCACAATACCATCAAATGTACCAGAAGCTCTGAGTTGCTCCTTGGAGAGGGAGAGTTGGATACAATTCCCACAATGCAGTTGGTCAATTCCTTAAACTTCTACTGGACACTGGTCAGCTAGGCTCTTTTTGCAGGAGTTGATGCAGTGGACTCTTGTCAGCTTTTTGCTACCAGTTTCTTTCAGGGAGTCCACACCTTAGTCTTGGAAACAAGGCAAATCCCTCTTCTGGTGAAGCCCAGGATGAGCAGCAGGTGCAGTCCTTGGGGGTGCAGTCCTCTCTTCGTGCAAACCAGGGGTTCAGGAGATCAGTCTTTCTTTTTCAGATTTCTTTTAGCAGGGATCTTAGGGGCTGGGCAGCTCTCCTATATTTATCCAGGTATCTGGGCTGGCAAGTGAGGGGCATCCCAGACCCATGAGGTACAGGGTGCCACCCTCTGTGATGACCACTCCTATAGAAACGTGGCACATTTTTGTCTCAGGAACCACTGGGGTGGTGTTAGAATTTGGCACTGCCTTAGGTTTTCGAAAACTCGCAAATCTGGGGCAGCATCAAAATGCAATGGGTGTTGCTGTGGCACACCCACAGCGACACCCATTGCACGTCCCTTCCACGCAAAGTGCTGTGTTTGAAGGGGGCCATATTTACAAGGTGGCGATAAGCGAAAAACACCACCTTGTAAATACGACGCAGTGCATAGCGCCACTGGAGCATCACGAAAAGTGACGTTCCAGTGGCTCTAGGGGCTCTTAAATATGCCCCCAAGTCTCTTGCCATTCTCAAATGTTCCTATTTGATATATATAAGTCACCCCCAAGGTAGGCCCTAGATAGCCCAAGGGCAGGATGCAGTGTATTTTAAAAGTAGGATATGTACCTTTAAGTTTTACATGTCCTAGTAGTGAAACACTGTTACATTTTTCACTTTTGCAAGGCCTATTTCTCCATAGGATAATATAGGGATTACCTTGTTACATTTTATAAGTGTAATTTCCCTTTGGGAAGAATTTGTTTTCTCTGGAATCACAATTTCAAATCACAACTTGGTGAAGTTGAACTTTGAACTGTATTTCCGAAAATGCCACTTTTAGAAGTTGGCATTTCTTACATTAGCCATCTTGTGCCTTCTCTCTGTCTCTGAATACACACCGGGGGTGGGTGACAGCTGGGCTTTGTGCATTCTGGACAGACAGCCACACACAAGGGGAGCTTAGGCATGACTGATGAGCCATCCACTGCCTGATGAGCCATCCTGGGCAGAATAGGAGGGAGGAGATGACACATCTGAATGGGCTATGTCTGTCCTCACACAAAGGGCTGCATCCCGCCCTGAGGTGAGCTTGGAGCCAGGGCAGGAAGAGCAGGGACTCTGTGCACTTCAAAGGCTTCTCTTTGAAGTCTTGCCTCACTTCAAAGGCATAACTGGGTATAAGTACTGGACTTCAGACATCACCAACTCAGTATACTTCTGGACCTGTGGATATTCTGCTATGAAGAAGGACTGCTGTGCTGTTGAAAGGACTATGACTCTGCTGGACTCCTGCCCTCCTGTGCTGAACTGCTGCCTGCTGTCCTCGTTCCTGGTAGTGAGAAGGACTGGAACTGCATCTCTCCCACCCAGATACAAAGTGACCCCAAGCACTTGCTCACTTGCCTCCTGTTTTCTGAAATCTCATAGACACAAAAGACTTATAACTCACCTGCTACAGCACATGAACTCTGACAACTGTGAGACTTCCCCTGCCAAGTGGTGCCAAGACAGTCCTTTGCCCTTGGAAGTGGGCATAAAGTACTGCTCCAGTCCAAACCAGCTCAGCACCACAGCTGCACAGATCAGAACTAGTACACCACTGCTGTTGTATGGATCACCACCAGACCATTGGCCCAACTGCATGGATAGGAGTTTTCAGCACACACAGACCTTGGCACATCGCCTTTAAACCATTGCATTTCAGCCCTAATGTGTCACCGTTGTTGCATGGAGATAATCAAAGCATGTTCACTTCTGAGTGCAAAGGATTGACACACCCCCTCCACTGCAGGTATCAACACTAATGCATCACTTCTGTCTGCTCCTCACATCCTCGTCGTAAACGCAACTAGGATCAAGTTACTTTTGTTCAGCGGGCCACACTGGATCCGTGTAGCCAGCCTGCCCTCCACCACAGTTGGCCTGGACTTTTTAATCAGTACCAGTCTGGTGCAACGAGATGTCCCAGATTGGTGCTTCTTGCTTCTAAGAGCTATCTCACAATTCATTCTTTAACAATTTATATCCCCAGTTCTACCTTTTGGATTTTTGTTGTGTTCTTCTTGTCTTATCTATTAAGTAAAGCTATATTTATCTAACCAGGAGTGGTATCTTTTTGTAGGGTGTTTCCACTGTTTACTGTTTGAGGTGTTGCACAAATACTTAACACATTGCCTCTTACATTGAGCCTGACTGCTCCGTGCCAAGATACGTGAGGGTGAGCACAGATTAATTTAGGGTATTTTGTGATTTACCCTGACTAGGATTGTGGTTCCTGCTTGAGCAGTGTCCTTACCTCTGCCAACAGAAACCTAATTTGTAACATTGATGATCAGAGGTGAGGATTGGACTTGTGTTTGTGCATTGCCATACTGTAACTTGGTGTACACTATCATCCCATACCTAAGATCAATTCAAGTCAATTCTCCCTGACTGGCATTTTTGATTTTTCAAAATGTATCTTCTCTCAGCCTGCCTGTTAGATTTGTGATTGGACCTACAAAAAATGAAGTTTGAGCTGGCCAGCGTGGAGAGCTATGCCGTGCCCCAGATCAAGACGTTTTGCTAGGGCAAGGGGTTGCCTGCCAAGAGGAACATCAAGAAGGCATAGATCCACAAGGTTTTAAGGGCATGGGCAGAGGCCCATCAGGCCCCCACAGACAATGAGAAGGAGGAGAAGCTGGATACTGAGGGGGAATTGGACCAATGCTTACAGGAGAGTCTGGGACAGCTACCTGCAGAGGAGGGGAGCAACATCCATCTAGGGTTGGGGATTCCACCTAGGGCAGGCAGCAGTGAGCCATCCACAGGTCTGTCCCCAGAGAAGCTGGAGGCAGGATGGAGGAGAGAAAGCTTAAGCTAGAATTTGTCAAGTGGACTGGAGAGAGAATAAGCTTTGGAAGAGAAGAGGCTGGCAATGGAGAAGAAGTGAATGGCCCATGAGCTTAGCCTCAGACAGCTGGACATCAAAGCCATGCAAGTGGAGTCCAGCAGTAATGGTGGCAGCATACCTGTAATGTCCATTGGATAACGGGAGGTTCACATCCCAAAGGATTTGGTACCAACTTATGTGGTGGGGATGACATTGATAAGTGGCTTTCCACCTATGAGGTGGCTTCAGGTGTACACAAGATTCATGAGGAGTACTGGGGTTAGCTTGTGGAGTTATATGCTCACAGTGGAGAGGTAGACGACCAGCCACAATATACTCCCATAAAGGCCATACTTATCAATACGTTTGGGTTAACTCCTGAAAATCATAGACAGAGATTCAGGAGCAGCCACAAATTTACCACACAGACTGGGGTGATCTTCCTAGATTATTCTAGTAGGTCACTGAAGGGCTGGGTGAGGAAAAGCAAGATAGATTATTTCACTAGGCTATGTAACCTCATTTTAAAGGAGAACATATTTGATATCTGTTTTCCAGAGCTGCATTAACACCTAGTGGATAGAAAGTTGACTGACCCCAGGAAGCTTGCTGAGGAAGAGGAGCACCAGAGTGTCCAAAAGGGCATCTGGGAGGACTGCCAAAAGGGTGGTCAGTTCCCAACAGAATAAAGAGGGGGGAAATAAAAAGGAAGCACTTAATTTGGTCAGTTTTTTGGGGATGGATGTTGCCATCAGTTTACCAGTTGCAATCTGGTGTGGTGTGAGATGGTGATCACTGCTTGGTGTGTCTCTCAGTGCCAACAAGGTTATGGGTAGACAGTGGAGGCACTTCTTATTACGGCTGAAGCAGATTTTGCCTTTTCAGCAGGCCGTTGAGTCTCCCAACAATGACTTGCTTTGGGAGTGATACAATAAGACCAGTTTATGTGTTATTCTTAAAAGGGTTCAGATGTGATTGAAAATGGAGTTAACAAAGTGCTTTCTGTTGTCTGGATGGTGCCTGGTACCTCTCCAACCTGGGTATAACGTCTCTGACAAGGAATGTTGCCACTCTCTTGGCTTCGCAGTGGATGCAAGGACTGGCTTTAATCCATCTAGAGTATGCCGACTACAACAATTAGGCATCAATAGTTAGCACATCGATTGATAATGTCAATAAAGTTTATGTGTAATGCCCTGAAATGTCCCGTTGGTCTTGTGATAGCCGATGACACAACCTTGAGAGTAGGTTTGGGTGAGTATAGTTGGCAGATAGTGCATCCATTTGAATACATTGTCACAATTTCTGTAAGGTTGGGAATAAATGAGTCACTCTGAAGTTCCTCTATCATGTTGTCTTTAGCTGTCTGTGTTGGTAAGTGGAAATGGGGGAAAGCTATGTTGACTAAACTCTGAGGCATGCCGGGTTTCCCTGTGGGTACGTGTCAGTATATAAGATCGTTTGCCATCTTCGTGCATTTACTAGATGACACCCCACTATTTAGTGATGACCTGGAGAGCATCAGTTCATAAGTCAAAATCTCTTGTGTAACCAGTTTGCTCTTGCTTTTTTGTATGACTGCAAACAATGAATGTTCTACATACAGTGTCAGTGGTGCCTCCATTACAATAGAGGTGATTTTGTTAATGGCAAAGGCAGCTGCTGCTAGTTCTGAAGGCCACTGTAGTTTGCAAAAGGTTTGTGCTCCAGGAGATACTCCTGTGCTGACATGACTTGCTCATTGCTGTGGCTGAATAAAAAGAATTCCTTCTTATAGCCAGGCGTTCCTAACATGGCAGATTGTGTTATCTCTGTTTTGAGCTTGCAGAAAGAATTGTGCATCTCAGGCATCCATGCTAGTTCCTCAAGGCCAGCTTTCACCTTTTCTATGGCCTCGGGCAAGGGGGCAGCAAATGTCTTTTAGTCAAAGACCCACTAGCGGACATAGTTGCTTAGTTCTGAAAATCTTTGCATGCCAGTTCTCATTTTCAGTGGTGTCATAGCCCTGATAGAATCAACACATTCCACCATGATCTGACAACCCGCTGCTGAGATCTGTTAACTCAGATAACTAATTTCATTTGGTACATATTGCATCTTCACCTTCTCTACTTCGTACCCTCTCTTTGCAAATGCTGTCAGGAGGGCTACCATTTCCTGATGTCATAGGTCCTCAAAGGGACTGCATATCAAGATTTGTCCACAAACTGTATCAGGGTGCTATTCAATCGGAAATCAGTGAGGCCCTTCCATAATATTCGATTGAAGATACTGGGGGACTCACAGTACCCTTACAGTAGTCTCCAGTATTGCAGCTGAACCTCTCGGGAAGTGAACACGGTCAGGTACTGACTGTTGGGGTGAATCAGAATGTGAAAGAGTGGGTTCTTGACATCTATCACAGAGAAATAGCAGGCATCAGTGTGTATGTTAGTTAGTATGTTGGAGAGTTCTGGCACAACAGGGAATCCCGGGACGTCAGTGTCATTTAGAGGGCGCAGGTCCTGCACCAGCCACAAGGCCCCTCCCCTACTTATTTGGTCCGGGAATATTAGAGTATTGCAGGAGGAAACCCCTACTTTGAGAACCTCCTGATTGACTAGTTCTTTAATTGTGGGTGCTATACCCTCATCAGCTTCCTTTGAGGGAGGGGACTGATGCACCTGGAAAAGAATGGCCTCTTCCTGAAGATTTATACCAACTGGTTCAGGGGTATTAATGAGCCCTACATCATAAGGTCCTTCCGCCTATTACTGTGGCAGTACTGCTGACAAGTCTTGCTCCAGGTATGTCATCAATACCACCATGGGCAACAGAGCCCCATTCCACAGGTCTACCCTGACCTTAATCAAATTAGTGAAGAAGATTTATAAGGCCCCTGGACACTCACTGAACAGCTAGTCATCAGGATACCTCCTGTATACTGAGACTGGGCATAAGGAAGATGATACAAAAGGAAGGGAACCCTCATAACCATGTCTGAGAACCCCTGCATGTCCATGGAGTCTTAGAATAGGGCCACAACCCCTTGCTTTAAACATGATTTTGTTGACCCTGTGTCAATTAGGAAGCTGTATGGTATGTTATTTACCAGCACTGTCACTGTGGGTTCCTCCTCGGACAGTAGGGTCACCAACAACACAGGATACATGAGAGTGGGTGGGGCTGTGTTATCCACTGGATGCTGGACTGACCTATGTTGGCCTCACTGCTTATCTGGTTCTAGGAGCAGAGAGGGGATTGTGACCCAGACCTGGCTTTGAGAGTCCCCTATGCTACTTCTTCTAATGCTGCTACTATGTGCTTTATCCTTTCTGAAACTCTGCTGTGGTGACCTGATGTGTGCCGCTTCCTCTTGTGCCATTGTGGCCACAGCTGGTCTGACCAGGACTGCATGCTCCCAGCTCAGGGATTTCTCTGCAACATCCTGGTTCTATCCCAACCACTTCTTGTTATCTCTCTCTTTTCTTCTTTATTTGACTTTGCTTTTGTTCCCACCTTACAAGGCATTGTTGCATGTACTGGAAATTCCAGTCAGAATTTTCCTTTCCGTATTTGATGCAAACCTCTGCCAGTCTAGTCATCTAGCAAGTCGCAGAATGGGTGTGCAAAGATTTCTTCTTTGTCTTGCGGTATAATTTCCCGTGGGGTCAGCATACAGTTGTTATCCACTCGGGCCAGAGTGCCCACTTTCGTCGTTGGGTCCCGAAGGACTGGGACCCATTCCCCTCACGTGCTAGTTGTATCCCCATCTAGAAAAGCTATGAATCTACTTGCTATGCAAGTGTGTTCACCAGAACCAGTGGGACTGCATGTTCTCTGTGCTGCTGGGGTTTGCTAGGTTGAACAGGAAGGACAGGGGGTTGAACCTGAAGGAGCTCAAGCGCCGGACTGGGTTTGTGTTGTGATTGCCTGGGCCTGCTGGCCTGTTGGACTGTTCTGCCTGGGCCTAACAGTTCGTTGTTTGGTAGGGGACCCTCAGGATTCCTCGACTGGCAAATTGGCATAACCTAATGCGGGGATAGCAGTCTTTGGGAATGGCACTTTCATTCCTGCATATGGCAGGGGAGTTGCAGATGTCTTTCTTGCTGACTGTGGTATAGGATCATCGGTCTGGGCCTCCTCAAAGATGGCCCATAGATCTAATAGTGCTTCTCTCTTCTGTCCTTCTTTTGGCCTACATATTTGATCCGTATGTGTGTCCTTCTTTGTTTGATTACGTTAGTGTCAAAGGTAACCTCCTTTGGACAGGGAAGCATGTTTGCCTTAGTGTGTGTGTGCCATTCGTGGCAAAACTTGTTAAGGTTGTTAGCCTGTGTGGGGACCTGGTTTGCATCTGTTTTAATGGCGACTCCTTGCTAAGTTGGGCACTTTGTAGGGGACAGATACACCTCTAGCTTTTATGGTTTTTGGGAACCTTAAGTTCTACTCTGGTTGTGGGGAAATATATGCACAGGGATTGCTAGTTCTAACTACTTTACTATGAGCTCAGCGTTATTTACAGATGCACTTTTCACAGACACAAATAGCAACGTTTATGAAGGATGACAACCTAGAAGAAAGTGCAATTGCTAATTCAAACATCATGAAATTAGGCATCAATTAGAAAATCTTACTTTGGTATTAAATAGAGATTGTGAGAAATAGCACATTGAGTCATTGACAAAACACAAAACTCAAGACAATATACAGTTGCATTAATTTACCAGCACCACAGTATCAAAGATACATACATTTTCAATTATAGTAAAGAACAAAACTGACAGAGAAAAATTGATGACTTGGTCAAAAGTACCTTATTCCACTCCTAGCGCATGCTATTCTGTGACCAGGGTAAGCTATGTACTGTACAAGGACTTAGAGGCATATTTATACTCTCTTTGCGCCAAATTTGTGTCTTTTTTTTTACACAAATTCAATGCAACCTAACTTCATATTTATATTTTTACGTTAAACACGTCTAACGTCAAAATATAGGAGTTTTCACCATTTTTTGGATGCGTGCACCTATCTTGGGTTAATGAGATAGAAGGTAGGCATTCGCATCTAAAAAATGGTGTTATCCCATAGCTCCATATTTATCCCCCCACCATGCTAAAATGACATACAGGTGAGAGGAGGGGCTAAATAATTGTGCAAAGCTCTTTTTGCACTATTATTTAACACCTTGGTCATACCAGGCGTTAGGGGACCTGTGGACCCATTTTCATGGATAAACACCATGGAATGGGTCCACATGTGCCCTCTCCCAGCCCCAGAAACACCCCCACCCGCACCAGAGAGACACCAGAGGATGGGGGACCCCATCCCAGGTAAGTAGGTTAAGTATTAGTAAGTACATTTTAATTGTCTTTAAAGTACCATTGGGGGCCCTAACTTGGGGCCTCTTACATGACACAGGGTGCAATGGCCATGCCCAGGAGTCATGTTTTTGGTGGTTGTGCACCAGGAAATGGCAGTAGTCTGGTTAGATGCATTGTTTTGACCCTAACCAGGCTAGCGTCATTTTCTGATGCTCAACTTCCTCCTTCCCTACCGACACCCCCACCTGGCTAGCAACTTTCTTGAAGACGCTAGCCCAAGTTTAGGGACAGTTGTGCCATTCAATAAATAAGGTGTCCGGCTGGCTTTGTTAAAGGACTCAAGCCGGCACTAAACCTTTGCCACAAAACTGCGTTATCGCAGTTTTGCGGCAAAAACCATAAATATGGGCCTAAGTGAGCCCAAAAGTCTATCAATATCAGCTTCAGGGCAAAGATAATAACAATTTATGCAGAGAAAAGAAATAACTCAACAACCATAGCCCCTTCTTAGACAAACACAAGCTACCCCTAATCTCCCAGATCCAAATATTCTTCACTAACATCTGAATCACATCTTATATCCCTCCCCAGGGGTCAGGCATACCACCTGTGTGATGCCCAGCAGTCTAAAAGTGTTAAAAACTGTTAACACTAAGAAAACCTTTTTAGACTAAAAAATAAGATTAAGGAGCTGGCCCTATATCACACTCAGGGCCCATGCGTACCATCTGTGTTATGCCCAGTGTTCCAAGAGATGAGGCCTCAACCGTGTATCATACCCAGTGGACAAGTGAACCATCTGTGTGATGCCCAGAGGTCCAAGCAAACAACAACATTCACCTTTCCTAGCATGCTGACTATTGAAAAATTTTTACCTCAGCAGGAACGTCTCTGAGGCTGCCTTGCGACTACTCAGTTTGGACACGTAAAATAGGTAACATGCCAGATTTCTATCACTGGATGGACTTTATGCTTCTTCCAAGTTTGACATAAGCCAAAAGCTGGGGCTAAGGCACTGATGTAGTCTCTTACCCTCTAATGGCAGCTTCAGGATAAACCTCTGTCCCGCAGATTCAGTATCAATTGCGGCATCAGCTCACTTTCCTTCTTGCACAAAAGTGAATCCGTATGGGTGGAATCTCCTTCCTTCGACTGCAGTCGGGTCCAAGGTACCAATCAGCTCCTGGCTAGCTGTCCAAATACTGCTTGAATGTAAATTTACCTTGAAAAACAAAAGATGTTTGGCAAAACAGGAATTGTTGGTTTAATTAAACAAAACGGCTGGGAGAACATTTACAGAAATGGGGTTTGAAGAATTCCTCAAGGTACAATTGATCTGAACAGTGTATTATATATTTTCTCTGGCCATCATAAAACAATTTTAGCAGTTCTTTTTAGGTAGAGAAACTGAGCCGTTGTCTTGAAGTCATAAATAAGGTCCTGATAACAAATGCAGATGGGCCTTTACCTTGCGTGAACACAATGAGGTCCAGTGGGTAATGAGTCCAGATGTCTGGAATGAGGGGTGCATGATCGCTGTGTTTTGGGAATATGCGCTCCCCTCTGCCCATGTGTGCTTTACTGGGTGCCTATTTCCTTGGAACATTGAGGTATCGTTGGGCCTATCTGTTGGATTGATCAGAGTTTCCTGTTCGTGCTTTTGTCTTCTGGTTACGTGCCACCCCACATATGACCTGTCGATCAGTAACCTCAGGCTTAGCTTTCAGAGCCTGCCTGACCACGTATATCTGAGTCAGGGTTAATAGAGAGTTCATGATGGGTGAATAGTGATGCTATTTTGTTTTTATATATGAATGTATCATTGTGTACATCAACATCGACTTTTTCAATATTAACAAGCTAAGCCTTACTGCTCTGTGCCAAGCTACAGCACAGGCTAACTTAGGGTGTGGTTGTAATTCACTCTGACTAGGATTGTGGTTCCTTCTTGGATAGAGTGCATGCCACTGGCAGCAAGATACCCAATTTCTAACAAATGGCTTTGTCCCAGAGGTCTCAAAATTGGATTTGTTTTCATGGACAATGGCAGTATAATAGCCAAGGCCATGGCAGATGGTAGACATTTTAGGGTCCTGTGTTTGGTGCATTGCATCAACTTGATGATACAGGACTTTCTTTAAAAAAATACATAGCAAGCATTATACTGGCAACCTGCCAAAGAATCTACACTCATTTCAGTCATTCTTTTAAAGCCCATAAGCAGTTGAAGTTCATTCAGCATGCTAATAGAGTCCTGTTGAAAACTCTCATACAGGACGTGTCAACAAGTTGGAACTCAACCTGCTACATGCTGCAATGTCTGGTTGAGCAGCATAGAGTGATCACCAACTATGTCCATTAAAGTGGAGAGGGTGCAATTGGTAAAAGCATGACAATGGAGATGGAAAAATGAAGGCTAATCAATCGCTTGACACAAATGCTACTTCCTTTGAGGACTTCTTGTGGGAAATCAGTAAGGAAGATAGTAAGGGGAACCAAGCAATCCTGTTCTTGCATCTGCTATAGAACCAGTTGCAAAATGTGGCACAAAGGTTCACCAGTGTAAATAGAGAAGAAGATGAGTTGGTTCCGAGCTTGATCCTTTGGTTTGGCTGTCAATCCAGGAGTCCAAAGAGAGAATTTGTTCTGCAAGGAGTACATAGGTGCCTCAATACTTGATTTTTGGTAAAAGAAATACTGGCCACTTGAACTTCTTTTTCAGAAACAAATGTGCAGACATTTTTGTGTGCAATCTTCAAACTCCAGATCGGGCAGTGCTGTTGTTTCACAGTCAATACTATCATCACCAGCAACACCAGCAACAGACGATTCCAACCCAACTTCAGCAATAGCTTGGCTTTAGAGGTGAAAGCAACAAAGGATGAGCAAGCGGCAGTACCAATGACCATTCAGAGGATGGGCCAGGACTGTATGGATTACCAAAAAGAAGTCAAAGTATCAAAACCTCTGTCCAGAGTGCAGCAGGATGGCAAAAATGTATCAGACTTGTCTGGTAGCCAATGTGTCTTCTGAACATCTGCTTAGTGCAGCTGGTGTAGTTGTCATAGTCAGAAGGACCAAATTGTGGAGAGTTTGTCCGTGATTAAAATGAACCAGCACTTCATACTACAATATTACAATGTTCATGAAACAGCACAGGAGGAGAATGAGGGAAATTGGTCAAACTCAAGTGTGTTAGCTGATACCATCTGGATGAAGCCCCTAAGAGGACAAAAACTTCTTCCCTGACTGAGTAGCCCAAAGGAGAACTTGCATATATATACTTGAATTGCTTTGAGAAAATATAGAGAAGAACATTGATAATTTTGGTGTCTGACTTATTCTGTCCCCAAATAGTAACATTACATATATGGAGTGGACCAATGTGCACACAAGAAGCTTCCATTCACTTAAGTAATGAACACAAGAATGCCTCTCATCCCTATCCTTCTTTTCTTAATTCCTTAGTAGGGCTCTCACTGAAGAGCATGATTAATTATGCAGGACTGCCCCTGTGGATCACTTCCATGGGAAAAGAGATATAACAGACAAATATGCACCATTCTTGGAACAGGTAACTACTGTACAAGTGAATTATTGATGATTCATGTGGTGGCTGGAAGGGCGTTGTAACACATTTTTAAACCTAATTTGTAATGTTTGAGGCAGGGGGTAGCCTTTTCCTGCTTTCCCATTTCACTATAAATATGTACATGATCCTTTCATGCACTTTTTTCTGGGTTTTCAAAGACCAGTCAGTTTACTTACCTAAACTGCACAAAATGCTCAAATTCCTTTGCTTTTCTTCAACACTACAGGTCTATCGTACTCCGTTCAGACTTGGGATGGGAGTCAGGACAGTACTACCACAATAGCCAAAAGAAGGAAGTTAGGAGCAAAGCCTGTGTGCATCAACAGGAAGTAGCAAGACTCAATGACTAAGAGGCCTACTCCTGTAGACTGGAGAGGGAAAATGCAGAGTTGATCCAATGTCAAACTTTAATAAGTAGTTGTGGTCTGGGGGTACTATTACTGGACATATGTTGTCACAAAATGGACGCACCCAGCTAAATGATATTGACATTTGTGGGATTGATCAGCCAGGTACATCCAACTACTTGTCTGATCTTAGTGATAAGAGATTATGTTCGCTTCTCAGTTAAATACACATAACTGCAAAAGCCTATTCTCTGTCTTCTTGATATTCATACACCATTAAGCTTACCTTTTGTTGACTCCACAACATTCACATTTACTTTTTTTGTATTCTGCAGGCCTTCTCTCTATAATGCTCCGGCTTAGACCTGATTAGCTTTGCACCCGAGACGGACATTCTAAGAAGCAAGATGCAGATGTACCATCTATTTTTGTTTTCTGAACATTAACTCTTTTTAAAACAATGAGGGTCCTCCCTATTTTGTATTTTTCAACCATTAATGGCATAACAATTACATAAGTTGAGACTCTGGGCCTAAAGTTTATTTACGTTTGGCAACAGAGCTGTCTTTTTTCTTTCACAACACATATGATGGTGATGTTCTGCTCACGTACTTGATGAATGTTGTATTTGTTTGTGCCTCACCCTTCCCCAATTCCCCATTTCCAATACATCCATGAGACCCCTATCCCTCTTTACCCAGGTTGAGTGATCTATTGAGTTGTGATTTAATAATTTACAACATAATTGCATCACACACTTGGTAGGGACGGATGTGGTTAAAGCAATGCCAGCTGTTACCAGATCTTCCTAACTAAGCAATAGTCCATGCCAGCCCTATGACCCACCCGGCATAAAAGGGACATCATTATAATGCAGAGACTTAGAACAATGTGTAAATAATGCAAGCAAATCTCCATTGAAGCTGACTTTTTCCATATGGTTTGGAGTTGTCCAGCACTGCCCCCCTTCTGGGAAAAAGTGGACACGAGATCTCTATGGTGCTCGGCTGACACATTGACCTTCCTGCCAAGGTTGTTCTATTGCATCTTTTGGATAGGGTTGGAGGACTGAGAATTGAAACAACTTTTGTTGGGATTGTGACCATAGTGGCTAAACAAGACATTGCATGCAACTGGAGATTGCCAGCACCCCTTTCACTTGTGATGTGGCAGAAGGGTGTAGACTGGCATGCTCACCAGGAAAAAACAATTTATGAGGCACAGGAATGTCCCCGGAAAAATGATAAGATGCAGGCACTTACTGGATGTATCATGGGCTGGACGTGGTATCCTAATATTATATCTGCAGTGATTGTGTACTTATTGTACAGCTTTGTGCTTTTGTTTTATTATATGTTGATCTCATTAAAAATCAATAAAAATCTGGTTAAGAAATAAGAGCTTCCAATATTGCCTGCTAGATGTTGTTTGTTTGACTTTTTTGTCATGGTGTTCTCAGTCTTGGTTTACCCACTAATTCCGTATTTTCTTTAAGTGTGTTTGGATATGATGGATAATCATCCTGAATAATCCTGCAGTTGGAGATCATATTGCACGCATCATTCCGATTAGATGGTACCTCATTTTGTTATGTTTTCCATAGCACTAACACCAGCATTAAGAAGACCATCTGGGGAATCCTGCAATAAGGTTTGTGATGGTTGAGAGCGGTAGCTGACATTGCTTAATCTAACTAGGTTAAGAACTCAATATCAATGTTTTTTTCAGTAAGGAAAGACTGGGACATTTTTGTGGATGTTGTTGGCACTTGGAAGACCCGTTAGTGTCAAAAGTTACAGAGGGTAGGGCAAGTATAGTAACTAGCTGATCACTGATAGAATGTTCAGTGTTACTACATCTCACCAAGCAATAAGTTCAAACATATCTACTAATGTGAGTTTTCTGTTCCCACTCTGGCAGCGAGGTAAACTAGAGGGCAGGAAGAGGTAAGTATAGCCTACTGAAGAATAAATACAAGGCATGGGACTTCAGTTAGGAATATGTAGGGTGAAAAATGGATGTAAAGTACAATGTGTGGCACTTTAGGAGGACAACTTTGCATCTCCCTCTTGCATACCAAAATGCCGAACTTACTAGCAATTTCAAGTCAAATACTACAGAAGATAAAGGCTCCTTTATTTTTTGACATGAGATACCTCACCCTCTCTACCCACAACAGGACCATCACCTTCACTCAAAACCTTAAAAATGACCCTTTCCTCAAATCCCCTTCCCACCCTCTCCAACCACAACAGGCCCACCACCCTACTCAAGCAAAACCCCACGAATTATCCTTTCCTCAACTCCCCTCCACCACAACAACCCCACCTACCAAAAAGGTTTAATAAAAGAGGTTTCTGAGGACATCCAGGTCCAGACTTCAGCCATCCCTAATAAATGCTAGTTCTCATAGCATATGTCAGAGGAGACAGTCAGTTGATGATGAGGCAGGAAGGCTCCTAGTCTTCTGGCCCTAGGTGGCAGTGGACACCAGCTGCGGCAGTGGTGGCTTGGCTGGCAGCTGAAAGAAGTAGAGGCCTATGCCTCCTCCTCTAACCATAAAAGCTGGTGTTATCCCCTTACCACAGCCTCAAACCTTTGCTGCCACAGCCAGGTGGCTATCTGCCACTGGGATGGTAGGCTGGCTCCAGCAACAGAAGAAGCTATATGATCAAGAAAGGAAAAAAAAACTGAATTGAGATGCTGCTCAGGGAAAAACTTGTTTATACTGTCTATTGTGGCACTGTAGCAGAACATTGCTGGATCCCAAGGGCTATTGATTTTCTGATGTGATTAGCCCAAGATTTTTCCCACACCTGGATCACATAATGCAACAGCACTGAGTGCAAGAAATGAAGCCAGACCGCCAACATAATCAAAGCATAATTTTACTTTAAATGATTTCACCAGGTGAAACTGAATATACTCTTTTAGTGTTAAAAACTAGATTAACTGCCAATAATGAGTAAGGTGTAAATATGCTGCACAATTGCTTGATTATATGTGTAACAGTATCTTCTATCAAAACATTCTCTTTTGGAGGTTTGGTTGACAACATTTTAGAAACCAAGTAATAAGCCAAAACCTTTTTAGAAGTCCTAATGGAGGGTTAGATTATGAATGGAAACTGAAATGCAATTAAGTGGTGGAAGTGAATGTAAAGAACATTTGGGGCCTGATTCACAAAAGTAAACTTAGGCTTTTGGTCCACGTTTAGGCCAAAATTCTAAGTTTATGACTTTTTGGTATTCACAAAGGTAAGTCACAAGTAGAATCTTTACGTCTGCATTCGGGATGGAATCTCTGCACTTGGGTGGAATCTCTACCCCAAGTGGGGAGATTCCACTGTGCACCCAATTTGAAATAGCAACACCCAGAATGTACTTTCCGCAACCGGAGTGGAATATCTGCTCTCAGGGTGGATGTCCTCCCTGAGTGTGGAGATTCTGCCCTGAGTGTAGAAGTAAAGATTCTACTCGTAAAATAACCTTTCTGAAAACCTAAAAGTCATTCTGCCATGCTGCACTGTCATGGAAACTGCTAGTATGAGACAACATTCAGGGTCCACCAGGACCACTCTATATTGGTCCCTGTGCTTTTTGACTGTTTGATCAAGAAAGTCTTCTTAACCAACATGTTTGGTGAATACTTGGGTCTGCAATCTCCTTTAAGTTTCCAAAAATGTGCTCTCTTAACAGTAATGCACAAGAAATATAAAGGAGGGGCAAAGGAAAGGTTGCTAAAAGGAGCAGAGGAAAACTACAGACAAAAAATGTCAGCTGCAGAAGCAGGAAATAGAGAAACCACAGGGAAATGCAGCAATAATAAACATTAGGTAGGGGTGTTGAGAATAAGCAAATACTGAAGGTCATAATACCTTTGGGAATAGTTAACATTAAGAAATAATTACAAACACAAATTACTGGTGCTAACATAACGATCTGCTACAGCTGCAGTGCTCGTGCTAGTTCCACTCGGAGCTGCACTGCTTTACCCTAAAATGCCCTCTTCCCCTTGGATCCTGATTAAAGGAATAAAGATAAAATGAACAATGATTAGTTGTACTGGTTTGAGTGGTTGTTTGCGTATATGAGTGGCTGAGTGAGTGCTTGAGTACATATGTTTATTATGGTTCTAGAGGTGCATCACTGGGTGTGTCAGTGGTTATGTGGTTTAGTGAGTGAGTGTATGAGTCGGTCTGTGGAAGATGTCATCAGCAATGTCTTCAGTGATGTCATTTGAGATGTAATCAGTGATGTCACTGACCATGTCATGAATTATGTATTATTTGAGATCATAATCAGTGCATTACTGGAGTACAAGTTGTAGTTAGATGAGTTAACTTCAACTGCTGAATTTCTATTGTTTGGTATGTTTACAATGTCAGCCTAAATATAACGTCCCTGAAACCTTTATTTTTTACAGTGAATTTCAATTTTTTTTTCAATTCTATTACTAACTATAACATCCTTGTCACTAAAGTTTTTCTTCAGTGAATATCTATGTTTTTTAAACAGTGTGGGGTTGGCCACCTCCACATGCTTCCAACCCCACGCTACGACAGAAAAACAAGGCAGCGAAACCTAGGAAAGAACAATGAGAAGGCAGTAAAAAAAACAGGGAAAAAAGCAAGGAGAAAACTGTCAAAGCTAGCTATAACAAGGAGAGGATACACAAACTACAGGAAAAAAAGCAAAGAGAAAGCAGTTAGAATATGGAAATAGCAAAGAGTGGGCACACGAAAAATGGTAAAAAAGCTGGGCAAAAGCAGTGACAATGAGAAAAAAGCAAGGTGAAGTTACTCAAAAACGGGTGCAAAAGCAAGGAGAAAGCAGTGAGAACAATGGAATAGCAAGGAGAAGGCACACAAAATGCAAGGAGAAAGGAGGGCAATCAAAAAGCAGTTGAAAAGCAAGGAGAAAGCAGTGAAAAATGAGTGAAAAACAAAGAGAAGGGACCCAAAATACATGTGAAATAACAATGAGAAAGCATTGATAATAGAAATGTAACTATATTAATTTTATTCATTTTTTATAAAAAGAGATTTCAGATCCATGGTTCCTCAGTGGTCCCGCAAACATAGATGGGATGGACTATATGGTTTTTGATCCTATCATGTGATTGTAATGCATTCGCATTTCCGTATATGAGGATTCAACAACATTTAAAAAAACAGCTACATTATGTGTAGTGCGACCCATCTATGAATATTGGTACTTATATATGTTGTGCCCTAAATTTGTTTTTTCTAAATATTTATGTATTTTACATGTTTCACAAACCCACGGATCTCTGGGCTGGAGCCGTGGATCTGCCCGATGTCCCAAACAAACCATCTAATCTCATTGGCTGCATATGGGCTTTACCCTATTACAGTTGTATTCACACCCTACAGTACTTTTTCCTGGAGACAGAAGGCAGATCCAGTTCTCCTGTTGCTTGTTCTAATATTTGGCTCTGTTTGTGAAGAAATGGCAACTGATTCACCTGTGGAGGAATGTAGAGAAGATTCCAGCATGGAGGAACAACAGACACCCCCTCCAAAAAAAGGAGAGTGAGGTGTGGAAACACTTTAGCATGCCATCTGGGGAGAAGAAGGAAGGTCACTGCAAAATTTGTCCAGTGCAACATCTGTGGGAAAGCTCTTAAAAAAATACTCGCATGGAACGAGATACATGTGGAAACACCTGAAAATGATTTGCAAGAGAGTTTATAATAGTATCATGTGGGGCAAGGCAGCTGGAAAGGATCCATCAACATCTAGTGGATCTCAAGGAAGACCATCAACATCCTTCTTGATTACTATGCCTGCTGTTTGACGGAATTGGCAAGAATGGTGAAACACTGTGACAATTGTCAAATGCCAATCGCCCTAAAGGTGTCCTTCGTAACAGCATTTTGTGCAGCTTTGCGTAACAACTGTTACTAGTTTTTATTTTTTCTAGTTTGTAAAAACATGTTTACTGTTTTTGAACAGTGAAGCCAGTTGCTTCTTTTGCTTTTGTTCTGATCAACATTTTGCGAGCCAGTTTATTTTTAAATAAAAAAATAAAAAACTGTTTCCTTCAATAATTGTTTTTCTTTTTAGAACCATTGCATTCACTAAAAAAAGTATTGCATCTGTGTTTTTACTGTTAGCATATGTGTCAGTGTGTGCTAGGGTGTATGAGTATATGCATGTGTTTGTGCCTGGGTATGTCAGCATAGGCATAAGTGTGTGCCTGGGTGTGTCAGTGTGTGCATGAGTATCTGTCTGGGTGGGTTAATGTATATCGGTGAGTGTTTGGTTGTGTCACTGTGTGCCTGGGTATGGAAATGTATGCATCATTTTGTGCCTGGATGTGTCAAAATATTTGTCTGTGTATACCTGAGTGTGTTAGTGTATACATGAGTGTATACCTCACTGTGTCTGTGTCTGCATAAGAGTGTGTTTGAGTGTGTCACTGTGTGTGTTAGTGTGTGCCTGGGTATGTCAACACATGCATGAGTGTGTGTCTGCATCTGTCAGTGTAAGCATGAGTGGCTGCCTGTGTATGTCAGAGTATGCATCAGTTAGTGCCTGGGTATTATATCACTGTGTGCTTGGGTATGTAAGTGTATGTATCAGTTTGAGCCTGGCTATGTAAGTGTGTATGTGAGTGCGTCCCTGCATGTCTGTGTATGAATGAGTGTCTCTTTGGGTGTGTGTATGCACTCATGTATGTTTTTCTGTGTTTCAGTGGGTGCATGAGTGTGTTCTGGGGTGTGTCAGTATATGCACACTGTATGCCTGGGTATCTCATTGTATTCATGCATGTTCGGATGTGATAGTGTATGTATTTCTCTGTGCTTGGGTGTGTTTGAGTATATATAAATGCAAGCCTGGGTGAGGTAGTGTATGCACAAGGCTGCAACTGGGTGTGTCAGTATATGTACCACTGTCTGCCTGGGTGTGTCAGTGTATATATGAGTATGTGCCAGGGTTGATAGCATGTGTTTCAGTGTGTGCCTGGGCTTTTAAGCATGTGCATCAGTATGCGTCTGGGTGTATCAGTGTATGCATTGATGTGTGCCTGAGTGTGTCAGTGTATGCATTACTGTGTGGCTGGGTGTATCAGTGTAGGAATTAGTGTGTGCTTGGGTGTGTCAGTGTATGCATCAGTGTGTGTCTGGGTGTGTTAGTGAATGTCTTAATGTGTTCCTGGGTGTGTAAGTGAATGTGTCAGTGTATGATTGGGTGTGTCAGTGTATGGATGAGTGTGTGCTTTGATGTGTCACTGTATGCATTGGTGTGTGATCTGGTATGTCAGTGTATGCATCAGTGTGTGTCTGGGGGTGTCAGTGTATGTATGAAAGTCTGTCTGGGTGTGTAGGTGTTTAAATCATTGTGTGCCTGGGAGATTCACTGCACGCATCTGTGTGTGCCTGGTGTCTCAGTGTATGCATTAGTGTGTACCTGGGTGTTTTAGTGAATGTATTAGTGTGTGACTGGGTGTGTTAGTGTGTGTGTTAGTATGTGCATAGGTATGTCAGTATATACATGTGTGTACCTAAGTATGTTACTGTATGCATGAGTGTGTAGCTAGGTGTGTGAATGCATGCATCAGTGTGCATTTGGGTGTGTTACTGTATGTATTCTTATGTGCCTGGGTACTTTAGTGTAAGTGTGTTCCTGGGTGTGGCAGAAGTTAGATTTGTTTGTAACTGGGTCGGTAAATTTATGCATGAGTGTGTGGCTACATGTGCCAGTGTATGCATGAGTGTCTGTTTGGTTGTGTTATTGTCTATTAGTCTATATTGGTGTTTTACTGTAAACACCAATGTCTGCTTTGCTGTGTTTATAGATTTATCATGAATACAAAAACATGGAATTAGTTATCTATATTAATGCAATAAATGGGTCCTTTATTCTGGCAAAAAGAGAAAAAAACACAATGAGAAGTTACAATTTTACATTACAAATGTATTCAATAAAGTTTTAGAATCTGCAATAAAAAAGGTAATGCTAAAAATAAAGCATGACAGATTGGTACCATTGTAAAGCAATCATACGTAAAATGTAAGCATTTTATTTTCCCTTTTTTACTATTCGCAGCTCCCATACCTTAACACCATAAACAATGTGTTGTATAGAGACTCAACATTTAACACAGGGGGAAAAAATCATATAGACTGTAGAAAAAATCCCTAACTACATTGTATGTCACTATAAGTTAGCAGCACAATGCATCACACTCACTACAATTAATTAGCCAATTCTTTTAGCTATACTGAACTAATGTAATGAAACATATGCTTAAGGTAACTCCTTTTTTATTGAGTGCTATAATACAATTATTATGTATGAATGATAGTAGTATATAAAAAACTGTATAAAGTTATCACCCTTGGTAGGCAGTATGATGTCATGGAAAGTATTAGTTCATGAAGTAGAAGTATATTATTTCAGTGTTTCAATCCATATACTTTTTCATAACTTTTTAGCTCTTCATGAAATATATGTTTAATTGTTAGGTTTTTCATATAATATTGTGTTCATCCGGTTTTCCTTTTTTATAACGAATTCGGTATCTAGAAATAGCTTTAACTTTATTCACTTTAGCAGTATTTATTTCTTTATAAAATATTTGTTTTCCTGGTTTTTAGTTTATGATGTCTGTTTCCAATTTAGTAGTATCTGTGGTGCTTTGTTGTAGGAATAACTGCATATCAGTACTTGGAATCTCTTATGTAGATATCACCCATTGTAGGCTGTATGATTCTTAAATCACAAGTGTAGCATTTCACTTTTTGCAGTAGTAATCTTGTTTAGAATTTCTGTTTTAAGAAACAGAAGGTAGTAATTTGGTCATTTAAAAGGTAATCTTTGCTTGAATGTAAGGGTGCTGTCATTACACTCTATCCATCCGGGTGTATTTTGTAAACATACAGGCCCATATTTATACTCTTTTAGCGCCGCATTTGTGTCATTTTTTGACGCAAAATCGGCGCAAACGTACATAAAACAAATGTATTTTTGTAAGTTTGTGCCGATTTTGCATCAAAAAATGACGCAAATGCGGCGCAAAAAAAGTATAAATATGGGCCACAGTGTAGTGCCCAGCTGTAATAGTTAGTCCTTTATGAAAAAAAACAATTGTACAGGTACGTGTTTTACCAGAAATAGAGATCAGTCCATCTTGAAAATGTGCAAGTTGTGTTTTCTAATTTACTTACATTAGCTGTGCATCACTGTGGCATTAGTAAAATATATTTGCCACTTCTTATATTCAAAGTTGACTGAAGATCTATTGACATTTTGTGCAGACATTATTTTGTGATACTTCTTTAAACAATTTTCAAAATTGACAGCTTTAGTGTCTGGTAGAGCTAAGTAGATAAATCATTATGAAGTTCTTTGTGTTTTTGATGAAAAAGAACAATATTCACAGTGATGCTGCCATGAGCAACTAAGGGCCTGATTTCAAACTTGATGGACAAGTTACTGCATCCCAAAAGTGACGGATATCCCATCTGCCAAAATCTAAATCCCACAAAATATAATGGGATTTAGATTTTGGTGGATGTGATATCCATCATTGTTGTGATGGAGTAATCTCTTTACTGAGTTCTAAATCAGGCACTAAGTCCAAACAGATCATTAACAGGTACCATCTCTTCTTCTAAGATGCCAAATTGTACCATCAAGAACTCTTGCACATCTTCTTGAGTGTTTTGAGTAAAGTATACAGATCCAGTGCAAAGATCTACAAACTCTCTCATATAAGATGCAGAATATGGTTTTGTTCTATCATTGTAAAGCCATTCGAACAAAGCAAAGATTGCAAAATGCATTCTATTATGTTTTTCTGTTCAATTGCATTAACAAGATGAGGTAAAGATAATAGTGCACTGAGAGCCACATTGGCATAGCAGTTGACTCCAGAGGGGTTCGACAAATGGTAAACAACAATATCACCGTAATCCTTAGTATTTGATTTTCTTAGAAACTTCCGTGTTGTCTTCCTTGCACTTTTTCTCAGGAACATCTCTATGGCCCTTGAAAGCTTTCACTTCACAAAGAATATTTTGTAAACTGAATCCTGTCCTAAATGAGGAGTGCAAACCCTTCTCAAATGGTGGCATTATTTGACACAAATTGAATCAGCATTTACTTTACTTTCATCAAAGTCTATGAGATCACACCAGACAAAGTTATAATCCGTGATAACGCTACATATGGCATACCTTTCTTAAAGACTGTAGTACTGATCAATGAATATTATGTCTATAGTTAAAACTAGAGATTGATGTTACAGCATTTGCTAGAGACACTGGGAGTTGCTTTCTCTGAACATACAAGTCTTTTACAAGTGAGAAATGCACAACAGATCTAGGTGATGAAATGTAATTGCTGAGTAGTCAAACTCTTCCCCGCTTGGAAACAAAACAAAATCAAATCAATTACTTTAACCATGGAGCTATTAACTAATCCTTCTTCAGCATTTAAATTAAGCCACAAAATTACCATACAGCTTTACAAACATGTTAACACTTTTCTAATCCCACAGTTTTGGGAACAGACTTCTCCAATCAATCCAATTTTGACTGTTGTTTTTCAGTTGACAGTACTGTCACCCCTGGATGCTCCATTGCTGTCAGCTCCAAAATGTAGCAATTTGTTCATTAAAAGTGGAACACTCCTGCAGAGTATGCATTAGGCAGATAATTATTTTCCCTTCTCCAGTAAAATTGAACATTATCTCTGCTACTGACTTCTTTGTGGAAAATAAGGCCCATAGTTATACTTTTTGGCGCAAAACTGCACCGGCGCAGTTTTGTGTCAAAAATAGTACCGCCGGCTAATGCCGGCGGCGCAAACCACAGGTGGGAGTCATTATTTTTTACGCATACCGCAGAGTCAAGTCGTAAAGCAAAACTACGTTAACGCAGCGGAAATGACTGTGGGTCGATTAACGACCCCGCAAACCAGATATGCGCCGTTTTTTGGCGCAATAGCGTCAAAAAAGCCTGCGAACACAGCCATTACACCAGAGGAGAGCCAAAATGGATCCCAGATGCCACTACAGACCCCAGGAAGATGACAGCAGACCAGGAACCAGCCAGGACGACCCACACAAGAAGCAGGACACTTTTAAGAAGAAAAGAGTGTCGCTTTAGTGCAGAGGAGCAGGAAATTCTGGTTAAAGAGGCGACGGAACACCAGCACCAACTGTTTGTCACATCAAAGTTGCCAATCAGTAGGAGAGAGGCTATATGGCAACAAATTGTCGACAAGATTAACAATGTGGCTGAAGTACACAGAACAGTCATCGAGTGCAAGAAACGCTGGCATGACTGCAAGCGCAGGACGAAGGAAAAGATGGCCAGGAACAGGAAGGCAGCACTGCAGACTGGAGGTGGGAGTCCAGCACACCAGGAGGCCCTGGACCACATGGAGGAGATGGTCGCAGCCGTCATCCCTGAGGAGATCGTCACAGGGATTCAAGGACAGGACAGCGCAGACTACCAGGAGACAACGCACATGCAGGGTAAGTCGCATGGGAAACTAAAATGCACTAATGTCAACTGTGAGCAGGGGGGATAGCGACCACTAAATGCATGGAAGTCATCTAATACATGGAGTGGCATGGGTAAAGGGGCACGGCATGGGGGCATGGCCCGTTCTGAGAAGACCTGGGGCACACCATTACACAACACCAACAGTCCCATGGGGGCATGCTGTCATGCCAACGATGGAGCAAAGGGAAAGCCACGGCAGGAGGGAAGGCCACAACGTCAAACTGACATTCGAGCACACGTCAGCCACCATACCCCCTAAAATAACTAGGGCCCTCTTAACAACCTCTAGCCATACCGACAACTGGAATGTAACTGCGACAACAGTTGCCACTACCACCTCTGCTCTGTGTGCAGCTCAAGTAGCCAATGGCAGTAACCTCTCCATGGATCATACACACCTAAATTAGGGGGTGAGGAAGACAACTTCAACAATCCCCAGAAACAAGACAAAGGCCCCAGTACTATCAAATGTCAATGCCCATAGTTGTCGCAAACATCAGCCAATGTAAACTACAATAGGAGCTACGCAGCACTAAGGACACACCCATGCTGCATATGTCTGGGTCCATCCTGTGCCTGGGTCACAATGCAACATCCCAAATGTCATACTGCTCAGACAACAGCATTGAGGGGGGGACACATGTAACTGGCCACTGAAATACACCTGCACAGTCAGAGGAGGAAATAGGACACTGATACGATTATCAGGGCAATCCAATGTAACACACATTCCCCAACATCAGCAGGACACATTACCAATGTCAACATCCATATCGGATCATAACATTGCCATGCATAGGATATGCCACATGTCAATTACATTTAAGTGGATGTGAAAGATCAGAGATTGGGGCAGGTCCAGTTTGTTAAGTGTGCTGCCAGGGCCATCAGTAAACCCACAGCCAGTGAAAGGTCTCACCATGGGAATGGATGTAGATGGAGGGTTGAGTAGGAAAAGAAGGTGGCAATTCTCTATTTGGCATAAACCAACACCTAGAGGCAATGGGGCTGACAAGTCTGATAACTCAATAACATACATGTGACACACAGGTGGGCCATAGGCCTGGAAGAATGCCCATCTGAAGGACTGGAGAAATTAACACAAAACAAGATCACAAAGTGAATTAATCAAACACTAATTGTACCCTGTTTCATTGCAGAGGAAGATGGATCTCCTGCGGATATGCCTGTCCCAGATTTCCCTGATGACATGGATGACGAGCCGATAAACATTCCCCAGGAGACTATCCAAAAGGTCCTTGACACCTCCAGACCCCACCTTCAGTCACAAGGAGGAGCACAGAACAAGCAGCCATCGCACAGGATCCACCCAGCACCCCAATTGTAAGACCTGCCAGCTCCAATACAGCTGAGGACTCAGACGACACAGGCACCAGCTTTGAGAGAACTGTAGTTGGAGTACAGCGGGAGCTGGCCAAGGAGGTGCGGTTGGGGATGCAAACTATGGCAGCTAGCCTTGAGGGGATGCGTTCATGCATGATGTCATCTGCAGATCAGGCAGCAGCTATGCAAGCCCTAACATCCATCCTGCAAGGACTACAAGAAACTGTCAAGGAATTCACCACTGCAGTAAGGGAGTTGCGACAACACCTCGCACCCCAAACCTTCCACTGCATGCACGAATGCAATCATGACCCCCTCAGGGCCGACCTGGCTGCCTACCATCGTGATGTGGCTGCTATTCTCAAGAACCAGCAGACCCTCCTTGCTGCAGGACTGCCCTTCAGACTTTCACAGGGAGCAGCGACCGGGATGTCTGACTCCACGTCTTCTAACACTAAGGTGTGTGTTGCCCCTTCACAACCAACAACAACAAGGACAGTGGAGGCAACACACACATCAGAAGAAGAAGACATGGAACAGATAACATTCACAAGGAAAATGACCAGGAAGCACTAGTCCCTGCCACATGGCCCACATTTACCAAGGTCCTGCGCTTTGTAACATGCCAGTCTTGCAACAACTTTACTCAAGCACTGTTCTGCAAACCACTGTATATCTTTTCACCCAGCCCAGTGATTGTCTCTCTCCTACTCATTGGCAAATCCTGTCCCTCTGCACTGTCTGAAACATCAACCCCAGCATGTCAAAAGCATTTCTGTAACCCCTTGTGTAGGATCACAATGTAAGATGTCACTAAAATGGACTCACAATCATGGACAATGTACATATAGCACTACAACACTTTTCAATAAATAGCACTTACACAACAAATCTATCTCTGGGTAATGTGACATATCAACTGTGCAGTAGATAACTGAAATGTGCCTACTGTCAAATTACGTAGCTTGTCAATACAACCGTCCTGATAATATATAGTCAGAGAATTCTACACAGTGCCCATGATTGGATCATACTCCACCCATCCTGAGGGACAAATTGGATGAAGTGAGAAACCATACACCACCATGCTGTGTTGGACAGAAAAATCCTTCCTCGGGATAACTAAGTCATCAAATAGTGGTCGCAAAATGTTGTCAACATGCAAAAATAACACAATAAACATGCCACACTAATCTAAGTAAACACTACAAAAACTGCATAAATGAAGGTGACTGAGTTAACATACAAATAGGTAATCATGCCGAACTGTGTCACAAATGATGTATGAGGGTCATGAAGACAAGAATACAAGATTGCCAATGAGAACTCATCTTATAAGGGTGTGCATGATCATCACACTGCAGTCAGACCTAAAACTGTTTCCCCAGTACCAAGTCTGGAAGCACTGTTTGTGACTTTGAAAACACACTTATCAACAGAAACACATTGTCATCCATATTAACTGTGATTGGTGGTTGCAACGAAGGGTTGACACTTTGCAAGGTAGCTCTGGGCTAGCTGCCAATCATACAGCTCAGTTGGGATTTGTTTGTAGCATAGGACACAAATGTTATAGTACAAAATTGATGTACACTAAATCCAAACCCACGATCAAGTACCATTCAACACATACTATTAAGGGTTAACCAAATATTTATTAAATGCTAATCACAGATGAGGAAACTGAGGGAAAAATCTTACCTACCATAATCTACCCTGACTACTCATTACCCACAACTGTCCCTAACTAATCTAACGTACACTTACTTATCACATGTAACAAAACATTCTAAACTTCTACCCCCACCCCCCTTATGAGACAGGACACATGAAGGACAACACATACTAACCTAAACACATACTATACTATCCTGTACAAATATACATTTTTTTGTTTTTTTTTGGTAATTTATTTTAGTTTTTTGGGATTTTTTTTTTAAAAACACACAAGAACCCCAACAAAGCCCTACACCCACCCACCCACACAAGTAATAAGTAAAAATAGAAACAATCAGGACCCCCCACCCACTAACACTAACTAAACTAACAGCCTATACTAACCTAACACTAAGCCCCCTAAGCCCACTAATTATAAGAACAAGGAAAGAGGAGGGAGGGGAGGGAATCATGTCCATATCCAAAAGTCTAGAGGTTGGCCCTCAGGAGGGTCCTCTTAATGGACTTAACACGCCGGTTAATGTGGTGCACATCCCGGCTCAGGTGGCTCAACTTGCGCAGCACTTTGTCTATCTTACGGTCCATTTGGTTGAAGGCTGCAGGGTCAACAGATGGAGCAGTGGCAGTCTGGGTACTGGTCGATGAGGTCTGTGTGGGTGTGGTGCCAGGCCTGGTGGGCTGTCCTGCACCAGTGGCAATGCTGGGGCCTGGAAGTCCAGCAGATGTCGGACCAACTGTGGCAGCTGTGGGTAGGGCCACTTGGCTCGGATTGGTGGTTGTGCTGGTGGTGGCTGTGGTGGGCAAAGTAGGCCCACCCTGTGGGAAGGCTCTCCATGCCCCGGAGGCCCGTTCATGGCGATATCACCGGGCAATCCTCCGGAACCCCGACTCCACCAGCAGGATGTGCTGGTATTGCATGGCCCGGCGATGAAATTCACGGACCTGGTCTGCATTGTGTGAAATGGCACAGGAAGTTAATCAGACAATACATCTACTGTACTTGTAACAGCTCACATCACAATACAGATCATTGAATGTCCCTGAGGAAGTACATGGTAGGCCAGACTACAAAGGTCACATCACACATAGCACATCCATAACCTACAAGATGGGTAACAACTGGCTTTGACTTGCAATCTGAGTTCTGTCAGTTATGAGCTAAGAATCATGCTGCATATCCTCCGCCAAGACCTGTGCTACAAATGTCAGTGTATGGAAAGCAAAACTAAAGCCACATGGTCTGCAAGTTGTAACTGGACTTGCTAGTATAGTACCTAAGTGCCAAACCTGTGTGTGTATACTAGTTTGCAACCACACCGTCACTTATTCACATGTATGTGTAACATACTGGTAGCATCAGTACTAGGTACCCCATTCACAAACCCATGCCCGTGTTTGAGGGGGGGTGGATAAACAACTATAATTTGCCAACAACATGTACACCGAGGAGTGTATAGAAAACTCCACACATGTTTGTCTCTACAGACACACCACTGGTAAGGTGTATCAACAATTAGGAGTCAGCAAACCCTAGAGCACTCATAGGGCCACACATGTCAGGAAATGCAGAACTTGGTACACAACATATACTTCCAGTGAGGCCTGATTAACATCAGACTCAGAGTTGCTAGAATACCCATGATCATGAATTGCATGCACACCTAGGCCATTGCACTCAAGTTCCACATACTTGTAGCACTACTTGTGGTAGTACATGCTGCTAGGAGTTTCTACCTACTGTTTCAAAATTAAGTAGGTAAATAGGGAAGCAGATGTCTATTGGAAAGCAATTTGCTGTACCAATCTTAGAGAATGTGGGTCTGACAGGCTGACTAAATCGGAGGCGACTTCGAGTGCGACTCTTGGTGATACAAGTGTCATCCACATGACTAACCCTTGTACTCAAAATGGGGCCTACAGGAATGGCCTACAATCCCTACATGATACCCTTGGATACGCATTGGCCAACTCAAAACATGTGAGAAACTGAATTCCCACTCATGGAACAAGAGAAAAGCTTCCCAACGCATCAAACCTTGCTATGCGTCCAACTCACACGAGTCCATAACCAGCAAACACAACACATAACAGACATATCAACACTTACTGTAGTGGTTGGGGTCCTCAAGTGTCGCCACCTCTCCCACAGTGTAGGGTGCCGGTCCACCTGTAAGGTATGGAAGGCAGAAATGTGCTCAAAATCTGTGCACAGCACAACAATTTCATAAACATATACAATGTGTAGCCTGAATAAGGAAGTGGCAGCCATTCCGACATGATGGTACTGCATCTGATATAATACGGCCAACTTGTACATAGCATGGGTCTCCTGTGACAGTTACACACATATCTGCACACATGCATTGGCCCTAACTATCATGTGGTTGCAAACATGCCCTGTAATTGGTGAGCAGAAAAAAATATGGAGTGTAATCGTCTCATCATGTGCATCCAAGAGAGACAACCAAAGCCTGGTTACTTGAGGACTGCATTACCAGTCAAACATGCCTTGTGGCCATGACACATTTATTACACATAGGTCCAATGTACAGAGGGAGGGGCAGGGACTTTTGTAAGCCATCCTGTTGTTACAGTTTATTCATTTGATGTGGCCCAACTATGGTGATTTGCACCAACCATGGAGATGTGAAGCCATTTGCATACACTTGGACTGCCATCCATATTTGGAATGTGGCACAACTAACTCCAACAAACATTCTAAGATGTTAGCTGAGGGCACCTTTCACCTTTTCACGATGTTTTCAAATCCAGAACTGACATGTATCCAAAAAGATCAATGAACACAATAATCCCACACATTCATAGTACTTCCGTGAACGCATTCCTTCCACACTCACCAGACTCACATGAGACATATGTCTGAGCCACTTTGCTATTATCAATTGACGTGAAGGCAGCACTCATTTTCTGCATCATGTAGTGATTCTAAAGTCAGTCTAGCAATTGCGTCAACAAAGTTGGCCTAAATGTTGGTACATCTGTACTTCTCTGTCAATAGTACCCTATATAGACATGATTGGCTCCTATTTTGTTTGCTTTTCTGACAAAAAGGCCGCACCAATTTCCTTCATGGAAAAGTAACCTGTAAGTTTACTGAGCACGTGCTACCTGACAGCTAGCAATTGTGATCCTTGCCATACTGCATCAATGATCCCTTTATTTTTCCCCATCATTACACACAGTCAGCAAGTTAGCTGGCAAACATTGTACTAATCCCCTTATGTCACTACTGAGCCGTTAATCGTGCACATTAACATGATTCATACTCACCAACAGTGCCACCAATCATTATTCCCAGGTGGTCTAAGAGATCCTGCTCCCTGGTGGTGGGGTCAGCCCACCGGTGCTTCAGCTGGTGGTCACTCCTCTGGCTGGCATACACACGCTGCAGGTGATGCAGCACCTTTCCCCACCAGATTCTGCTCACCTCTGTTGGAAACCCCTGTATCACCCTGCCCCCTGCCTGGATCATGAGCGGCAAGAAATGCGTCACAAGCCAGATGAACCCCCCCAACTCCTCTTCCCCCATCCTGCCAAGATGTGGCCTACCAGACATACTTGGAAGTGAAAGGGAATACGGGTAAAAGAAATAGAAAGGGGAAAAGGGAGAAAGTAGGGGTACAAAGACAGATGAAAAGTGAACCTAACCACTAAAAGAGCCCAACTATCCCCAAACTAACACTACCCACAACAGACTCCCACAAACAACAAAAACACAAGATAAATGGACAAATGTAGACAAAACACAGTAGTACAGTATACAGCAACAATATTTATTTCACAAATGGACTTTACAGATAGCACACAGGACAAAAAAGCACAAAATCTCAGGACAACACTCTCTACACAGCCACACATTCTAGAAGAATCATAGACTGCAAAGTGAAAGTGAAAGTACACCCACTGTACATGATCTGTAAACAGGATATCCTATTACATCACTTCCTGTATGAAAAGTCCCGCCTTTTTCGCGTTATGCGTCTTTTTTGTTTACCAAAACTGTATTTGCGTCATTTTTTTTTACCACAGAAGTGAAGATTAGCCCGCATCCACATAATAGTACATGGCCTGTACAAATATCTGGATGTGGGCTAAATTTCACTCCTGTGCGTCAAATAAAATGACGCAAATACAGTTTTGGTAGACACAAAATGACGCATAACGCTAGGGACGTAAAAATTACAGTGCATTAACTGGTTTTGGGCAATTTTACTTGTTTTTTGGTTATGTTACATTTCGGACACATCAGAGATAGGCTGATTGAAGACAGTATGGTTTTGATGGTGTATGTTTACATGTGTGACATCATACTGCAGCGGACCATGATCCGCTACTCCCTTCACAGTATTTTTACGGGTGGCTGAGGCAATAGTTGGTCATAAGTGTGGCCTACATATATGTGTTGCAGAAACTGTGCATGTTTGGCATAAGGGGAGGATAGCAATGTGACACACACATGTACAATACCTAAATGCCTTGGGCTCATAGTGTGTGCTTTGGCAACTTATGTATTTGTTGACCAAGTGTGTGTGTATCACATGAAGCATATTTGTACATATGTGTTTATGAATGTGACGTTCATGTGTCCAATCCTTAGATGCAAGTCATTGTGGAAATGAGCGAGGGCATGTGTTAGTCATACATGTAACAACACCCGTAAAGTGGACTTCCAAGTTTTAGGGTCACGTAGACACCACATGTGACATAGCATGCACCGGATGGATGGCAGACGCTTGTTCATGTCAATGGTCCACATTTTCTACACCCTATGTCCTAGAGTATTGGTAAGAGCTTCCTAGGCACTAGTTGGTGAATCCCACAGTGAGTCATACAAATGCATTGAGGAAGTGGGTACCATGTTGTTTGCACAGACAGATAAGGGTGAATCTCAAATGTATGATGACACCACAGTTGAGGCCATAGAAGTGAGCCCCAACTATCAAGTGGCTGTGGTGGACCAGCATACAAGACAGCACGTGTCCACATATTTCCAGTGATCAATTGCACATAGGTGTCTTGTTCATGTGTGTGGTCCAATGATGATCCTGTATTTTGTTTGGGGTGTAATTTGTCACAGTTCGGTCCAGGACTCATCATGAGTCAGTGGCAGCTATTCCTGTATCTACTGAGTATCCTTGGTTGATCAATGTGAGTAAAGTGGATGTGGACATGTGAACCAACATGTGGATGGTCCCACCCTGTCACTAAAGACGTGTAATGAGATAGTCAACAGGGCAACCTTGGTGTGCTGAGTGAGATAATGTCTCAGGTGTCATGTTCCGGCAGTTGTCATTTCAACATTTGTACACAGGTTGGCCTCTGCACTTCCCACTGCATCTGGGAACATCATAGCCTCTGTGCTGATTATTCTTGCAGCTATTCACCACAAACGGCCCATCACTATGTTGTGAGCACTGTGATTCTGTGTGTGAACTGTCATGGTCCTGACATTTGTGTATAATTCATGGACATTATCAGAGGTTGCTGGTTGTGCTGAAAGCCCCGTACCCAATCCCTGCTTACGGTCCTGGGACACTGTCACACTTTGTCATTCATGCATAAATGCAACCCAGACAAGGGATGGGCCATGAATTTTTCTTTTCCAAGAGGATGTAACTCAAATGGTACAGTTAAAAGG